>NC_088402.1:59393273-59703273 GCF_034236695.1 Oncorhynchus nerka
TGGAAGACCCATTTGCGACCAATCTTTAAATTCCGGACAGATGTCTTGAGCTGTTGCTTCAATATATCCACATCATTTTCCTTCCTCATGAAGCCATCTATTTTGTGAAGTGCACCAGTCCCTCCTGCAGCAAAGCACCCCCACAACATGATGCTGCCACCCCCGTGCTTCACGGTTGGGATGGTGTTCTTCGGCTTGCAATCCTCCCCCTTTTCCTCCAAACATAACGATGGTCATTATGGCCAAATAGTTCTATTTTTGTCAGACCAGAGGACATTTCTCCAAAAAGTACGATCTTTGTCCCCATGTGCAGTTGCAAACCGTAGTCTGACTTTTTTATGGCGATTGTCACGTTCGTTATATTGATGAGACCATGATGGGTTAATAATAATTTGCAAATAAATTCATTAACAATCCTACAATGTGATTTTCTGGATTTTTTTCTCATTTTGTCTGTCATAGTTGAAGTGTACCTATGATGAAAATTACAGGCGTCTCATCTTTTTAAGTGGGAGAACTTGCACAATTGGTGGCTGACAAAATACTTTTTTGCCCCACTGTATGACAAAACTGAAATGCTGAATTGTTTCAATGAGCACTTTGTATCATCTGGTAGGCTGTTTGATTCAGTGTCCTCTGTCTCTGTACAACCCTGTGTGGATGAACCAGTGACAACTGTTCAAACTTTTAGCTTTTTTCCATTCTTAGTGCAGGTGGTACATAAAGCCCTAAAATCCTTAGATCAGAGAAAGCCTGCAGGTCCTGATCTTTTGAATCCCTGCTTTTTAAATCTGGCAGCTGATTTCATAGCTGAACCACTTACATCTCTGTTCAATCTAACCCTGGAATGTAATGAAATTCCAAAGATCTGGAAATCAGCATTTGTCCTACCACTTTTAAAAGGGGGAGATCTAACTCTTTTAAATAATTATAGGCCAATCTCAAAGCTGTCAAAATGGTGAGAATACTTGAAACCCTTGTAAGTGAACAGCCGTTGTAAGTGAACAGCTAAAAGAGTATTTTATTTACTAACTCTATTTGATCAATGTACCAATCGGGCTTCAGGAAGAAGCATAGCACAATTACAGCAGCCATGAAGGTTTTAAATGATATCACTGAAGCCATTAACAAAAAACAGCACTGTCTCACTTTTTATTGATCTCTAAGGCTTTTGATACAGTTAATCATGCTATACTAAGGCAGAGATTGTCGAGTGTAGGTCTTTCGGAGCATGCAGTTGCATGGTTTGCTAACTATCTGTCTGATAGACTCAGTGCACTCAATTTGATGGGCTTATGTCTGTTAAATTGTCTGTCTGTACTTGGTCCTCTCTTATTCACTATTTCTATAAATGATTTAGACAAAAATGTCCAAAATGCACAACTTCATTTTTATGCTGATGATACTGTTATTTACTGTTGTGTCTTGTCTCTTACAAAAGCTTTCCAGAACATGCAAACTGCTTTTTATACTGTTCAACATACCTTGTGTCAATTGAAGCTTATCCTCAATACTGACAAAACTACACTAATGGTGTTTTGTAATGCAATAAATAGACCTCTGAACCTTTCACCTATTACTACCTGTCAGGGCAAGGAGATTGAGGTTGTAACCTCATAAATATCTTGGAATTTTAATTAATGACGGCCTCTCTTTTAAAGTGCATATTCAACAACTTTTATTTTAGGAATAAGGCCTGTTTTTCTTTTGAAGCCAGAAGGAGGCTAGTTTCAGCTACATTTATGCCTTTACTAGACTATGGGGATATTTTATATGAATGCTTCCGCTCAGTGTTTGAGATCAATTGACACTCTTTACCATGGCACTTTGAGATTTATTTTAAACTGCAAAACCCTTACGCACCACTGCACTTTGTATACCAGGGTTGGCTGGCCTTTTCTAGTCACTGGTATACTTTTATTTACATAGCCATTTTGGGTTTACTACCTTTTTATTTGTGCATTTTTATTGTTCAGAAATGTGGTGGGTACTTTCTTCGTTCGCTGGACTTTATCCTGCCAACTGTTCCAAATGTCCGAACTGAATTTGGTAAAAGGGCTTTTATGTACTCTGCGCCATCGTCTTGGAACACCTTACAAAATACTTTTAAATCACTGATGAAGGATTTTGAGGCTGATTCCCTGACCTGTCAATGTTTTTAATTTGCTGTTTTATACTCTTGTGAATTCAATGGTTTTTACTAGATTACTTGTAGTTTTTCATGTTGTCTGTCTGTAATTTCTTTGTAAGGACTTGGTGCTGCCTATCTTAGTCAGGGCGCTCTTGAAAAAGAGATTTATCTCAATGATCCTGGTTAAATAAAGGTTAAATAAAATAAATAAAAAGGCGAAGCGTGATAAGCGAACATAACTCTTTAATAAAAGAGAGAACACTGAATAGAACTAAACAAAACAACAAAATGAACCGTGAGGCAATATGGCTAGTGCAGAACAGGCAACTTAATTAACATAGAATAACAACCCACAAAATAACCAAGGAATATGGCTACCTAAATATGATTCCCAATCAGAGACAATGATAAACAGCTGCCTCTGATTGAGAACCAATCTAGGCAACCATAGACAAACACCTAGACTAGAAAAACTCGCACTGTCCCCTTTCCTCCCGGCTGGCTCGGACCTCCCCTCCTGCTCTGTGGCTCTGAGTGACTCATTGCAAGCTTTACAGAGCAGGGCTGTGGGCAGCTGTGCAAAAATGTATCCGCTGCTGAAGCCACTTTCTATCACTCTAAATTTCAAGATTCTGCCCTCGGAAACGCTTTTCCACCTTCTCCTCCCTCCTTAATCCTCCACCCCACCTCCCTCCTACTTCTCTGTGGATGACTTCATCAACCACTTTGAAAAGAAGGTTCACAATATCCGCTCCTCATTCACTCAGCCTATTGAATCCACTGGTCCTGCTTACAAATAACTACCCTAAGCCTTGACCTCTTTCTCACCTCCCTCTCCAGATGAAATCCTGCGACTAGTGAGGTCTGGCTTCCTGACTACATGCCCGCTCGACCTCATTCCTCCCTTCTCCAGACCAACTCTGGAGACCTCCCATTCCTAACTTCCCTCATTAACTGACCACTGACTTCAAAATGGCCCGAGTCGCTCCCCTCCTCATGAAAGCAACACTCAAACCCGTTGTCAAAAACTACAGACCGATATCCCTTCTTTATTTCTTTCCAAAACACTTGAGCGTGCTATCTCGGTATCTCTCTCAGAATGATCTTCTTGACCCTAATCAGTCAGGCTTCAAGACGGGTCACTCAAACGAGGACTGCTCTTCTCTGTGTCATGGAGGCTCTCCGCACTGCCAAAGCTGACTCTCTCTCCTCTGTTCTCATCCTCCTAGATCTATTCGCTGTATTTGACACCGTGAACCATCAGATCCCTCTCCCCACCCTCTCGTGGCTGGGTGTTTTAGGTTCTACACGCTCTCAAATTGCATCCTACCTGGCAGGCCGCTCCTACCAGGTGACGTGGAGAAGATCTGTGTCTGCATCACATACTCTCACTACTGGTATTCCGCAGGGCTCGGTTCTAGGTCCTCTCCCCTTCTGTCTATGCTAGGCTCTGTCATATCCTCACATGGTCTCTCCTATCATTGCTATGCGGATGAAACGCAAGTACTTTTCTCCTTCCCCCCTTCTTACACCCAGGTGGCGACACGCATCTCTGCATGACCGGCAGATATCTCAGCTTGGATGTCGGTCCACCACCTCAAGCTCAACCTCGACAAGACAGAGTTGCTCTTCCTACCGGGGAAGGCCGATCCTACCTCACACAGAAAGCGGCACAGGTCTTAATCCAGCCACTTATCATCACCCGTCTGGACTACTGCAACAAACTGTTGGAGCTTATCCAGAACGCTGCAGCCCGCCTGGTGTTTAACCTTCCTAAAATTCTCCCACATCTGAAACCTTACCTCTTAAAAGAGTATCTTAAATAAACCCACAGCACTTGACTCGTTTCTTGCACTTTACTCTTTCCCTCTTACTAGCTCTGACTTTGCTGAAAGCTATGAGGAAAAATGTATTTACTATGTATTTACTATGACTGTGATATGTGGTTGTCCCACATAGCTATCTTAAGATGATTAATACTTTTTTACCCCCCGCTACAGATGGCTATATCGGTCTGCTAATACAGGACTAGTAAAGGCCCAGTGCAATTATTATTATTATTCTTTTTACAAAATCAGATTTTTTTCATTGGGTGCTGTAGCGCCCTCAGCACCCGTATTTCTCGTGGCTATGCACACACACACGCAAACATACTCTACTATTTCTTTGCAATATCACTATTTCTCTTCACTCCCATATGGTAAAAAATAAATGTGAAATATATTTTTAGATACATTTTTTAGGATACATGTGAAGTATTTCAAATTGGCCAAATAATGTGTGTATATATATATATATATACAGCAGCAGTCAAAAGTTTGGACACACCTACTCATTCAAGGGTTTTTCTTTATTTTACTATTTTCTGCATTTTTCTAATAGTGAAGACATCAAAACTATGAAATAACACATGGAATCATGTGGTAACCAAAAAAGTGTTAAACAAATCAAAATATATTTTATATTTACAGTTCCTCAAAGTAGCCACCATTTACCTTGATGACAGCTTTGCACACTCTTGGCATTCTCTCAACCAGCTTCATGAGGTAGTCACCTGGAATGCATTTCAATTAACAAGTGTGC
The DNA here is from genome assembly GCF_034236695.1 of Oncorhynchus nerka. Classification (NCBI taxonomy): domain Eukaryota; kingdom Metazoa; phylum Chordata; class Actinopteri; order Salmoniformes; family Salmonidae; genus Oncorhynchus; species Oncorhynchus nerka. The sequence continues at coordinate 59,397,988 of NC_088402.1, forward strand.
CTTGTTAAAAGTTCATTTGTGGAATTTCTTTCCTTCTTAATGTGTTTGAGCCAATTAGTTGTGTTGTGACAAGGTAGGAGTGGGAAGACCCAGAGTTACCTCTGCTGCAGAGGGTAAGTTCAGTAGAGTTACCAGCCCCAGAAATTGCAGCCCAAATAAATGCTTCACAGAGTTCAAGTAACAGTGCGGAAGTGTGAGTTCCATCGCTCCACCATTCCCTTTCTTGGCTACATCATCTCTGCTGGGAGTGTCCAGATGGATCCAGAGAAAGTGAGAGTAGTGGTGGATTGGCCTCAGCCTACGTCCAGTGTGCAGCTGCAACACTTCCTGGGGTTCGACAACTTTGATCGCCACTTTATCCGGGGTTACAGCACAATGGCCACCCCCCTGTCTGCACTCACATCTACCAAGGTTCCGTTCACGTGGTCCTCTGCCGCTGACCGGGCGTTCCGGGACCTTAAAGACAGCTTCACCACCACATCCGATGCGTCAAATGTCAGAGTGGGGGCTGTCCTGTCCCAACGTTCTGCGCTAGACCTTCAGCTGCATCCCTGCGCCTTCTTCTCCCACCGCCACAACGTCACAGAGAGGAACTACTATGTGGGGAATTGGGAGCTTCTCGTGGTGAAGATGGTGTTGGAGGAATGGAGGCACTGGCTAAAAGGGGCAGAACATCCGTTCATTGTGTGGGCCAACCACAAAACCTGGAGTATCTCTGCACTGTCAAGCGCCTCAACTCCAGGCAAGCGAGATGGGCCCTGTTGTTTACCCAGTTCAACTTTTCCCTCTCCTACCAGCCGGGGTCAAAACATGTCAAGCCGGATGCCCTGTCTCGCAGCTATAACCCCACGGTTACCACCCCGGAGCCCGAGACCATCCTTCCCACCTCGTGCCTGGTGCAGAGGTCCCAGCCGAACCCTGGGGGAGGCCCAGATAACCGGATGTTTGTGCCTGGCCAGATGTTTGTGCCTGGCGCTGTTCGCTCCACGGTCCTGGTGTGGGCCCATTCCTCCAGGCTTGTCTGTCACCTGGGCTCTAGTTGGACCCTGGCCTTCGTGCGACAACACTTTTGGTGTCCTACTATGGTTCCTGATGTTGCCACGTTTGTTGCCGCCAGCACGGTCTGCACACAGAACAAAACTCCTCGGCAAGCTCCGGCTGGTCTTCTCCAACCACTGCCTGTCCCTCATCGTCCCTGGTCCCATATATCCCTGGATTTTGTCATGGGTCTCCCCCCATCTGAGGGGAACACTGCCATCCTGACTGTGGTCGACCCGTTTTCCAAAGCCGCCCACTTCATTCCTCTCCCCAAACTACCCTCGGCCAAGGAGACGGCCCAGCTTATGGTGCAGCACATCTTCTGAATCCACGGACTCCCGGTGGACATGGTGTCCGACCGGGGTCTGCAATTCTTGTCCCGGTTCTGGAAGGCTTTCTGCATGCTCATTGGGATGTCAGCCAACCTGTCCTCCAGATTCCACCCCCAGTCCAACGGCCAGTTGGAGCGAGCCAACCAGGACTTGGAGATGACTCTTCACTGCCTAGTCTCCACCAACCCTACCACCTAGAGTCAGCAACTGGTATGAGTTGAGTATGCCCGCAACACCCTTCCTTGCTCTGCCAGGGGTCTCTCGCCCTTCGAGTGTTCCTTGGGATATCAGCCTCCGCTCTTCCCTGAGCAAGAGGAGGAGGTCAGCAATCCCTCTGCCCAGATGTTCATCCACCGCTGTCGCCGTACCTGGAAGAGAGCCCGGGCCGCTCTGTTGAAGACCACTTCCAGGTATAGGCGTCAAGCGGATCTCCACCGGACCCCTGCTCCATGCTATCAGCTCGGGCAGGGTAAGGCTCTCCACCCGGGACCTGCCCCTCCGGGTGGAGTCCTGAAAACGTTCCCCCGTTTCATTGGCCTGTTCCCCATCTCTAGAGTCAATAGCCCCACTGCTGTTCGTCTTTTGTTAACCCGTACCCTCCGTATTCACCCTACTTTCCATGTGTCTAGAATTAAGCCCGTATCTCACTGCCTTCTGTTTCCAGGCCCACACCTCCCCCGCCGTGTCATTGATGGCCATCCGGCAAACCCTGTGAGACTCCTCACCTGGTTTCCAGTACCTGGTTGACTGGGAGTGTTATGGACTGGAGGGAGGTGTTGGGTCCCCGCTAAAGACATCCTGGACCCAGCCCTCATCGCCGAATTCCACCACTGGCACCCCGGTCAACCAGGTATGCGCCCAGGTAGGACACCAGGTGGTTCCCCTAGAAGGGGGGTGGGGGGGTACTGTCACACCCTGATTTGTTTCTCCTGTCTTTGTGATTGTTTCCACCCCCTCCAGGTGTAGCCCATCTTCCCCATTATCACCTGTGTATTTATACCTGTGTTCTCTGTTTGTCAAGTCAGCCAGCGTTTTTGCCTCGGCTCCTGCTTTTCCCAGTCTCTCTTTTTCTCGCCCTCCTGCTTTTGACCCTTACCTTTCCTGACTCTGAGCCCACCTGCCTGAATTCTCTGCCTGCCCCTGAGTCGGCCTGCCGTCCTGTACCTTTGCCCCACCTCTGGATTATTACTGACCCCTGCCTGCCTTGATCTGTCTATTGCCTGCCCCTGTTGTATTATTAAACCATTGTTAATTCGACGTTGTTTGCATCTGGGTCTTACCTTCATACCTGATACACATCTCACCATCAACTGTTCAGAGGAGACTGCGTGAATCAGGCCTTCGTGGTCGAATTTCTGCAAAGAAACCACTACTAAAGGACACCAATAAGAAGAAGATACTTGCTTGGGCCAGGAAACATGAGCAAGGGACATTAGACCGGTGGAAATCTGTCCTTTGGTCTGATGAGTCCAAATTTGAGATTTTTGGTTCCAACCGCAGTGTCTTTGTGAGACGCAGAGTAGGTGAAAGGATGATCTCTGCATGTGTGGTTCCCACCGTGAAGAATGAAGGAGGAGGTGTGATAGTGTGGGGGTGCTTTGCTGGTGACACTATCAGTGATTTATTTAGACTTGAAGGCACACTTAACCAGCATGGCTACCACAGCATTCTGTAGCGATACGCCATCCAATCTGGTTTGCGCGTAGTGGGACTATTATTTGTTGTTCAACAGGACAATGAGAAGGAGAGTGATGGAGTGCTGCGTCAGAGACCTGGCCTCCACTATCACTCAACCTCATCCCAAGTGAGATGGTTTGGGATGAGTTGGACCGCAGAGTGAAGGAGAATAAGCTCAACATATTCGGAAACTCCTTCAAGACTGTTGGAAAAGCATTCCAGGTGGAGCTGGTTGAGAGAATGCCAAGAGCGTGCAAAGCTGTCATTAAGACAAAGGGTGGCTACTTTGAAGAATCTAAAATCCAAAATATATTTGGATTTGCTTTAACACTTTTTTGGTTACTAGATGATTCCGTATGTGTTATTTCATATTTTTGATATCTTCACTATTATTCTACAATGTAGAAAATAGTACAATAAAGAAAAACCCTTGAATGTGTAGGTGTGTGTCCAAACTTTTGACTGGTACTGCGTGTATATATTATATATAACACACACTACCATTCAAAATTTTGGGGTCACTTAAGAAATGTCCTTGTTTTTGAAAGAAAAGCAAAAAAATGTGTCCATTAAAATGACATCAAATTGATCAAAAGTACAGTGTAGACATTGTTAATGTTGTAAATGACTATTGTACCTGGAAACTGCCCCTCACTCCAGCCTTAGCCTCAGCACTTGGCTCCCTGCAACCCGCCTCCCACTCCTCTTTCTATTCTGGTTAGAGCCGGTTTGCACTGTTGTGTGAAGGGAGTAGGTACACAGGTTGTATGAGATCTTCAGTTTCTTTGCATTTTCTCGCATGGAATAGCCTTAAATTCTCAGAACAATAATAGACTGACGAGTTTCAGAAGAAAGGTCTTTGTTTCTGGCCATTTTGAGCCTGTAATCAAACCCACAAATGCTGATGCTCCAGATACTTAAATAGTCTAAAGAAAGCCAATTTTATTGCTTCTTTAATCAGAACAACAGTTTCCAGCTGTCCTAACATAATTGCAAAAGTGTTTTCTAATGATCAACTAGCCTTTTAAATTATAAACTTGGATTAGCTAACACAACGTGCCATTGGAACACAGGAGTGATGGCTGCTGATAATGGGCCTCCGTATGCCTATGTAGATATTTCATTAAAAATCGTTTCCAGCTACAATAGTCATTTACAACATTAACAATGTCTACACTGTATTTCTGATCAATTTGCTGTTATTTTAATGGACAAAAAATTTGCTTTTCTTTCAAAAACAAGGACATTTCTAAGTGACCCCAAACTTTTGAACGGTATATAATCAGCCCTGTAGAATGCAATGGCTTTAGTTCATTCTTACAGGTTCTATGTTTGAGCTGCTTTTCAAAGGAAAAGTGTAATTGGTTAGAGAAACTAGCAAGTCTGTTTGTTTGGTTACCTAGGCAACTACTGTAACTATCTAGTAAACACATTTAACTGCTCATGAACACATTGCTAGCGGCAAATGTGGTAATTTATAGCCATGGTATAAAAGGGATAATCAACTCAAGGCTCTGCATTCTCTGGGAAATAATGCAACTCAGTGGAAGGTTATAGTTCCACACCTCTAGCGCATCATGGAACACACCTTCCATGCCGTTCATTATTTTTCTATGGAACGCATAGCCTCTCACTAAATATCCCTTACAGAACTACTATGTTAATAACATCGTTATTACTGTGTTTGTTACATAGTAATAGGGGCAATTTAATGTAAAGTGTTAACCAGTTGGCTACTGTAAAAACGTAGCACAGTGTTGTATTCCATTTCTGCCTGATGCAACATTGTACACGATTACCTTTTCTGATACAGTATCGCCTGTCTCTCTGCTTGAAATTGATCAGCTTAAAGTGTATCAATGAAATTCCGATAATGGGTGGAATATATTGTTATATACAACCCAGGTATTTCACCACTGCATTGTACATACACTACACAATCATTTCAAATAGTAGCACACACTTGTCTTTCCACTTTGTCCTATTGAAGCACACTGGCTGATGGAGAATGATAATGTGTATTTACTGCCACATCCACATAGTATTTGGTATAGTTGTTAACATTTCAAAGTAAATTGATGTCAGTTGTTTTATGCATGATTTAAAAATATTGAATTTACAGTATTCAGCATTTCTCACACTTTATACAGTACGTAAACTAAACACCATACAGTTTTGGTTCAGTAGTCATCAGTTTTGAGCAGTTTTATTAAGGGATAGTTAAATGTATTGTTAACAAATAGCAAGATAGTCATATTAAAGTAATGTGAATATTTCATTTTGAAAAGAAGATACTTAAAATGAAAATGTACGCAAATTGAAAGATTGATTTGGTGCAGTGAACAAGTGACTTTGTTTGTTGTACTCAGTCAATTGAAAATGTACTTAGCTTGATTATAGAAAATATTTGTACTACCAGTTCTGAAAATGTACCACATACTAGTGAAAAAAAAAATGTAACCAATGCTATCTGGTGTGTTAACCTACCTAAAGTTAATCCACTCTATGCCTCATTAACACTGACAACCGAGTACAAATCACGGGCCAACCTGAAACCACAGAGCAAGGGACTCACAACATGCGTCCTTTGCCATGCAGTGACGTGTCCATTCACACTTTATCTGATGGCATGTCAAAAAAAAACAGTGTGACGTTAGTCTGTCACCAAAAAGGTCCTGCATGGAGAGAAGAAAGGGGAGTAGATTGTTTGTAAGAAGGATTAGCACAATTTAATTAACTGGCTTGTGTTATGAGTAAAATAAAGAAATAATGTTGTATTGTCACATACAGCTACAGATGTAGGATCTTTATTTGAGCCAGTTTGCTACAGCAGGAAAATAATCCTGCAGCAATGGGAAATGTGAATTATTATGTGGATTATAATTCATGGAGAATTTGTTTATGGGTTGAAATATTTTTCGTAAGGGAAAATCAATTCTGACATTTCAAAGTGGAAATTACAAGCTTCAGAAGCCTTTTCAAACCTCAAATACACTACAACTTGTAAATGATCTGCATTGCAGGAAAGTTCTCCTGCAAAAGGGTGATCAAATTAAAATCCTACATCTGAAGCTCCTCCTAATCCTTAGCCCAGAGGACGCTAATCGCCTGGCCAATGTAGACCAGAGGAGGTAGACCCGTCAGCGTCTTAGCCCAGATAAGATACTATAGGATAGGGCCTGTCCAGTGCACTGGACTCTCACCATTGGAAGGAATTAGAAGACTGAAAGGGATCAGGGCTCTATAATTGGGGTCAAGGGAAGGAGAGCACATTTCATTTCAATGACTTGAATGGTTTAAAGAACATAACTTTAGTGAGGGAAACAGAAAAATAGGAGTCTTAAACTCAAGTCCTGGGAACCATATCAGGTCCAAAAGCAGATTTTTTGTGGCCCCTAGACTGATTTCTATACTATTTGGAATCAAGCCATGTACACAAACAGGTTTATTTAGTACTATGGCATATTACAGGCCATATTTAAGTAACCACAAACCACATTGTCACGTGTGCTCCCTCTCCAGCCTCTAGGTCACCAGGCTACTCATTATAGCACACACCTGTCACCATCGTTACGCGCACCTGCATGTCATCAGACTCACCTGGACCCCATCACTTCCCTGATTACCTTCCCTATATATGTCACTCCCTTTGGTTTCTTCCCCAGGCATTATTGTTTCTGTTTCATGTCTGTGCATTGTTTGTGTTTCGTATTATGGTTTCGTTTATTTATTGAAACACTCACTCCCTGAACTTGCTTCCCGACTCTCAGCGCACATCGTTAAAGAATAACGCCTCACCTAAGGGAAGCATCAGGAAGTTTTTGTTTTGTTTCAGTGGGAATGACGTTGGGTCCGGGAGCCTCTACAGGCTCCCTTGCCTCAGCCGACTTGTCTGGCTTTCATGCCTTCGCCGGATCGCCAGGCTCCCCTGCTTCCACCGGCTCGTCAGGCTCTCATACCTCAACCAAATCGCCAGGCTTCCTTGTCTCAGCCGGCGACAGGTTCCCGTGCATCAGCAGGGGTGACCGGTCAGCTCCTGATCCCCGGGATCGTACCTTTGGTTGTGGCTGGAGGCGCCGGCAAGGGGGTACCGTCACGTATGATTCTTTCTCCAGCGCTCTTAGGTCTCCATGTTCCTGCGTCTCAGCCAGATTGACAGGTTTCCCGCGCCTCAGCAGAGGTGACCACTCCTGATCCCCGGGATCATCTTTTTGGTCAGCGTTCTGCGTCTGGAGCCTCTCGTCAGGGAGGAGGTACTGTCACGTGTGCTCCCTCTCCGGCCTCTAGGTCACCCGGCTGTTCATTATGGCGCATTATAGCCATCGTTACGCGCAACTGCACGTCATCAGACTCACCTGGACTTCATCACTTCCATGATTACCTTCCCTATATATGTCACTCCCTTTGGTTCCTTCACCAGGTGTCATTGTTTCTGTTCCTGGGTCATGTCTGTGCGTTCTTGTTTTGTATTACATTTTCATTGATTAAAACACTCACTCCCTGAACTTGCTTCCCAACTCTCAGTGCACATCGTTACACACGTAAACCGGTACAACAATCTTGTGGAACAACTCCAATCACTAACAGGGAATGTTAATGAGCCCCCGAAATCACAGTATATGATACGATTTTGCGCAATGCTGGCGATACTGGAAATGGCCCCTATGAGAACAGTAAATAGAACTATCACATTGGCCACCAAGTAGTTTGAGACCCCTGCCGTAAAAACAGGAAGAGGGATTGACAGCACCTCCAAACATGCCTGCAAAAAGAAGGCCTGACCTTTCAGTTTCTAATTGCCGGACCACTAATTACAGCCCCTGTGTGTCCTCCAATCAATTCACCGGCTACCCCTTAGAGCAATTCACTTCAAGGGCTATGTTAGATTACTGGAGTCTAAAATGAATATGCCTAGTGCCAAAATAAAAGTGCAATTTATCTCCCAGTTATCGTTAACCTGTCTACTTATTAAGAGACCTGGAGGTTTGAGCATCGCCGTGTACTGTTCAATAGGTTTGTTATATAACCTAACCCCCACCCTGGACCGCAAACAGGGTTTATTCACAACAAAGACAGGGATGACCTTGCCATGTAAATACAGTTGAGTGGGCGTCTTTTAGTCTGTCTTCCCTTACAGCCCCAGTTGGTCTATCTAATCTCTGAGTTCGATGCCGGTGGCTCAAAAGACGAGAACTCTCCAAACACATCGCCCACATCGAAGCCGACGGACAGATGCGTAATAGAGAACCAAAGTGTGTTTTGTCATTGTTTTCTCATGACTCGGACCTTGGCATGGATTATCACTGGAACGTTGCTGCTTCCTCCATGGTGTAGGAGGATGGACAAAACATAATTTTGTGGCATCAAAGGAGGACTATGGTGAAGAATAGGCCTATGCAGCAGCTATATTGCCAGAAGATAAACTGTCTGTCTATCAAGTGGACTACAAAAAGTGTCCTTCAGCTGATTTAATGAGTGCTACATCATCGAGCTAGCGTTGTTGTTTTTCAATCGTGTTTTTTTACACAATCTTTTCTTAGGAAAGTGCATGGATCATTCGTCAACATAAACAATAGCGCCTCCTATTGTTGAAATGAGAAGATATTCATTGAAACAAAGCTTCCTGAATCAGTGTCAGCTTAGAAGTGGAGTTTGGAACGGTTTGTGTATTTCATGCCGTCCCTATAGCATTTTGACAACTGTGTTATTAGGATTTTTTATTAAAGAGCAACATCTTCAGAAAACGATTACAAATGTCCTCCTGTCACCAAGTTCTTCACATTAGTACTGTATGCATTAGGGAACTTCACACCCTAAACATTTGATTTCATTCCACAGGTTGAAGGGTGATCAAACCTCGCTCACACATAATTGGCTTGCATAGTAGGTTGTGACAAATATATTTGTCTCATAATGTGTTGCAATCGCATAGAAAACAAGAGACCACATTCATTATGTTCAATACCAATATGGGGTATTGAAATCTAAGGGGTGTGAAATGTAGATTAATAGTGAGCACTGATTTGAATGTTAGATACTATGACAGTATTATCACCTTCTTGTCAGGTAGGAACACATACAGATCCATTACCTACAAACCTCAGACGATGTGACAAAGCCAGGCTGTCAAGACAGTAAAGGAACTTGATGTAAAAGTTTTGTATTATCTTTAAAAATGTGGATGTCGTGAATGTCCACCCCAACCCTTAGGACAGACCTGACTCTTAAGTCTGATCAAATGTTAGCACTGCCAAATCAAGCATGGCCCCCAATGGAGTGCAATTCAATTCTATGGCCACCCCCCCGAAAAAAAATGGGGAAAAATGACATGTAATATGTAGAGATGACATAGTGTCTTATTTATACATGACTGAGAATCGGGTTCTGACTTTCTGAATACAACAACCCCTGAGTGCCGGGAGTACAGTTCAAGACTTTATGAAAGGCTGGAACCTCTACACCAGGGATCATCGACTAGATTCAGCCATGGGCAGATTTTGTTCTTGAGCGGATGGTCAGGGGGACTGAACATAATTACAACAAAAAAATGTTAGACTGCAAATTGACCGCAAAAAGGCCAAACAGATATAATATTTGACTAAATATAATCATTTCAAACCTTGCTTACATTTATATACGATCATGTGTCTCTTTATTATGCGTGGGAATACTTGGGAACGTATATATATTTTTCTCAGAAAACTTGTGAGACCAAATAAAACCACCCGTGGGCTGCCAGTCGGGGAACCTTGCTCTACACTACCCATTTCTGTACCAGGTTATTGGGTTTGCCATAGAATTAGATAAATAGTTCCCCCTAGTGGCTATCAGATGATCCTAAGCTAGACTTTCTTTTTAACACTGACCAAGCTGTATGTTTATAATATAGTTATTGTTGTATTGTTTATAAGTGTCTGGTCATCTCTATAGGCTATTCTATAACCTACTCATATATAATCTTCACCCAAACAGCACCAACCTAAAGAACTAATTATATTATTTTACATGTGTGAGACAAAGACAGAGACTGAGACTTAGTCCAAGCTGTCATAGAACAGCACCATGAATAGGTCATTATATAAATTCACAGATATGTCACATTGGCTCAGACATTAGAATTCATGTTTTATGAGGCATTCATTCATGAGATCTTGAGTCTGGAAGTGTTCTGCACAACACGGCACTTTATAGGCTGTATTTATAGAGACTAGGTGGAGTTGTCGAATCGAGAGGCTTATTTTTATAGTTGTGTATAAATATGCCGGAGCTGGGTTTGCCTTAATCCTGTAGGAGTATTGTCTTTCCTCTCCAGAGCAAATGAAAAGCCTGTTTAGGTTTGTCTATAGAAATTATGAGCCTGTTTGATTTAGTATATGGCAGGTTCCTCCAAAGCCATACTGATGCTTGCTACTGGACCGGATCTCCATTAATCCTGGGGGTCCAGGGATTAATACCACCAAATAATATTGTATAGACTAAAGTTGTTTGGTTCAGAGTTTAGAAATTACCCACAGCAAATTGCTTCATATTGAGTTCACAATTCGGACCAAAACACCTCTGGCATTCAACAAAACAATGCAATAAATGATGATTGGGGGATACTTTTTGGGATGGATACTACCTTTTTTTCAATGACAGCTTGCAGTGTTCAGAATCAATCTTATTTTTACAACCATGCTTTACCCATGTTCTATGTCTTGCACTCAATACACAATCTTTCGAGTTGCATTAATGGATTCCCCATGGGACAATGGCTCTCAAATATGATCCCATACCCCTGATTCTATCACTAACTTCAGCATCTAAATGTCAACACTGTGTATCTATATCAGACCTGGGTTCAAACACTATTTGAAATCATTTTAGGTACTCTAGCTGGGATTAGTTGAGTTTGCCTAGTGCAATGAACCAATAGAATAGCAGCAAAACTGCAAATCCTGCCCACCTGGCACTCCAGGCAGGCTAAAACAAATGCTACAAGTATTTGAAAGATTTTAAATCATATTTGAACTCAGGTCTGGCCTGTATTCCTCTGTTTGGGAAAGATATGTCTAGGGTGGAGTATTTTTTAGTGCTGGACACAAAGGAGTAGAAGAGGCTAGCAGAGACCAATAACACAGCCTTTACAGATCAATGCCGCAACAACAGCAATCTGGCTGGCTTATAAACCAGAGAGCCCTTTAAGCTTTTCAACTATTTGTTTTTGTGTAAATTATGTCAGTGGACTGTATTGCTCCGTATGATATTAATTGCACACACACCCACCCTGCCACATTTTGTGACAGTTGTTTTTCTGTGCATTAACTGTTGTGACAGTTTAATTCACATGGATGGTAACTATTGGTCCCTGCGGTCCCGTGTCCCTGGCGTCGGTTTCTCAATTATGACCACGGACTGACAACACGACACGATTCTTTGTTCCTAATGAGTTCCTCATCCCAAAGATAAGGGTGTCTTTGCCAATTAACGCATGCAAAGTTATCAATGGCATTGAGGGCTGCAACCCCATGGGCCATTGGCTAATGGCTACTGTACATGAGAGGGTTCTGTTGATCGCTAGATGAGAAAAGGAGACCAAGTGTTGCAACGTTGAAAGGACGTTTGAAAGACGTTGACGTCACCAATGACTGTTCATGAGTAGGCTTCGTATGTTGAGGAGAAAAACATAGGTCACAAGGCAACAATTCCAACCATTCATGGAAGTTTTACTTGACTGAAATGGCCATATAGACATATAAAAACTCAAGCACAATTATGGCCATGGCACACACTTGACTAAGGCTGAAGTTAATGTGTTCCTGTACCAATGGCGCATACACTTTTATAGGCCTAACTCATCATTAGTGCCCATGACATTTGCCATCTCAGCAGGCATTCAATATAACATCCAGTTTAATATCCAAGATAAACTAACCCTATCATTTATTCAGCGAGACCTGTGGAGACTATGCATTAGATGTTCCAAAACATTGATGGTCACAAGCTCGCTAGACTATGCTGTACTTGTTCAAGCACGCAATCACTGGGATTTTATGACCCTACTCAATAGAATGGGGCGCCCCTGACACATCATTTCATGGTAGGAAATCCTCTGCATTTTGGCCTCTATTGAAAATGACTTCATATTTTATTAATGGTAGCTCTGAAGATCTAGTATTGAAGTTAAATGACAAATCGGTATAATTACATACATAAATTCAAGTGTGTACCCACTGGGCACAGATGTCAATTCAACGTCTATTCCACGTTGGTTCAACGTAATCTCATTGAAAGGACGTGGAAACAACATTGATTCATCCAGTGTGTGCCCAGTGGGAAGAGAGTGATAAACCTTTGAAAAATGTGCTTTCAGACACTCAACAGAAAAAGCCAATGGAGAACATAGAGTACTTCTTTCAAGCTGCACTCTAAAAAGATAAGGTTCCTGGTGGCACCTTTCGGAGATTCTCAGATGGCAACACCTGCGGAACCCCTCGAAGAACCTTTCAGATTGTTAAGGTAGGAACTGTAGGAACCATTTGTCCCATGTATTCTATTCTGAATAATAATAATATTAACAATAATACAAATAACATTGAGTGGCAAACTTGTAAATTCACAAATTAATTTGATTAACTTTAAAAGTCACGGAAATCTCACTTGCAGACATCACAGAAATCTCTGTTCTTCCTTATCCCTCTCTACAGCAAAAAAGTTTGTCATTCGTACAACATTTGTTGGTGATTTGCCCCCGTCATCAATGCCCAGAACACATTTCTGAATGAACAACATAGTGCTTTTCACTGATACTGCATACTCAATATTTTTGAGTGTCATCTATTTGCCACTCCCAATCCCATGGAGATGTCCTCCGGCTCTTCAATGTGTAGCTCCTTTCCATCCAGGAAGAGTTGGATGTGGCTCTCATCCGCAAAGGGATTCCCCTCTATTCTAATGGTTGGTGATAGGAACTTTACACACTAAATAAAATAAAAAGTCAAATGAAGGTTACTCAAGTCATATTTCAAACCGTAAGTTGACAACTGAGCACAGTACACCTTACACAGTACTACTAACTTTACATGTATTTATTTTTCTACTGGGAAATACATACTGTGTGTGACGTACAGATAGGGGAGGAGCAAAATGGCTGCAGTTATCCTCAGACCTTAAATTGGAGGGTGTGTAATAAAAAGGCTGGATTAGAATGAATAGAATTAGAATGGTTCCATTCTGTTAAAGGTATATTTTACATGCAGTGCAGTAACATTGATTTAAAAAACAACAACTTTGTGAGCCTCCTCCGTGTGTGAGAGAAGTGCTGTCTTGTAGAGCTTTAGCAATTCCACGGCCATACCCCTCCTCTCCGTTTCTGCAACGATTTTTGCCAGCTATTGTGCCATATTTCGGAATATTTCCGTTCACATCCATACAGAATTTGCTTCTCATCTCTGAGAAAATCTGAAAGTCAATTTGTTTATAATGGATCATCAATATATCTTGGATTCAAATGACAGTACTTGGCTATGTTACATTAGTTGTGCTTTTTACCATTTCTTTCTATCAGACTTTTTGTCTACTTACAATGGCTGACAAACGGAGTGCTGGGTACTGTTTTAATATGTCCTTGGTGCCTTGTTTTATAAAAAGGTTCCTTTTTCAGTCCTTTTGGTTTGGTCTTGTAGAGAACTTATGTTCGGCCTCTTTTTTTTGGCACTTTTCAACATGCAACTTCTGACTGAAGGATTCTTCACAAGTCTCAATCTGAAAATGAAGTATTTTATTTATTTATTTTATTTCACCTTTATTTAACCAGGTAGGCAAGTTGAGAACAAGTTCTCATTTACAATTGCAACCTGGCAATATGATCAAATATTGATACATACAGCATCAAACAAGATCAAAGTATAGAAAAAGGCTAAATGTCCCGTATTCACAAAACATCTCAGAGTGCTGATCTAGGATCAGGTCCTCACCGTTACATACAATCTTATTTATGATCTTAAAAACTAATCCGGGATCAGCGGTTCGACTTTGAAACACTGAATATCGGCCATTATTTGTATGCAGTTACCTTGGCTATTTTAGTTGGGTCTTCAGTTTTGGGTGTCATCTGGGTTATTTTTTTCCCTTGCCTCCCAAGCCTCTGCATTTCCTGCACTTATGCAACGTGTGCAAGTGGCTGCCTTTCTTATTTGTATGTATTACTTATCATGCCTTGCCATCACTCCTTAAAAAATGTTATATGGAGAGGAGAAATGTCATGGCGGATTATTGGGACTGATGTCAGAGGAGCAGACTAGAGATGGTCTTCTTATGATGCTGGAAATGTGATGGTTTAACAATGTGAGAAGAACATATTCAAGTCAGCAAATTATGGCCTGGGTAGGCTCAATGGTGTAAAAAGGTTATTAGTGTGAATTAATATGAGTAGGAAAACTGAAGAATCTCCTACATTGTATTGCGCGTTGTTTACTGCAATGGACTTTGTCTTGGTGACACATTTGGCTCTGATGGCTTCTTCAAATCCGGCACTTAATACTGCACGGGTAGAGTTTGCATGCAGTGGAATGTCTTGTGTGTAACGGTCATCGGTGCATGAAGAAGTGGACCAAAGCGCAGCGTGGTACGTGTTCATACTTTTATTTGAACTGAACACTGAAATAACAAAGAGATCGAACGAAACCGAAACAGTTCTGTCTGGTGCCGACACAAAAACAGAAAACAACTACCCACAAAAACCCTGTGGGAAAAAGCTACCTAAGTATGGTTCCCAATCAGAGACAATGATAGACAGCTGTCCATGATTGAGAACCATACCCGGCCAAAACAAAGAAATACAAAAACATAGAAAAAATAACATAGAATGCCCACCCTAGCCTAACCAAAATAGAGAATAAAAACCTCTCTATGGCCAGGGCGTGACATTGTGTCCACACTGTGTTGCTGTGTTGCCACGGCAGCTGTTGTTGGTTTGCTCCCAGAATGGTCTGTGCTGATGTCTTTTTTTGTTATATTTTTAAAAGTTTCCCACAACTGCAGAGATCCTTTTGAAATATTGATGTTTAGCTTCAAATCGCATGGTGGACTGGTGGATCAAAGGTCCATAGGCAAATAGCAGGCTAGGGTAGTAGACGAGGTAGTGCATCTTTGGGATTGTCTTCCCTGGAAACAGCTCCTGGAAGAGAGCTTGAAATTCAGTGTTTTTTTTCTGTCATATATGGGATTCAGGATCTTCTTAAAACTGGGGCCAAAATGATTTCGGATATCTCTCAAAGCAGGAGGTAGAGATCCCAAGCACTGACATTTTGTATTTTACTACAAATTTTTCCGGGGAGTAAATGGATTTGCTGTAGACAAGTTCTCAATCTCATAGTTAATCTTGGCAAGAGTAATTTGCCTCTCTTGAACCAGTTGTTACAGTACTAGTCTAAGCACTGTGGGTATGATGCCCTCATGAAGGTCATGCAATGACACCTGGTGGAAACAGACAGGTAATTGGAGACGGCACATGATTCAGTTGAGAGAAGCATCAGGCTTTTTTGATGCTATCGTAGATGCATTGTACGGATTGTCTTCCACAGCCTGCAGATGGTACTTGTAGTTTTCTGGGTCACACATGGTGAATTCCTCTTCAGTGATTTGAAAAAATGTCCCCCTTGGTCCCTTGGTAGCCAAGCAGAAGTGACAAATGCGACCAGAGAAAACGTTTTTGCTCAACCCTGCAATTGCATGTGCAAAGAGATTATCTGCTGAGATCATTGTGATTTTGCCTCGGAAGGTTTTGTTTTCACCATTGCATGATAACTTCACACCCTGTGTTTCCAATTCTTGGATGTCACGTATCAAAGGCTTGAATACTTTTTCGGAATGAGGCAGTGATGAACCAGTGTGGAGAGGTATATATTTTGGAGTTGGGAAGTATCCTTGTGGTCAAGATTTCCTAATCTAAAGTACACTGTGGTCAATTTGTGTTTGTCTTTTTTTTAACTCAATGGATAGACAACTTCAAATGAATCTATATGGAACTGCAGACGGATGCTCTGCTTTGTTAGGTTGGGATTTGATTTGAACAATTCATCATCAGTAAAGTCTTCTAGAATTTCATCATTATGTGGCTTTTGGTCTTGATTCAAGGTGGCTCAGACCTCTTCATTACTTGCTATTTTTTGCAGTATGCGGACCAATAGGATGTACAGAAAATGACCTTGTTTCATAACCATCTTTGTTGCTCAGGAGTACTTCAATTGGCCTGACCATGCCCAATTCTTTCATACAGTAATACTCCAGCATCCACTCAGAGCTTATGCATCTAATGTATTCCTCAAATACTGCAGAGTTATTAAGAAAGTCCCTGTGATCGTTGTCTTCATCCACAGTTATTTGCTCATTTTTAAGGTGAAACCTGAGGGCATCACTGTAGCATGTCATAAATGTATTTTTAAAAATGGTTCTGAGGTCCTCAAAATGCTATTCTCTACCGTAGCTGGGATGCAGTGTTTTTCCCTTATTTTGAAAAGAAAAATACCTTCTTTTTGAGACCTTCAATTGGCTGCTCAGTGTTGAACTCTGTGGCTTGAAAATTTTCAGGCTCTGGCAGACTCTACATCACTCACGTAATCTTCAATGGGATCAGTCCCAGTCTCAAATTCATCATGAGGGCAATTTTCATCGAAGTTAGAGCTTAAAGGCTTGCTGTGGTTTCAATAGGTGCTGAAACATCTACGCATTTTTTTTCCTACAACCATTAAGTCCACAGGTAATTAGAAAATGTGGTTTATGCTGGTGATAGAGGCCAATATGTGTGAGTCGTCTGGACACATAGAATGTATGTTTGCTGCAAAGTGGACAACTGAATAGAGTTGGAATTCTTCAGACAGATTGTGAACTTTAGAATGATGGGATGGAATCATGGAGATCATTGGTACTCAGCCACTTACAGACATCAATGGACCAGTCTTCCACAGCCACACTCAAATTCAAGTTGACACTAAAGGCAAAAGTGAAATTTATTAGTGTTGAGGATAAAACAAAACCTATAACACTCCTTCCAGACAACCACCTGTCCTCCTGTTTTGTATTCATGGTTGTTCCACAAAGAAGTATAGCTTGTTAGGAAAGGTGAAGATGTTCTTATTTATCTGACGCCATATTTCTTAGCATGGGACATTGAGATTCTGCAGACTCAGATAATATGATGCATCTTGTCACGTTCTGACCTTAGTTCCTTTGTTTTGTCTTTTGTTTTAGTATGGTCAGGGCGTGAGTTGGGTGGGTTGTCTGTTAGTTTTTCTATTTCTGTGTTTGGCCTGGTATGGTTCTCAGAGGCAGCTGTCAATCGTTGTCCCTGATTGAGAACCATATTTATGTAGCCTGTTTTTAATTGTGTTTTGTGGGTGGTTATTTTCAATCTTTGTGTGTCTGCACAAGACGGAACTGTTTCGGTTGTTTTTGTTATTTTGTTATTCAGTGTTCAGTTTTGATTATTATTAATAATCATGAACACTTACCATGCTGCACCTTGGTCCTCACCTTCTTCCACCGACGACACCCGTTACAAATCTATGGGGCATTAAGTTCTTCTTCCATGTCAACCCAAATTGGCCTATTAGCGTTCTCAATTAAGAGAGCCTATTTGGGTCGTTATAATGGCTTCTTGATATAATTGCATGTTAGGGAGCTTTAATCCTCCCTTCTAAGTCTTTGCCTGTAATCTAGCTAGGTTATTCCTTGCCATTTTAGTAGTCCAAATAAACGGAGTAATACTTTTGTCTATGGTGTGTGGTGGTTAATTTCTTTACTATCAAATGAGGAGAGACAAACTATTCACACAAGTCAGAGTTATACTTAAACTAAATCTTTATTAACTTATTAAGGGAGCAGGTCAATACAACACACAGATATGAAGTGAATCTGTCACGGTCTTCCTCCTCTTCATCTGAAGAGGAGAGGCGAGAAGCATCGGAGGACCAAAATGCGGTATGGTATGTGTTCATGGTGAATATTTAATTAAAGAAAGTACTGAACACTGAATACAAAAACAATAAACCAATAACGACCGTGAAGCTATAAATGAGACCTGTGCTAACACAAGCAACTAGCATAGACAATCACCCACAAACAAACAGTGCAACCCAGGCTACCTAAGTATGATTCTCAATCAGAGACAATTAATGACACCTGCCTCTGATTGAGAACCATACTAGGCCGAAACATACAAATCCCCAAAACATAGAAAAACAAACATAGACTGCCCACCCAACTCACGCCCTGACCATACTAAATAAATACAAAACAAAGGAAATAAAGGTCAGAACGTGACAGAATCGACTGAGTGCTGTACGATAATGATGGCTGGTCGACGAATCACCCTCAGATGATTCATTGAGAGCCCCGAGACAAAGGTACAAAGGTCTTTTATAGCCAAGATACACCCCCTTCAGTCTACATGACAAACAACAGATGTATGGAATGGGTCACAAGGTTAAGATTTGTATGAAAGATACTTATAATTCACAGCAGACAGTATCTGTTGTAAAAACGGTTCTCATTGTGTAGAAACCAGGGTCTGGCCCCGAGCCATCTCTCCATGGTACCTTATAGAATAGAAACATTAATTCGTGCTCTGGAATGCGTTCTTGTCAGGCTTATCACCCAAAGACATCTCCTGTCAATGTTAAATCTCCCAGAGGCCCACTTTCAGTTCACACAGACACAATAGAGTTATAAGAACACGCTATTCTGTTGCATAAAACAACCATTTGATGCAATTACAGTATTATAACAATCTTGCAATTTTGCTCTCACAGGTGTTACAGGTGTAGGCAGGTATGGACAGTGGAAACATGCTGATGACGTAATTCAGTTTAAGAGCTTTAACCATCTTTGTAACATGTGGCCTACCCCACAATGAGATTTGTAGCTTATCCCAGTTCTTAAACTGGAGTTGAATTTTTTTCAAATATATAGAATCAAAAATAAACATTTCCCTTACCCTAAGAAAGAACTTCTCTTCTCACATACAAAAAGACCAAATGACACCCGACATTCACCATTCAGTTAGTATTGGAAAAGACAAAGGAATTACACAAAACACACAATCACACTGGATTGATTGAATGATTGTAAATACAGTAATTCACTATTCTGTTGATATTTTAAAAGACAAAGACAACGGACTTACATAAACAATAATCACACTAAATACATTCATTCACCATTCAGTTCATATTGGAAAAGACAAAGAAATAACACAGAACACACTATAACCACACAGCAAATACATCCGAAGACTTTATAGAAGCTAACCTGGTTGTGAGCTTTAAACATCATCTTGCTTTGAACAGGCCGCCCCAATACACCGACCCGAAAGACATCAATTAGACACAAGCACACCATAAACAACATGAATATTCAATATCAAATGCATCTAACTAATATGATCAGTTTTATGTTTTCTTCTTTTTGTCAAGTTTAACATAACCATACCTCATCTTACCTGTTAGTAGAGGTTGATACATTTCTCTATCAGAGCTCACAGCTCGCAAACTCTTCACCACTTAACTGGACAGGGAGGGGCAGGATAAACCAGGTACTAAAGGGAGGAGCATGGAAGGAGATGGGGAGAGAGTGTATCATGGGTATAAATGAGGACAAAAATGTCTCAATATTGAATCTAACGTTACAGTAACTTGAGCTAATATCAATAATATGCATGTCAATCTCCTGGCTCAAAGTGAGGGAGGGATTGACTTCATCAATGCTTGTATTTATGAGAGGTATTGTTGAATGCACCGAGCTGTCTGTTTGAACTAATTGCGCTCAGCTCGGACACCCATGTATACCCCACAAGACATGACATAAGAGGTTTCTTCACAGTCCCTGAGTCCAGAACAGACTATGGAAGGCGCACAGTACTAAATAGAGCCATGACTACATGGAACTCTATTCCACTTCAAGTACCTGATGCAAGCAGTAACATTTGATTTAAAAAACAGATGAAAAACAACAACACCTTATGGAACAGTAGGCACTGTGAAGCAACACAAACATAGGCACAGACACATGCATACACGCACACACGATAGCATACGCACTATACACACACGTACACATGGATTGTGTACTGTATATATGTGGTAGTAGTGGAGTAGGGGCCTGAGGGCACACTGTCTGTGAAGTAATGTTTTTAAAATTGCATAAACTGCCTTAATTTTGCTGGACCCCGGGAAGAGTAGCCTGGGCAGCAGCTAATGGGGATCCATAATAAATACAAATATATTTGAGGATGTTTTTGTGTATTTCAATCACTGAAATATACGTTTACAATGTGTTTTGTAATGTGCTCGTGGTAGGCCAGGGGTGGGCAATCCTTATTTAAAAGGACATTACACCTTCAAACCAAAATTTGTCATAAGTTTTCAGACCTCAAAGTAGGCTAATGTCAAGATGAATTCATGTCCCATGACATTAGTTGTGTAGATCCTGCTCATATGCCTCAATCCCAAATGAACTGAAAAGGTCAACTCAGAATAAAACCAGGAAATCAAACGGTGCTTATCTTTTCCATTCATTTGGGTTGGAGGAATAGCTGAATCTAGACAACAGAGATGGCCTCGGGATGTGGACATATCTCAACATTATTCTACTTTTGAAATCTGAAAACATCTGACAAACTTGTATTTTATTTCTCCCAAAATGGAGGTAACATGTTGATGTAGAACTGTAGTAGTGGTGGTGGTGGCTGCCTGGTTTCAACAGCTGTGCATCAGCAGACAGCTTAAATGATGGATGTGCCGATCAGTGAACAGCAGCAGCTTTCCTCTGTCCAGTCAAATGGAACTAGCCGGTGGGTTATGACGAGATGAGCGCAAGCCATGATGATTGTAAATCAACGCTCTGCTCACCCCCGATGCGGCCTGCAGACAAACACCCACCAGCCATAGTCTGGTTGTTAAAAGCACAAACCTCCTCGCTCTCATAAGGGATAGATTTGTGCGTGTGTGTATGAGCAACTGGGCTACAAATAATTGCAGTCCAGAGGTTTTACTTTCATCCTATAATGTCCTAACTGATTTGTGTGTCTACGCAAGCACAGTTTAAGTGTCATTCCCTTTGTCATGGCAATCAGCTTGTTTATTCTCACTTGTACATGAACAATGTGGAATTCAGCTTTAAAACCCAGAACAATCATTGTTTACTACTAAGAGGTGAGTGGGGGGGGGGGGGGTGATTCAGCATTAATTGCTGAATAAGTGCTAACGTTTAAGAGTATTGCATGAATTCTGTTGATTGTGTAATACCTGAATATTGGTTTGAACAGATTGGTTGATTGCTCAATTGGCTTGTTGACATTTACACTTTTGTTTAGTGTAGCTATATTCCCTATATCTCCCATAACCATTCATGTGGAACATGGAGAATTTATCATGGTCTGGGATTTAATGTACTAATCATTTGGTGTTATGTGTATGAAACTTAGTACTAGGGTAAGGCCATACAAACTTGCTTATCAGATTTTTTTTTTTTTTTACAAAGTGACGTGAGGGAGCAAGTAAAATAGAGAAATACAAGTGGACCACCTTGTTAAAATACTATATCGACCTAAGGGACCTTAATACTATAGCGAACTTATACCTAGTGACCACGTCAACAGATCTGAGCCTTTTCATGTAATGGTTAAAGTTTGGAAATGACAGTCACATGGATCACGGTTTGAGTCCCAGGCGCTGAGGCACAGTTCATTTTTCATCCTCTGAGAGTACGTTTGTTCTGTATTTCTTTACTGAAAGCTTGATGGCATTATTTACTATAATCTTTAAACTGTTCAGATGTGTATTTTATTTTTGAGAAATGTGAGAGGCATCTGTTAAACAGTTAATTCAATTTGTTATACAAGAGTAGCCTATCATATGTTTTTAAAGAAACACTGGATTTAATAACCAAGATAGGAGGAAAACACTTAAAAATAGATCTTATTTAATTGGCAGTTTAAAAACCTTGACATTCCTCCTTCCAGAAATGCAGAAATAGTCCTACAGTTTTTCCAAGGTGCAGGACGGTTTTTAATTATATATTGATCTCTTTTTCCATAAGTCAGATCACAACAAATGGTATATGGCTGAGGAACGCTCAACTGCATTCTCTTATATCGAGGTGGAGTTAAGTTTTGATAACTAACTGGTCGTGGTATTTGCTAGCGCCAAAATTGATTTTTTCTTTTAAATCTTATTTTAAGGTTAGGTTAAGGTAGATAGGGTTAGCAGTGTGGTTAGGTAAAAAAAAACTGATTTTATGACTTTATGGCGGTGCCAGCTACTGTCCAGTCTGCAGCGCTTCCTCATGAGTCATCGCAATAAATGCCAACCTGCGTATTGCACTGTCAATTGTCTTTGACAAACACTGCCATCTGCTGGATAGAAAAGTGCATGCAGCTCATTCCCTCTCCACATGGATGAAAAGTAGTCCCGCCTCCTGTGTTTTGGTGCGCCGAGGAATCACGTGACATGTCTATATTCTTGTTTTGATCATCTCATTTCCTACACAGTCTCCGAAATTCTCAATACCGCCGTAAAAATGGTGACACCGGAGAACTTGTCCGGCGAGACAGGTGCTCAAAGGGAGCCCAAATTTGACCGGGATGCGTCCACGACCGCCGTGGACACAGCAATCGTGCTTCTCGGAGCCGGGGTGACAGCGATCACACACCCGCTGCTGTACGTCAAACTGCTAATTCAGGTAGCTAGCTAAACTTGCAAACTCAATTTATCTAACTAAATCCACATACTTCGTTTGAGTTATGAATTATTTAGCTAGCAAGCGCGAAAGCTATCACTTTGAAGTGCCACCTCATTGGGGCGTTTGAGTTTGCTTGACGCCGGTGTTGTCCCGAAAATCCTCTCCCCCTCCGTTGTCAGTTTAGCATACATTTCACTGATCTTAGTAGCAGAAAGCATTTGTCTGCAGTTTTTGGTTTTGCTATTTGTTTATGTGGCGGTTCTAGCTTGTATGTCGCCCTGAGCGAACCCCCCTCTGTCCCATATCTTATTCGACTAGTATTTTTGAAAGTGTAAGGAAAAGAATTCAGCCAATAGTTGTTCTGAAATTTTACTCCCCCTTCTATGTTTAATATAACACACATACATTACTTATTAATTTCGGTTGTTTGTTCTATAGAAAGTATTTGACTCTGTATGCCACAGAAAGTATTGGACACTAGCCACAAAATTAAGAAAATTAGAAGGGGATTCTGGCAGGGGGGAAATTTTCGGCATAACACCGGCTAGCTGGGTGTCATAGGGCATCATCTCTCCTTTTGCCTAACCTCAAATAAACCACAATGCTCTCTCACATAAGTAAGTGTGTCTGGGGAAGACATAAAGCAATATTTTCATATATTATTTACATTAAATGTTAATGTAAATCATCATCCCTTCAAGTTCCTGTCACAATTAGATTTATTTGTTATTGTTTGTTTATTGGTATACACAAAATAAAATGAAAAAACGAAAAAGCTATGCTAAAATACCCTGCCTGGCGACCTGCCCTCTTTTCATAACTGTACTTGTCAAGATGCCACCCTTTCTTCTAACTGCAAGTGCATGCCAAGGTCCTAACACTACAACTAGCTATACAAACAAACATATAAACGCAACAATTGCAAAGATTTTACTGAGCTACAGTTCATATAAGGAAATCAGTCAATTGAAATCAATTCATTAAGCCCTAATCCATGGATTTCACATACCGTAGAAAACAATTGGGGCGTGGATCAGAAATCTAGTCATTATCTGGTGTGACCACAATTTGCCTCATGCAGCGTGACACATCTCATTTGCATAGAATTGATCAGGCTGTTGATTGTGGAATGTTGTCCCAATCCTCTTCAATGGCTGTGAAGTTGCTGGATAGTGGTGGAAACTGGAACACGCTGTCATAAACATAGATCCAGAGCATCCCAAACATGTCTGGTGAGTATGCAGGCCATGGAAGAACTGGAACATTTTCAGCTTCCAGGAATTGTGTCCAGATTCTTGCAACATGGGGCTGTGCATTATCATGCTGAAACATGAGGTGATGGCGGCAGATGAATGGCACGACAATGGGCCTCAGGATCTCGTCGCGATATCGCTGTGCATTCAAATTGTCATTGATAAAATGCTATTTTGTTTTTTGGTCTGTAGTTTATGCCTGTTTATGCCATAATCCCACCGCCACCATGGGGCACTCTGTTCACAATGTTGACATGAGCAAAATGCTCACCCACACAATGCCATACATATGGTATCTGGTTGTGAAGCCAGTTGGATGTACTGCCCCCCCAAAAAAAAATACACCCTTGCCTTTCGTGAACTAACACTCGCACTTTACTTTTTTCCTTCTTACTAGCACTGACTTTGCTGATGTACTTACTATGACTGAGATACTGTATGTGGTTGTCCCACCAACCTATCTTAAGATGAATGCACTAACTGTAAGTCACTCTGGATAAGAGCGTCTGCTAAAAATGACTAAAATGTAAATGTAGATTGGACATGAGCCCCTCACCCCAACTGTCGGAAGCACCATGTTTGGGAGGAAAGTGTTGTACCTCCCTGGATTCTTCTCCTATGGTGAGTGGGTCTTAATGGCTTATCATCCTAATTCCTCACCCTGAATGGGGAAGAAGAGGTGACAGGAATGTGATGTCTATCTGTCCACAGCACAGCACATCATAAGGGTGGATGGAAAGAGGGGACTCTTCCGAGGTCTGTCCCCTCGTATTATGTCCAGTGCCATCTCTACCATGGTCCGGAGTAAAGTCAAACAGGTGAAGGAATCCTAGACCCAGAGGAGAGGTAGTTCATACTCAGTAGTAACATATTACAACTGCTCTCAATCGGTCTTTGAAATGCGCCACAAAAGCTTATAATCCAACCAATCATTGGCGCTTGCTAACGTACAGTCAGAGTATCCTTATCAAATGAGAGAGACAGATGTAATTAAATAATACCTTTGTGACAGAATGCTGGAAGTACTTAATTTATGTAATTATTGAAGGCCTGACATGTTTTTTTTCTCTCCAGACCATTCCAGCAGAGGAGGTAGAGAATGTATCTGACAGAGATGACTTGAACACCTCCATCAGGAAAGTGGTCAAAGAGGTGAGAGGTCAAAGTGCAATAGGGCACATAAAATGAATGTATCAAATGTCAGGTGGGTCTATGTAAAGCCATTTGAGTTTAGTAAATTGTGAGGAATAGTTTTGTGAATCATTCTTTTGTGAATCATATCATTCTCCCTTTCCTAAACATTCTTTAAGTATTATGATTACGATAACTGTGTGTGTGTATATATTCCTATTTAAATAAACTCATAAATAAAATAACTTGAATGGCCAGCATACCTGTAACAAGTAATTAACAAATCCACTCTTACGTTTTAGTTGATAAAGTATAACATTATGTTGAGAAATTCTTAATTTGCTGGTCTTATCTTTGTGTTTGCACTAGCTTCCAGTATAGCCTACATTGGTGATTTCTGAACGGATTAGATGTAGCAGTTTTGCATAACTATGCCCGCTGCACTGTTTGATTTCCTCTTTCTCTCAAGACCTCACATGAGATGGTCATCCAGTGCCTGTCCAGGATAGCCACTCATCCCTTCCATGGTAAGTCCTAAGGCTATTGCTGTTTTTGTCTGTTTATTTTCTCTGTTTGCAAGGAGTTCATAGCTTTGTATTTTAGTGGACACTGCAGATTGGCCTTATTTATTTGTTAGCTCTAAGGTTTAGTTTCCTTGTGATGTTCTGCAGATCCAGTCACTAGTGAAAGCCTACACACCCCTTGCAAAGTCTTCACATTTTGCTGCCTTAAAATTTGATCTAAAAAGGAGTATATTTGTTTTTTTCCTCCTACTGATCTACACAACCTACTCCACATTTTCAAAGTGAAAGAAAAATGTCTAAATTTTGAATTTGATAATAATAATTTTAAAAAATGTGTATATATATATTTGTCTTGATTGTGTATGTCTTCACACCCAGAGTTAACACTTTGTGGAAGCACCTTTGGCAGACATTACAGCTGTGAATAAGATTTTACCAACTTTGCACAACTCTTGCACAGCTCAAGATGAGTAAATTTGGTTGGGAATCATTGATGGACAGCAATATTCAAATATTGTCTCTGATTTTCAAGCAAATATAAGTAATGATTGATACTGGACCACTCAATACCTCTTGGAGAGCCTTTCTAGTGTGTCTTTGGCGTTAACATTTGTGTAACTGTCTAGCTGAAAAATGAAACTATTGTAGGTTAGGTTTTCAGAAGATTGAAGTGGGTTTTCCTCTAATCTTTTACATGGGCTTTGCTCCTTTTATATTTATTTTGATCCTGATAAACTCCTAAGTCCATGCAGGTGACAAGAATACCCATAACTTGATGCTGCCATCACAATATTTTAAAATACAAAGGATCAACAACATTGCATTCACGCCACATTACTGGCCTGTATGACAAAGTGAAAAGATGAAAGCCTGTGTTAAAGAAATCCACTCCAAATCATCCATTCAGTTTTTTAAAATTAATTAATTTTTTATTTAACCTTTACTCAACAAGACCGTTAAAGCCAGAGTCAGTAAGTCTCAATTACATCATTTGTGATTATGAAATATTAAACATTAGGGGCGACAAAACAAACCCAGGCAAGACGTCATAACGTGCTCTATCTGAAAGTTCTCAAGCGGCCGCTGGGCCAGCTACCCTTTGATCGGTCAGTATCAGACAACTGGTGTTCTCGTTTGCTTGTAGCCTACAAAAGTTGTATTTTTCAGCGGGACAATTACACAAATGTTAATGTCAAAGACACACCAGAATGGCTTTCCAATAGGTGTTGAGTGTTCCTGAATGGTCCAGTCCACCCCCAAAACCAAATTTACTGAGCTTGAGCAATTTTTACAAAAACAATGGATATACTGTACACTACCGGTCAAAATCAAATGTTTTTTTGTTTAATTTTAAGGCAGCAAAATGGGAAGACTGTGTAAGGGGTGTGTAGACTTTCACTAGGCACTGTAACAATGTTTGCTCCCCTGATGTTCAGTTGTCCTGTTTTTAGTGATCTCAGTGCGCTGCATGGCCCAGTTTGTGGGGAGAGAGATCAAGTACAGGTAAGGTGTGACACATGCAGCATACCTCAGATTTTGTATGCAAATTTACAAAAAGAGTAGTTGACTCATACAGGGAGGAGGTGAGGGCTCTGGGAGTGTGGTGCCTGGAAAACAGCCTCTCACTCAAAGTCAACAAAACAAAGGAGATGATCGTGGACTTCAGGAAACAGCAGAGGGTGCACTCCCCCTATCTACATCGGCGGGACCGCGGTGGACAAGGTGGAAAGCTTCAAGTTCCTTGGGGTACACATCACTGACAAACTGAAATGGACCACCCACACAGACAGTGTGGTGAAGAAGGCACATCAGAGCCTCTTCAACCTCAGGAGACTAAAGAAATTGGGCTTGTCACCTAAAACCCTCAAACTTTTACAGATGCACAATTGAAAGCATCCTGTTGGGCTGTATCACCGCCTGGTACGGCAACTGCATCAACCGCAAGGCTCTCCAGAGGGTGGTGCGGTCTGCCCAATGCATTACCAGGGGCAAACTACCTGCCCTGCAGGACACCTACAGCACCCGATGTCACAGGAAGGCCAAACAGATCAAAGACATCAACCATCCGAGCCACTGCAAGGCTGGGACCGAGAGACTTAAAAACAGCATCTATCTCAAGGCATCAGACTGTTAAACAGCCATCACTAGCACATTAGAGGCTGCTGCCTATAGGCATAGACTAGAAATCACTTGCCACTTCAAGGAATGGAACACTAGTCACTTTAATAATGTTTACATATCTGGCATTACTCATCTCATATGTATATACTGTATTCTATACTATTCTACGGTATCTCATTCACTTAATGTTTACGTATCTTGCATTACTCATCTCATATGTATATATTGTTTTCTATACTATTCTACTGTATCTTAGTCCGTTC
This sequence comes from Oncorhynchus nerka, assembly GCF_034236695.1. Taxonomy (NCBI): domain Eukaryota; kingdom Metazoa; phylum Chordata; class Actinopteri; order Salmoniformes; family Salmonidae; genus Oncorhynchus; species Oncorhynchus nerka. The sequence continues at coordinate 59,426,043 of NC_088402.1, forward strand.
TGCTCTGACATTGCTCGTCCATATGTATATAGTCTTAATTCATTCCTACTAGCTGTGTGTATTGCGTATATGTAGTGTAATTTTGGGGGGGGATATTACTGCACTGTCAGAGCTTGAAGTACAAGAATTTCACTACACCCGCAATAACATCTGGTAATCACGTGTATGTGACCAATAAAATTTGAATTGATTTGACTTACCTGAATTCATCAAACATTTGGGAAGAATGTCATTACTGCAACTTAATGATTCTACTAACATGGTGCAATGCAGAATGTTTACTTATTATGCAAAAATGCTATATTAGAGGTCTACGTAGGTTGAAGTGGTAGAATTGATAGCTTAGTTGCATTAGAGGCACTCAAGAGGTTTTAAACACGTACATTATTAACACTTGGCTGAAACTTCGTCTTTATTTCCTCTGGGATTGACTCTGGAAGGGGGTTGTTCAGCTGCATAGCCAACATCTTCAAGGAGGAGGGCGTTGGGGGATTCTTTGCGTAAGTCATGCTTTTTCATACCACTTCGTAAAGTAATTTCATTTCTTAGCAGTTAGACAAGTCGGAGAAGTGAGACACATTTACTCTTTGGAAATAACCATCATTCTCACTGACTACATGACCGCAATGTTTATGTGGGTGTCCTAGTTTGTGTAGCACTATAGGTTGAAGGACATCATTATCCTTTATGTATACTACCTCAGCAAACCAAATTCAAATCATGGTATGACTCAATATTACTGGTTCAAACCCTTTGAAATGGTTTTGGCCTGTACTATATTTATGGCCTTGTCTATTATTGGTTTGTTTGCAGGGGGGTTGTGCCCCATGTCCTGGGTGAGGTCATCTTCCTGTGGTGTTGTAACCTCCTGGCCCACTTCATCAACACCTACGCAGTGGACAACAATGTAAGCACAGTACAGACACCTCTAAGCACTGGTCTAAGATCAACTGTCACTAAAATAACCTCGGTTGTAAACCCCTGTGAGAAATTGTTGAAATTGTAGATACTTGACGAGGCCATAAGGGTAGGAAGAATACAATAACCTACTTGTCTTGTTACCCACTCTTGAATAACATGAAGAGAATTCTTAAAACATATTCTACTTCATCCTTTGTCCAGTAACGGACATGAGTTTCCATCCGATGCAATCAGGGGTTGGAACCAAATGTGTTTTATAAGCTTTTTATTCTGAACAGAAACGTTTGTTTTTTTCCGTTCCACTTTTCAACCAAACAAAATACAGTTCTGAACAGGTTCGAACCAAAGAAAAGTACTGGTTTATATCATTCCTTTCTGTAGCTCTTTAACCTGTGAAGTCAACAGTTTTTAGCTCATTAAATTACTTCACCAATCAGTGTGGATAGAGCAGGAAACTAGTTGTTTACATGCGTGATGGACAGACAAGTGTAGCATATGGCGCAAGATGCGACTGAAATTTTTGCCGGTGGTGAGAGATTGTTGATGAGGAGGCTTGACATGTTGTTATGCCATGCAATATCGGAATTAGGTACCCAGAATTATACCTAGGAGGAGCGGCTTCAATTAAGTAACTTTTATTGTAACTTGCTAGCTCACGCTTGCAAGCTAGCTAAAAAGCTTGTGTGTATGCACAGTGGCACCAGAATTAAAAACCCGTCCTACCCTTTTGTAGTTAATAAATCCAACGTGAAACTTTAATCCATTCATCTCAAACTAATAAAAAAATAATCTCCCTATCTTCTGAATCGCACTCGTAACGTCAGTATAGTAGCCTATGCTTCGGATGTGGGAGGGACCGGTAGCCTAAACACGCGCCCACACACACAGGCAAAGATTTTCAACTGGCACTGGAATATGTTTCTGAGTGACAGAATAAGGGCTTTGCATAGGCGCTTTGTGTTTTTTTGTGGGACTATAAAAACATTTGTCTGAAACGTAAAATAACGTTATTAACTGGTTCTCGTGCTTTTAAAATAAAGTTTATGTTCCGGAATAGTATGGATCACTTTCGTTCCGTTTCTATTCATTAAAAAAATGATGTTTTCTTTCGGGTTCTGTTCCTGAATCGGTTCCATCCCCTGTCTGGATGCAATGTATTCTTTCTACTTTTTAATGATCTCAAATGGATAGGAATAGTCAAATATCATCATCATGCTATTCTGTTTAAAGTGAATGTGCACAGAGGGTGATGGTCCAGGGTTCAAGGCCTTCCTTGAATCTGTCTGCGGCAGGGTCTGGTAATCCAGTGACAATGGGGTACAGAGTAGGGGTTGATACCTTTCAGCTGAACACTGGGCTGGAGGGTCTGATCAATCCAGCAATGACTGGGTAGCCAGTTGACATCTGGCCCGCTCAATACTGGTTCAAGATCTAATAGCTCAGGGCAGATGCCCCAGAGTCCTGGGATGATAGAAGAGATCATGACGTCATGTGTTGGAATACAGTATGTTCATGACGGAGCACAGTAGAAAACCAACATGATGAAGCTAAATTGGAACATTTTCTGTCCACAAAACTCCCCTTGCAAAAGGTGACGACAAGAGTATGGAGTATAGTATAGTAATATTATGAACTCTAGTGAGTGTATCGCATGAAATACATTTTCACTGAGTTTAAATCCTCTTAAATAATCACAGCTTGCTCATGGACACCGTAAAATAAACAAGATACATTTTCACTAGAAATGTGAATAATACCGTATTTGTTTTGCATATTTCCGAGCCGTTTTGTGCGCAGAAAATGCCTAACACCATTATTTTATAAATGCTTCCCGCTCACACCTTTTTGCAGTTCAGCCAAGCCCCAGCAGTGAGAAGCTACACTAAGTTTGTGATGGGGGTAAGTTCAGCTGCACAACCTCTGCATGTCATTGTACTATATCTTTCTGAATGAACTGTGGCGGTGGGGCTATTTTGAGTATCTGTTTCCCTTGTTTATCACAGTTCTAAAAGCCTCCTTGTTTTACAATGCTAATCAGATGGTGTTGCACCTATGACAGTTGTGTTCACCTTGTTGTCCCATGTTTGATCTCCCTACCTCTGTCTTCAGATTGCAGTGAGTGTGTTGACATACCCATTTATGCTGGTGGCAGACCTGATGGCAGTGAACAACTGTGGGTAAGTGATTAGTAAGGCTGGGAATCACACCTCAGTTTTTCTGTCTGTTTAAAAAAAGTTGAAACGTTTTTAACTCAAGATGACCTGAGCACTCACAATAAAGTGCAAAAACGTGCACGCTTCTCATTGAAAGAATAGAGCTTTGATTGTCTGCTTAAAATATTCTGTTGGTAGGTATAATGAAGATCAAAATGCTGCTGCTCTTGTTGAAAAGATTGGGCTGAAATGTTGATTTGGGGTGTTTATGGTCATCAAGATTAGTTGTAATGAAGCACAGTTGAGATCAAAATGATGCTCCTGTTGGGAAGTGCTTGCGATCTCATCGAAGAGAGAACTTTGTCTGGCTCTGTAAAGCCTCTTCTTCCTTTTGTTTAGTTTACTTATGTGAATTCTCAATTTACTCTGTTTGACAGTCTGCTGTGTTATCAGACTTCTTTGCTATTCCCTTTGCCTTATTCCTCTCAGCAATTCATCATCTATCAATGGGGATTTGGCAGTTCTAACATTATGTTTCTTGATGGGCGCAGTTTCATACATGATACAGACTAACAAATATTTTCTCACATCTTCAACATAGAAGTCATTGCAAAACCTCTTGTATGATTGCTTATACACAATTTTAGGCCGTCTTTGGAGCTTTGTTTTTTCTAGATATGACTGTTATACTATGATCACTACATTGAATGGGTGTAGATACTGTTTTAGAACAGATTTCAGAAGCATTAGTAAAGATGTAATCAATACACGTGGGTGATTTTGTTCCTGTTCTGTTTGTAAATACCTTGATAGGTTGACTGATAACCTGAACCAGATTGCAGTCGTCGGTTACAGTTGAAAGCTTATTTTTGAGTGGGAAGCTTGATGACAACGAGTCAATATTTAGGTCACCTAGAAAATATACCTCTGTTGATATCACATAGTGCATTCGGAAAGTATTCAGACCCCTTGACTTTTTCCACATTTTGATACATTACAGCCTTATTCTAAAATAGATTAAATTGTTTTTTTCCCCTCATCTACACTCAATACCACATAATGACAAAGCAAAAACAACTTTTTAGAAAACGCATTCAGACCATTTACTAAGTACTTTTGGTAGCGATTACAGCCTCGAGTCTTCTTGAGTATGATGCTGCAAGCTTGGCATACCTGTATTTGGGGAGTTTCTTCCATTCTTCTCTGCAAATCCTCTCAAACTCTGTCCGAAGCACTTCTGCACAGCTATTTTCAGGTCTCTCCATAGATGTTCAAGTCTGCGTTCTGGCTGGGCCACTCAAAGACACTTCATAGACTTGTCCCGAAGCCACTCCAATATTGTCTTGGCTGTGTGCTTAGGGTCGTTGTCCTGAGCGCTCTGGAGTAGGTTTACATCTGGGATCTTCTGCTCTGTTAATCTTTCCCTCAATCCTGACTAGTCTCCCAGTCCCTGCTGCTGAAAAACATCCCCATGGCATGATGCTGCCACCACCATGCTTCACCGTATGGATGGTGCCAGGTTTCCTCCAGACGTGACGCTAGGTTTTCAGGCCATAGAGTTCACTCTTGGTTTCATCAGACCAGAGAATCTTGTTTCCAGCTCTAGGAAGAGTCTTGGTGGTTCCAAACTTCTTCCATTTAAGAATAATGGAGGACACTGTGTTCTTGGGGACCTTCAATGCTGCAGACATTTTTTTGTACCCTTCCCCAGATCTGTGCCTCGAAGCAATCCTGTCTCAGACCTCTAAGGACAATTCCTTCAACCTCATGCCTTGGTTTTTGCTCTGACATGCACTGTCAACTGTGGGACCTTGTATGCCTTTCCAAATCATGTCCAATCAATTGAATTGACCACAGGTGACTCCAATCAAGTTGTAAAAACATCTCAAGGATGATCAATGGAAACAGGATGCACCTGAGCTCAATTTCGAGTCTCAAAGCAAAGGGTCTGAATACCTATGTAAATAAGGGGTTTGTGTTTTTTTTTACTTCTCTAAACCTGTTTTAACTTTGTCCCTATGGGGTATTGTGTGTAGATTGATGAGGCTGTAACGTAACAAAATGTGGAAAAAGTCAAGGAATCTGAATACTTTCCTAATGCACTGTACATTATCCAACATTTCACACATATAGTCCAAATCCTAACTATTATTGCTCTGTGGTCTATAGCAATTTCCTACGAGAATAAGCTTTAGGTGAGGCAGATGAACCTGTAGCATATTACTTCGACATAATCTGACATGAGATCCTCTCTGTCTAACAGGAATAAGACTCTGGACATGCATAGCAACACCTCCTATATTTGCATTTCTATCTTTCCTATATATTCTATAACCATATATAGCTACTAGTGCATAATCAAAGGAATTATCGAAGTGTGTTTCACAGATGGCCAGGATATGAATGTTTTCTGATGTTAGTAGGTTGTCAATTTCATGAACCTTTGTTTCTCACATGCTGACCACCATCGCTCGCAAGTTGATTTTGTTCACCCACACCAGAAGCGATCAGGACACGTAGGTTGAAATATCAAAACAAACTCTGAACCAATTATATTAATTTGGGGACAGGTCAAAAAGCATTAAACATGTATGGATATTTAGTTAGCTAGCTTGCTGTTGCTAGCAAATTTGTCCTGGTATATAATAGGGCTGGGCGGTATACCGTATTTTATGATATACCAGTATTGATACAGGGACCGGTTTGGGTTTTTACTTTATTATTTTTTATACTTTACTTTGCTACTTGAGTGATCTCTCTCCACTCTTTCTCTCGGTGCCACTTTCCAACAGACCTAGCCACGCCCCCTATCACTCAAGATGCGCATTTGATGTTCCTCACGAGACACTTGCGTTCAGTCTGCATGGTCAATGCAGCACATGCAACAATGTTGATGACAACAATGCGTTTATCACTTTGCTTCTAAATAGCACTAGCGTTCTATAATTACACTAATAGTTTGTTTCTTACATCAGCAAACAGCTAGTTTGTCTTTTCTTAGCAAGTTGCCCTAAATCTTGACGCTAATTGTTAACCGCTAATGCTAATAGCTAGCTAGCTAATACGTGTACTGAGTAAGAGCAAACGTAGCAAGCTAATACAGCCTGATAATACCAGTGATGGTGTAGACCTAAATCAGCATGTTGTTTGTGCAACTGTATCTTCTAAATCAAAGATAAATATGCAAAGCAAGAATATGTTAGCTACATGAAGTAGCTAAGAGCTTATAGGGTCCACTAGGAAACACTTATCAACACTTTAGTCCCTACCATGTCACAATAACTCCTCCCTGGCATTTCAATTCCTTGTCATCTCAAACAACACTGTATTCAAAGTGCCCACTATTATATTTTAACTATAGAATTAGAATAGTCTCTCTATTTCCATAATTCCAACAGTTTTGCTCAAATTCACAAGTGAAATCGCAATTGCAACCTTTGGTTAAAAATAAATCGTAGATTATTTGCCCATATCGTACAGCCCTACATGGCAGTGTGGAAATTATCCAATTGAGCAGTTGTGTAAAGTACTTAAATGATTTGTACTTAAAGTACTACTTAAGTCATTTTTGGGGATATCTATTTTTATTTTTGACAACTTTTACTTTACTGCATTCCTAAAAAGAATACTGTACTTTTTACTCAATACATTTTCCCTGACACCTAAAAGTAATCGTTACATTTTGAATGCTTAGCAGGACAGGAAAATGGTCCAATTAACGCACTTGTCAAGAGAACATCCCTGGTCATCTACTGCCTCTGATCTGGAGGACTCACTAAACACAAATGCTTTGTTTGTAAATTAATAGTGCTGGAGTGTGCTCCTGGCTATCCGTAAATTTAAAAAACAAGAAAATGGTGCCGTCTGTTTGGCTTAATATAAGGAATTAGAAATGATTTTTACTTTTGATACTTAAATACATTTGATCAATTACATTTACTTTTGATACGTAAGTATATTTAAAACCAAATACTTTTAGACTTTTAGTAGTATTTTACTGGGTGACTTTCACTTTTAATTGAGTAATTCTCTGTGAACGTATCTTTACTTTTACTGAAGTATGACAATTGGGTACTTTTTCGACCACTGGAATTGACTGTAGGATCACTCACTACTCATAAAGCAAATGTAGAACTTTTATTATTCAAAAACTAAAAATTAGTTTCTCGTCACCTCTCCTCCTTCCTTCTTTTTCTTCTTTGGACTTTATTTGGCGGTTGGCAACCAACTTGACAGCATTACTACAGCCGACCAGAGTGTGGACCTAAGTTCATCTTTCAGTCACCCTCAAACTGGATGGACATCAGAAATAGAGGAAGGACTAAAAACAAACAAAATATAACTATTGTAAAATAGATTGTGTCTGTAAAATGTGTATAAGATGTTTAAACTGAAGGTAGCCTAAGTGTTTATTAGTTTACTCCTCTCTAGAATTCTGAAAACATTCTGCATACGGAGATCTGATTCTCCATGCTGATGTGCGGTGGTTGAGTCGCGGCAAGGTGCTCCAGCATTTTCTTGATTTGGTGCCTGAGAGTATAGATTTTCTGGAATCGAGGAACGAGGAGTATGAACAGCTGTCAAAGGACTCATGGTTGCTTGACTTGGGGTTCCTTAAAGATTTAACAGCAAAACTGAACCAGCTCAACTGTGAGCTGAAAGGGAAATACCGAAACACCCACATGATTAGCGCAGTGAATATATTCAAGGTCAAGCTGGGTATGTGGACCTCCCAGCTAAGGAATTGGAGGCTGACACACTTCCCAAACCTTGAAAATGTGTCACAAAACATTGAAGACAAAAACGCCTTTCATCCTGAATAATTCTATGCCGATCTGAACAAGCTGGCATCAGAATTCGACTGGCGATTTCAGGAGGTAAACCAGATGGAGAAAGTTGTTGCTTTTATTTTAATCCCTTTCCTTTCATTGACATTGAAGAGCTGTCAGCTAAAATGCAGGGGTTTGCTTTACCAACGGGAGCTGACATGGAGATACTTGATTTACAAAGTGACATTGAGTTGAAAGCTAGATGGAGAGACAAGGACTTGTGAGTAGAGCGAAGTATTCACTCGTTTCATTCTGCATTCTTAAGGTGGAGATCTTCTTTGGATCCACGTACCTCTGTAAGATGGCCTTTTCAGAGATGAAAATCATCAAGTCCAAATACTGCACTCGCCTTACTACTGCACATCTAACAGATTGCATTAGACTAGCCGTCTCAGACTATGAGCCGGATTACAAAACGCTTGCAGGAAGTGTGGAGTCACAGCCATCACATTGACTGAATGAGTATTGTACATTGTTTTTCAGTGTAAATATTGAGCTCATAACAGACAGAGAGATTGTTACTGTGGGGCCTCACTTTCATATGTAGTCTATATTGAGCCTGTCAGAACAGATTTAATGTTCTTGGAACAGAGATTCAGGACTGGTGCATTACTTTCCTGTGTATAGTGCATATTGAGCCTGTCATTGAACAGTTAAAGTGTTGTAACATAGACAGAGACCTATTCTTACTATTACATTTAAATGTTTTAAACATTTTATATAAATAGTGAAAATAACAGGTCTTAGTATTGACCCCTATGGAACACCTTTATGACCTGAGTCCTGTCACTAAGATAATTGTGAAACCATGACATGGTGTTAGAGCCCAGGCCAATCAAGGACAACTTGTTCAATAAAAAAGCATGATCAACGGTATCAAACGCATTTGACAGGTCCACAAACAAGGCAGCACAATTCATTTTAGCGTCTAAACCATTGACAATATCGTTAACAACTAATGTGGTTACTGTGCCCTGGCCTAAACACATATGTATTTATATTCAAAATACCATGGTCAGATAAAGTTTAGTTGCTTATTTAGCAAAGATTCAAGAATCTTAGCTAGATATGGAAGCCTGGAGATGGGATGATAAAAAATCAAGATCACCACTATCCCCACCCTTATGTAGTGGCAGCACATATGTTGTTTTCCATACTTTAGGAATATTTCCTGATAACATTGTTAGATTTACGATATGGGTTACTGAGCCAGCAATAAGGGGGGCTGCACACTTGGGATTACCGGGCTCCAATTGGTCAGACCCTGTAGTGTTCCTGGTATCAGTAGCAAGTAAGCCATCAATTACTTATTTTTCTGTGAACTGCCAAAATGCAACTACCATCTTCGGAGTCAATCTGTAAAATTCCAGAATCAGCATTTAGGTCTAGACGCTATTTCAAAAAGATAGCCTGATTTTAAAAAATGGCAGAGTTGAAAAAAAAAAAAAAGCCATATCTCAGACTGGCCAATAAAAAGAAAAGATTAAGATGGACAAAAGATAAGATACTGGACAGAGGAACTCTGCCTAGAAGGCCAGCATCCCGGAGTCGCCTCTTCACTGTTGACGTTGAGACTGGTGTTTTGCGGGTACTATTTAATGAAGCTGCCAGTTGAGGACTTGTGAGGCGTCTGTTTCTCAAACTAGAGACTCTAATGTACTTGTCCTCTTGCTCAGTTGTGCACCGGGGCCTCCCACTCCTCTTTCTATTCTGGTTAGAGACAGTTTACACTGTTCTGTGAAGGGAGTAGTACACAGATTGTATGAGATCTTCAGTTTCTTGGCAATTTCTCGCATGGAATAGCCTTCATTTCTCAGAACAAGAATAGACTGACGAGTTTCAGAAGAAAGTTATTCTGGCCATTTTGAGCCTGTAATCAAACCCACAAATGCTGATGCTCCAGATACTCAACTAGTCTAAAGAAGGCCAGTTTTATTGCTTCTTTAATCAGCTCGACCGTTTTCAGCTGTGCTAACATAATTGCAAAAGAGTTTTCTAATGATTAATTAGCCTTTTAAAATGATAAACTTGAATGTGCTATTGGAACACAGGAGTGATGGTTGCTGATAATGGGCCTCCATACGCAGATGTAGATATTCCATGAGAAATCGTCCATTTCCAGCTATAATAGTTATTTACAACATTAACAATGTCTGTATTTCTGATCAATTTGAGGTTATTCTAATGGACCAAAAATGTGCTTTTCTTTCAAAAACAAGGACCTTTCTAAGTGACCCCAAACTTTTGACCGGTAGTGTATATCTATCTCTATAATTTGGGTATATCGGCGGGGCTGTAGTGGAGCGGGTAGAGAGTTTCAAGTTCCTTGGTGTCCACATCACCAACGAACTATCATGGTCCAAACATACCAAGACAGTCATGAAGAGGGCACAACAAAATCTTTTCCCCCTTAGGAGAAAAGATTTGGCATGGGTCCCCAGATCCTCAAAAGGTTCTACAGCTGCACCATCGAGAGCATCCTGACCGGTTGCTTCACCGCCTGGTATGGCAACTGCTCGGCATCTGACCGTAAGGCGCTACAGAGGGTAGTGCGAATGGCCCAGTACATTACTGAGGACATAAAATTGTCAGAGACTCCAGTCACTCAAGTTATAGACTGTTTTCTCTGCTACCGCATGGCAAGCGGTACCGGAGCGCCAAGTCGAGGACCAAAAGGCTCCTCAACAGCTTCTACCCTGTTGCGGATGGGTCAACTTAGCTGTGGTTTGTCACTTCTAAGCCTTAGATTTCAGTTAGCTGGTTTGTCACCTAACACCCGAACGAAACCCATATTCACCTTTGTGTATCCGAACAATACCTATTTCTATTGTGTGGAATCTTGGAGCGAAGCACATTTAAGAACAACTCAGTTACACCTAACCTATCTGGTTCTTTATATCTCAGTGTTGATACCTTTTCCTTTTTAGATATTTAGTTAAACTTATTCCTTTATGGTAGTCTTCTCTCCCCTTTCTATAAGCCTAGGGTACTTCTCACCCTATGAGCGTTCTCTTTCGTCCTTCGTCGATAGCCTATATACTTAGTCCAACTATTCTTGTACAAAATAATTATCTCCCAGTTTATTTCTTTTTAGACCAATTCCTTCTTGATTCCCCAATGGAACCTTTTTGTTTTGTTGTCATTTATTCAAGCGTTATTCAATCAATTACATCAGTTGGGCAACAAAGCTTGTCAAGCAAGTACCCTTTTAACATCAACCACAGTTTTACAGAGTAATTCCTAACTTTTGCCTATATCAGCGGTACATTGTGTCTATCAGTGCATTTTTTTATATTTACCAGAAGTCAGTCGATCCTGAGGAGGGTAGATACTGTGCCCGGAGTTGATCTGAACAGGAATTTAGAATTTGGCTGTGTTCCTAAGTTTGGAACTCTATCGCTTACACTGGACGACACTCAGTACGTAGTAGCTTTCGCTGTAGACTCATATTCAGTCGACCGGCTAGAACCGTGTATTTTTGTAGTTAACTACATCACTTTCCAGTGGATTAGTGACCGGTAGACACGTTTATCCTAACAGGTTGTAGGTATGGTACTTTGAAATGTATAGTCAGGAAAGGACTAAGGTACTTCAACGAGCGTATAAGTATAAAACGAACTACGGTTTCCAATTGGTAACAGTGGTAGTTTTAAACAAGACAAGTAGTCTATGAGTTCAGAACTCCAGGTTGTGACCCTGTTCTCTCCTTTTAGCACAGTGTATATACCCTTTCTCAGTAGTTAGACCTTGAGTACTCAGCTCTTTGTGGTCACTACTTAGGCAACTCTAACTCCCTCATCAGAGTCATCCACACTTCCTCTTCGTTAGATTGTTGTGTTTCTAACAGAGGCGTCACTAACGGAAGCGGTTTCACCAAAGCCATTTTTGGTGCTATTGCGTCAACCCCCAAGCCATAAGACTGCTGAACAATTAATAAAATCGTTACCGGACAATTTACATTGACCCCCGCCCCCCCTCTCTTTTGTACACTGCTGCTTCTCGTTGTTTATTATCTATGCGTAGTCACTTCACCCCTACCTACATGTACAAATGACCTCAACTAACCTATATCCCTGCACACTGACGCAGTACCGGTGCCCCCTGTATATAGCCTCGTTATTGTGTTACTTTTTATTTTAATGTTCTTGGTAAATATTTTCTTAACCAACAGTGCACTTCAAGAAGAGTTAAGGGCTTGTAAAGTAAGCAGTTCACAGTAAAGTCTACACTTGTATTCGGTGCATGTGACAAATGAAGTTTGATTTGATTTTAAGTTTAGTCACAATTTCTGAGCAGCCTGAATAGTTTGCCACCTTTTTGGCATCATTTATTTTAACCATACGATTTTTCAATTCCTCATCGATCCAAGGGGCTCTAACAGTGCTCACAGTTAGTTTCTTAACAGGTGCACACTTGTCAATAAATTGGCAAGAATAATTTTACAAATACTCTCAGGTGCTGCATCTGGATTCTCCTCCTTATACACATCAGACCAACATAAATGTTTTACACCTTCAACAAAAGAGTCCTGAGAAAACATTTTGTATGATCTCTTAAAAACTTTAGGCCCTGCCTTTGTTACTTTGGCTTTCCTTGTTATTGCTACACTGTTGTGGTCACCACAGCCAATGGGGAGTGATATTGCTTTGTAGCAAAGCTCTGCAGCATTTGTGAAAATATGGATATCACAGAACCAACACTATTGGTATACACTGTAGTTGGTTGAGTGATAACCTGTCATGTTACAGGCATTAGTCACAGTAAACATTTTCCTCTTGAGAGGTCACCCAGAACATATATTTCTCTGTTCGCATCAGAGACCGTATCTAACATCACACACACATTCACCAGATTTTGACAGTTTGCACTTGGTGGCCTATAGCAGCGCCCTAAAAGAAGATGCTTCAGATGAGGCAGGTGAACCTGCAGCCACAGCCCTTCTACTTCATTTGTCATGAGATCCTCTGAGCTTAAACAGGAATGTCTCTGAATATATACAGCAGCCCCTCCCCTGTTTGACATTCCTGTCTTTTCTTTAGATGTTATCCTTGTATTCTTACTGCTGTATCATCAAAGGTGCAGTCTAAATGAGTCTCAGAAATGGCTGATATATTCATATCTGAAATGAGCAAATTTCTAATCATGAACTTTGTTTCTGAAGCTACATATATTTATCTGAGAGAATGTAGAACCTTTCCTGGGTAGCTTATCTAAAACTGAACCTGTAATAATATTAAAGGTTGTGTTTCTAATTCTATTTCTGAGGGGGTATGAGGTGCTCCCCTGTCGGCATGGGGCGGTAGTGGCGGGGGGGTATGGGGTGCTCTCCTGTCGGCATGGGGCGGTTGTGGCGGGGGGATGGGGTGCTCTCCTGTCGGCATGAGGGGTAGTGGTGTGAGGGGCTGCTGTCATGTAAGCATGGGAGGTAATGGGGTGTGGCGGTGCTGTCATGTCAGCATGAGGGGTAGTGAGTGGGGGCTAATGGGGTGGGGGGTTTCTGGCCTCTCTGGCCGAGTTAGTGTCTGGGTTTTATCATATAGTTGATTGGTTGGGGTTGGTAAAACTAAACCATTGCTAGAGTGGATATATTTAGCTGAACATTTTTAAATGCAGGCAATAAGAATAATAAATTGATTAGTTATCACTGTTCAATTCCCAACTGTCTGTGTACAACATCTGTCACAAAGTGTCATAGTATTATTTGCTGGAAGACAAGATTACTGTACATCATACATCATTTGTTATTACATAGGTAATTATTCAATTCCGTTTGTAAGGGTTCCAAGCATACCCGAGTCAGTGATCTCTCACTGAAGCAAGCCCAGCTTCTTTAAGTCAAGAGCACAACAACAGTAGAAAGTACCACTGATTATGCCCTTGTTATGGTCTGTTTTCTGTACTTAACTGTACTATAGCTGGTGCCAGTTGAAAATAGTAATAAAGTTGTATCTGTCTCAACTTTCATATGAAGTCAATACATAGACTTGATGGGATATGGTTTCTATTGATTTGTTTGATGTCCATTAGATCAATCCTTTAGCTTGTGGGTTCAGCTTTTAATGGATCTCTGCCTTGTGTGTTCACAGCTTAGTGGCTGGTGTTCCCCCTAACTCTCCCATCTTCAAGTCCTGGGTGCGCTGTTGGGCTCACCTGAGCCATGAGGTACAGTCCACTTATGTGGCGCAAATGGAACCCACTGATACTGGTTGAATTTGTGTGTGAGTATATTTTTGTTTTCTCTGGTAGCGCATGTCTGAAACCTGTCTTTTTGTGCCTCACCCACCAGGGCCATCTCTTCCGAGGATCCAGCTTCTTCTTCCGCCGCGTACCTGTGAAAGCGATGGCCTTAACTGAGGAGTGATGTCATCAACCGCCGCACAACCTGTGCCACTGTTCTCCCTCCTAACTGGTACCTCAGTGAGACCAACGTACAGCCCACCAAGTCAAACCTCCCCCTCACCTTAAACACCCTGGGGGGTACAGCAGGAGCAGCAAGATATCAATGGGCTTGGTGATCTACTGATCTTTTTTTTTTTTTTGCTGAATCAAAGTTACTTACAAAAGAAGTTGTTTTGTTAATTTGGTTTTTAATCTTAAGTATTAGTGTAGCCACTCAAAAGTAAAGAGGTTGGAGAATTCATGTGAGCAAATCAAAATGCTATCCAATAGATGTCCTCTTGGTTGAATGCTGAGAGTATAATCTCCTTTTACTATCCCAGCCTAAAGTTGCACAATTATTTTATATTTTTTTATTCAAATCTATCACTTCATTTAGCCATTTATTTATTTTTATATACAGTTTAATTAAGTTCTATGTAAGCTTTGGAATTGGATAGGTGATAACGTCATCTATTGAAATATGCCAAATGTTTATTTTTCAAATGATCTTCTTCCCAGAAGCATGATAAGTGTGCTTGCATTCAAAGGGGATCCTTTGTCTCCTATCAGAAGTGCTTTAACCAAGAATTATACCTATTCAGAAACATCATAAACCCACGATAACTGGAGTACTCTCCTTTCAACCATAAGATTAATTAGACAACTGGTTTCTCGCAAATTCTTACAAATTGCAGCTCTAGTGTTCGCCTGCCATGAGGAGTATGAAACGGGAGGAATTCAGAGGGCAACCAGTGGTTTTCAGGGATGTCTAAAAACTTAGCCTGCCATGAGGAGTATGAAATGGGAGGAATTCAGAGGGCAACCAGTGGTTTTCAGGGATGTCTAAAAACTTAGCCTGCCATCCAAAAAAGGTTTTCTCTGTGGCCATATTGACAACTGTCCTTAATGTATAATATATCAAAGAAGTGATATATCTAACTGGTGCAACATTATGGGTATGTTTGTGTTACCAATGACAAAGAAATGCTAAATTATGTGATGACAATGGCTGAGCATATTATGCATATTACGATACATTTTGCAGTCAGGCTAAGGGTGTGTGCCTGATCTTTGAACCAACCATTTCTGTTTGTTCCTTTTTGACTGCAGGTGAAGATCCCAATTAACCTGATAGTTTAGTTAACCACTTGTAGTAGCATATAAATAAAAAGGAATCACCTTACCTCCTCGTTAACATTATCATATTGTGTCTCCCCCTGCCCCCATGATCAGTGTTAACCACACAATGATCTTGACCGGGTTTGGTATAGGCTGTTTTTGTCCTTATTCCAGATTTTTTATTGCTCTAATCATGTCTACTTGAAATAATGTGTGGGAAAAAAGCTTGCAGAAGAGACCTGCTTTGCCAAGTGTGTGAGTGGGTTTATGATGTGTGCATCTTTATACCATGTAATTGAGAATATGATGTCCAGTGCTGTAATCTTTCTGTAATGTTTTTTTTCTTCTCAAAATGTCATGAGCATTCACTCGTGTGTGTGTGTGTGTGTGTGTGTGTGTGTTCCAGTCAAACATTCCCTGTAAACTGTGATCTCCGAAAGAGGGAGAAGCAATGTTGCTTTGCGACCTTGCATTTCCGATGTCTATTTCCCTGAAATAATATGAAACCTGGCATTCTTGTCTATTCTACAGTATCTGTGTTTGTTTTTAACCTATCGTTTGATCTGGTTTTATATTTTTTTTAAAAGAAATTACATGGATGATGTGATGGTCTACAAGTAGTCATTTCTCTGTGACCAACTGGGCAGACACACACACATTTTTGTGCCAGGCAGCAGCTTGAATGAGAGGGTCAAAGAGTGGTAATTTCCTGTAAATGTATTAGCTGGGACAGACACATACGTTTTGTTCCCTGCATAGTTAATCATTCATCAGCTTTTCATTAAACCCATTTGTAATATAAAATCTATCTGACCAGTTAAAATCCATTGTGCATGCCAGGAGTTGTTCTACATGTCCAGTCTGCACAAAGCAGTCTTTCTTTTACCCAGTGGGTCACAGCGGTGACCTGTCTTGCCATGAATGATGTTCAAAACCCCAAAAGAACTGGTTGTCCCTGTTGGTGAAATAACATAAACAAGGCACTCACCTTGCAACAAATCTAAAAAGGTTGTGTGTTTCTGATCCTAGCACACAAAAAAAAGTAAAATGAGCATGTTAAACTTACAATTTATAGCCAGACCAACAGAGCTCTTGCAAGGATTTAATAGAAGATGGATTGAAAAGAAGAGTTTTAGACTGTTCAAGACCCCCTGGGCAACATGTTAGCAACCTGCCAGACTGTTGGCCTAATGATGACACTAAGGTGAAATCTCTGGGCAGCTCCATCTCTAGGATTTTGTATATTTTACATGAGTAACAACTATAATATATAGTTGATACATGCTATATATCATTTAACAATGTGTTTATCCAAGCAGATATCCAAAATTCGTATATGTATACATTTGAAAGGGTAGAGGCACTATACTTTGTTGTTACACTGAGGTTATTCAATTGTTTATCATTTGTTTATTCCTGAATTAGGAAAAAATATTTAAACTCAAATACATTGATATGAACCTATGGCAATATAGATACAAATGTATTGACAAACACGTTCAGTGCCGCATTCAGGTTCTTGCGCAGCTGAGGCTAGAAGACTTCCCCTTATGACAGGCGCAGTATTCTGG
The DNA here is from genome assembly GCF_034236695.1 of Oncorhynchus nerka. Taxonomy (NCBI): domain Eukaryota; kingdom Metazoa; phylum Chordata; class Actinopteri; order Salmoniformes; family Salmonidae; genus Oncorhynchus; species Oncorhynchus nerka. The sequence continues at coordinate 59,443,014 of NC_088402.1, forward strand.
CCATCATTGGTTCAGTTTGTACAGTACAAGGAAAGAACCTAAATGGAGCATATTTGAGTCATGGCGAAGGTTTTTCAAATTACTTGAAACCACATGAGGTGGCACCATGGCACATTTGAAATTTTGAACCGACCGGAGCACCGAGGGCATGAAACTGGCGTAAGTTTTTATATTTTAGGTACAGTAGTCTATGCAACATGTAGCAACTTGTCGCGGTAGTCCAAGTGACTATGCAATATTTGTATTTTCTCAGAGTAAGCAACGAAGCTAATGTATCAATGATTTGACTAACGAATGGCTGGACGAAGAGACGAAAGCAGAAAGATAGCTGACTGACCGTTTTTAAACTAGTTATCTGAATTAGGGCTTTCCTTCAGGACAATTATGTGCCTATCGACTAATGTAGACCTATTTATGAATGATGACCAGGGACAATGCGACTGTATTACAAGACTTCAATGTAAAAGTCACATGGTGTTCTCACAATAAAGGTTCCACACTACGTTCTAGAACTCCGGCGATACTGTAGATTGTAACACACATATATATCCTATTTAATTACTAGAGCGGGCTTGTCATAAACCCTAAACGTTCCAGAATGGTCCAAAAATGGCAGCCATTGTGGTCAGGGAGAAATCCAACCCAGTCTAGTTGCAATGAATGGCAATAGTCATAGGTTATTCATTTCCTGATTTTACTTATGCAGGAAAATAAAAGTAAGGCAGACATCAGAAATTATGTAATATTATTGTCAACGTAAAATATTGTCATATAAATTATAAACTATTTTTTGGGACACATTTTCTGTATAAATAGCCTCTAAAATATAAGTAAACTGACCATACATTTCGGCAGATTCCAGCCAATGTATGGTAATGGATTGACTGCATTGCTTGAATGGAATGTTGGCAGTTATTTAGCAAATTTATGGAATCATTCCTCTAAAACTGTCAGGCTAGCTAGCTAACAAACATACAGTGCAGATAATCTTCTTTACACTATCTTATCACAGCAATGGCTGACCATGGTTGACTAACTCCCTTACCAAAATGGCTGACCTTTTATACCACCATAAGAATGTTTATGTTCTAGTATTCTAATTCGTAATTCTATGGTAACACATTTGATATTACATATACATTTATGGTAATTATTAAACAAATAATTATTTTATGAGAGTCTAGGCTATTTAACTTTCAATTCTATTTTAGACAGCTAGACTGATGATTCAGAGGACAGTAATGTAGACTTGTCTAGCTGAACAGGAATGTACAAGTTGGTTCTGGTTGGTAAAGGGGCCGGGACAAACTCAATATTTATGCTGTTCACGAAATATGTTTCATAATTGTAACGGGCATGTTCCGTTTTTACAGTGCCTTCAAAAAGTATTCACACCCTATGACTTCAAAAAAATTGTGTTACAGCCTGAACCTCAAATGGATTAAATTTATATTTTGGGGTCACTGCCCTACACACAATACCCCATAATGTCAAAGTGGAATTATGTTTTCAAAATGTTTACAAAATAAAAAAATTAAAGCTGACATGTCTTAAATCAGTAAGTATTCAAATCAAATCAAATCAAATGTATTTATATAGTCCTTCGTACATCAGCTGATATCTCAAAGTGCTGTACAGAAACCCAGCCTAAAACCCCAAACAGCAAGCAATGCAGGTGTAGAACCCCTTTGTTATGGCAAGCCTAAATATGTTCAGCAGTAAAAAATGTGCTTAACAAGTCATAATAAGTTGCATGGATTCACTCTGTGTGCAATAATAGTGTTTGACATGATTTTTGAATGACTACTTCATCTCTGTAAATTACACATATAGATAATTGTCCCTCAGTCGAGCTGTGAATTTCAAACACAGATGACCGGGGCGGTTTTCCAATGAATTGCAAAGAAGGGCACCTATTGGTAGATGGGGGGGGGAGCAGACATTAACTTCACCATGCTCAAAGGGATAGTCATTAATTACACTTTGGATGGTGTATCAAAACACCTACAAAAATACAGGAGTCCTTCCTAACTCAGTTGCCATAGAGCATTTCGCTACACCCGCAATATCATCTGCTAAACACGTGTGTGACCAATATAATTTGATTTGATTTAGAGTAAGGAAATAGCTCAGGGATTTCACCACGAGGCCAACGGTGACTTTAAAACAGTTACAGAGTTGAATGGCATTGATTTGACAAAACTGAGGATTGATCAACAACATTTTAGCTACTCCACAATAATAACCTAATTTACAGAATGAATTACAGAATGTACATATTTTCAAGCATAGTGGTGGCTGCATCATGTTATGGGTATGCTTGTTATCGTTAAGGACTGGGGAGTTTTTCAGAATAAAAAAAATGTATGGAATGGAGCTAAGCACAGGCAAAATCCTAGAGCAAAACCTGTCTCAATCTGCATTCCACCAGACACTGGGAGATTAATTCATTTTTCAGCAGGAAAATAACCTAAAACACAAGGCCAAATCTACACTGGATTTGCTTACCAAGAAGACAATGAATGTTTCTGAGTGGCCGAGTTACAGTTTTGACTTAAATCTACTTGGAAATCTATGGCAAGACCTGAAAATGGTTGTCTAGCAATGATCAACAACCAATTTGACAGTGCTTGGAGAATTTTGTAAACAATATTGGGCAAATGTTGCACAATCCAGACATACAGACTTACTCAGAAAGACTCACAGCTGTAATCGCTGGCAAAGGTGCTTCTACAAAGTATTGACTCAGGGATGTTAATACTTATGTAAATGAGATATTTCTGTATTTGATTTTCAAAATGGTTTTCTAAAATGTTTAAAAACATGTTCACTTCATCATTATGGGTTATTGTGTGCAGATGGTGAGAGAGAAAAATCAATATAATCCTTTTTTAATTCAGGCTGTAGCACAACAAAATGTGGAATAAGTCAAGGCGGTATGAATACTTTCTGAAGGCACTGTATGCTGCTCATTGTAACAGCAGTGCCATGTGAATAGGCTACTGTAATGTAGCCATGATTAACTCATTCTTGAAATCACATACAGTCAATCGGCCTAAAGTCAATTTAAATGTAGAATAGCTAGTTTCTCGTACAACAGAACTTCATCTAATGTTGGTTTAAACTGGATTCTAAAGCATTTTCATGCTAATATCGTTGCAGCCCATTCAATATTCTCTCATGAAATCATCAGAATCCTGTTGATTTTGGAACAGACCTCAGAGCAGCTCACAATGGCATCCTCCACAGTATTTTTTTTTTTTTTACAGATCTTAAAAACAGCCAATCCTACAGTGATCTCCAAGTGGCCAGGTCCACCCACAGTAGAGGGAGAGACGGCTACAGGTAAAGAGACGCCGAAAGATGAGCGGATTGAAAGAGGGAAGAACGGACCCGGGTACCGTTCACCGTGAGAGGGTCACTCTGGTTGTGGACGGTAGCCATTTTGCGGTGGACCCCGCCACCTTCACTGCACACCCCAACACCATGCTAGGAAGGTACAGTGGGAAATTAACTTAAATAACTCTATTTTATTTCACTTACTTATGAATGTACAGTACATACAGACATGAAAATGTTACTTAGAGAAAACATAGTTGGTTAAGGTATCAAGGTTTGGGTTACATTTTTTCAAGTTGTCATTGCAGAATGTTTGGCCCAGCGCGACAGCACAACTTCACCAGGCCCAATGGGAAGGGCGAGTATGAACTGACAGAGGGCATCAGTGCCAGCATCTTTCAGGTCATACTGGTAAGTTGGCACAACTTGAATATAAGAACACTGTCCTAATGTTGAGTGGAACCCAACCTTTTGCAGGAAACTGTTGAGCGTGAAAACCTCAGCAGCGTTGCAGTACTTGACACAGACCTGTGCGCCTGGCACCTACTACGTACCCTGTTCAAAGGAACGGCACACATACACAACCCATGTCTCAATTTTCTCAAGGCTTAAAAATCATTTTTTAATCCATCTCTTCCCCTTCATCTAAACTGATTGAAGTGGATTTAACAAGTGACATCAATAAGGGAGCATAGCTTTCACCTGGATTCAACCTGGTCAGTCTATGTCATGGAAAGAACAAGTGTTGTTATAGTTTTGTATACTCAGTGTATGCTTTATAGGCTCGACTCAACTAACTTCTGGAGACCTTTTAAGTGCAAAACTTAAAAGCTCTCTTCCAGTACTTGTGATGGGACTGGCATTTTTAAAGCCAGTCTCTCATCTCAGTGAAATGACAGATATTGCCACAGCTGTAGAGGTACCAAAAACAGTCAGTTCATTCATTCCAATGTGTATTTCTCCGTTAGAACTTTTATCAGACGGGTGTTATGAGGTGTCCCGATGGCGTATCAGTGTCGGAGCTGAGAGAGGCTTGTGATTACCTCTGTATCAACTTCAGTGCCAGCACAGTCAAGTGTCGCGACCTCAGTGAGTATAACCACCCATTATGTGTACTCCATGTGTAAACTGACCAGATTACGGGATTGCCCAAGGTAGGGGTAGTGGCAGGCAAAAGGAATGGGATATGCAGTACAGCAGCCATTGCAAATATATCTTTACCAGTATGAGCAACTCTTATGACAGCACAACACGCCACATCTATGAATCTTAACAAGAACAAGTTGAGGTACTAAATGTTTTGAGTGAATATTTTGTTTGAGAATGATTGCAAAATGACTTCATAGCATTCAAACCTCCTGCAGTCTCAACAAAGACACATCCTTCACTTGATTATCATGATAGTGAGGTTGGTCAAGTGACTGTCTCTTTCTGTTCCCAGGTGCCCTGCTTCATGAGCTGTCCAACGATGGGGCACGGAGGCAGTTTGAGGGATTCCTGGAGGAGCTAGTGGTGCCTGCCATGGTGTCATGTGCCCAGGGAGGGGAGAGGGAGTGCCACATCGTGGTTTTGGCCGACGATGACATTGTGGACTGGGATGAGGAACACCCTCCACCCATGGGAGAGGAGTATTCCCAAAGTAAGGCATCAGTCACAACACACACATCACAAATCCTAAAGTACTCTGAAAAATTACCAACTTCCAAAATCCATGTCAATTCAAAATTGGTCACATTTAAAAGGTTACGCAACAGGAGACACCTCGTCATTTTTGGAAGCATGTTTTTGACGCAGCAGTGTTAGGGTTTCTGTCAAGAGTGTACGTAGGAGTGGTTGCTTATTAACTGTTAACCTTAGGTAGCTAGCTAACCATCTCGCCTAACTGTGCGCCGGAACAACTTCAGTGTTGAGTGAATTAATGTTTCTCTTCTGTCCAGTTTTGTACAGCTCCAAACTCTACCGCTTCTTCAAGTACATCGAGAACAGAGACGTTGCTAAAACCCTGCTGAAGGAGAGAGGTTTAAAGAACATCCGGATAGGCATTGAGGGTGAGTCGGGCTTGTTCTACCCAAGCTACCCCCAGTAAAATATTAATTGATATACATTACACATGGATTTCCACTGATCTGTGTCCCAGGGTACCCAACCTATAAGGAGAAAGTGAAGCGGCGTCCGGGAGGAAGGTCAGAGGTCATCTACAACTACGTGCAGCGGCCCTTCATTCAGCTGTCCTGGGAGAAGGAGGAAGGGAAGAGCCGTCACGTTGACTTCCAGTGCGTCCGCAGCAAGAGCGTGCCCAACCTTGCGGTGCCAGGGGAGGGGGGCGGAGGTGGGGCGGCCTGGGGGGCACCATGCCCTCCCCGCAGGTGGATGAGCTGGACAGGCTCAACGGGCCAGCGCCCTCTCAACTCCACCAGACTGCAACCAATGAAAGCTGAGACTCTCGGACCACACTCCCACCTCAAATCTGCTGCTACCCATCTCATCCCGAGGCTCTTGGACTATTCCCTTCAAACCAGTGGAAGTCGTTATTCCCTTGGAAGCAAGCATATTGGCAAGAGTACAGTGCTTGTCTTCAACAGGGGGCACATTAAAAGTTAAGGTATTGTTGGCCATGTTGGATATATTGCACCTCTGATAACTGCAAGACTGTCCTCCCATACAGAGGGCTATGTTACAGTTCTAACTAGGCACTTTTATTGTTTGGAATGCGAAATCGTCATTTTGGTGGATAGCTTTGAATGTCATATGACTATTTCAGAGATAGCTTTTATACACATACATGTGCAATATATGCACATTTTATGACGTTATGTGTCGTCTGTGATGGTACGCATTTAAAATACCTGCTGTTTTAGTCTCTGTTGTAGGCATGCAAATGAGATGTAGGCCTATGAATGAAGCCAATTTGTTTTACATTCCATTCCAAATGACATGTTCCCATGGCAACATGACCTTATGAATGTGTGCCACGTTCAACATGTTGATGCGTCTGCCATGTTACACTGTCTCCCTGAGCCTGTAAATCCTATAATCAGTTGTAGGCTAGATGAATGTGTGCCTTGAGTAATTAAAGAGCATTATACATATTTTTCATGACAAATGTGATGTGACATGGGAAGTAGCTATGCTGCAGTTCTTTCTTAACCCCTTTTATACCTTGTGCTAACATGTGTCCTGATCTTGTCCACATGTTTAAACAGGTGGTGTAGATCTGAATGTGATCAGAGCTTCATGACCATCACCAGAGGTAGTCTGGGATTAATTGATTGGTTGCATGAAAGCTCAGTGGGCAGAGCTTAGTGACAGGTTAGTGGGTGGAGTTTCCAAGTGAGAGTAAAATAAAGAAATTGGCTCCAGGGAGGTAGGATGGAGGTGGATGAAGGGTGTTAAAAAGAGTGTCGTAGGCCTCCCGGGTGGCGCAAGGCGCTAGCTGTGCCACCAGAGACTCTGGGTTCAAGCCCAGGCTCTGTCCCAGCCGGCTGTGCCCGGGAGGTCCATGGGGCCACGTCCATAGGGAGGGTTTGGCCGGTAGGGATATCCTAGTCTCATCGCGCACTAGCGACTCCTGTGGCAGGCCGGGCGCAGTGCGCGCTGACCAGGTCGATAGGGAACACCGTGCACCTCCGACACATTGGTGCAGCTGGCTTCCGGGTTGGATGCTCTATTCTAAAACAGATTAAATAAAACAAAAATCCTCAGCAACACACACACAAAAACTACCCCATAATGACAAAGTGAAAACAGGTTTAGATGTTTGTGTATTGTGTCGATTGATGAGGGCAAAAACAATTGTCCATTTTAGAATAAGGCTGTAACGTAACAATGTTGAAAAAGTGAAAGGGTCTGAATACTTTCCGAACGCACTGTACATCACCCCCTCTCTTTGAAACTTTGAGGGACGGAAACTAAGAGAGGAAATGTGGAAACAAATACACTTGTTTCTTACAAGTCCTTCTCCATAGTGTATCAGACAAATTATAGTTAGAGGGGTGGAATCCAAAAATACATGGGTAAAGTCGTAACAATAAATTTAACTAGATGTGCTAGACATTCTATAGAGAAAAAGGTGGTTTAAAAAAAAAAAATTGTACATACTTTGAGGAATACGAGCTATTTCAGAGGGGTTGTGGCTGATTTCAAAACCGTAGGATTCACCGGAGCATCCTTCGCGAGGAATCTTTACACTGCAGTTATTCTGCATCAAATACCAGCCAACTGCAGTTACAAAACTGCAGTCTAGGGGGGAAACCCTAAAACTGATATTTCTTCACTAATCTAAACCAACTGTACCCCTAAAAGACAAGGAATGAAAAAAAAGACATAGCAGGTCAGTAATGCTACCATCAGTGAAACAAGCGGACTGCCATTGACTGGCTAAATGTGCTCTTTCAAGGGAGAAACAATATAACTAAAAGCCCATTTAAGCCGGATTCGAAAACATGGTCAGAGGGGACAAATGGATGGTGTGACGCAATTGCGGAGCCTCCAGAGGCATTCAGAGGCCAAATTGAGCGCCATACTGCATCGCCTTGTGCCTCTCAAATTTTGTAACAATGCAGAGGGCTCCGTATAGCTCCACGTTTACATGTTTGGTTGACGGTAGGTTCTGTATAAACAAACTCACTTCCTTAACAAAAGCTCTGCATTGCTCGGCGAAGTGCAAGAAGTATGAATTCCCTGACTTCTGCAGAGACCATATCCCCGTAAATGCTGCATGGCCCAATGCAGACGTCAGATTGATCATACAGCCACTTTTAACCCACTGTTAAGTGGCTACCATATTCAAAAAGGATGCATGGTGGGTGATTCAAAATGAACAGAACACCCACCTCACCCTTCTTTTCGGATTGGGGGGGATTACTTAAAAAAAAAAATTTTTTAACTGGTTCCACTTAACAGTGAATCGGTTGAGTAGCAAAATGTGGAAGCCAAATTAGGAATAATTAATATTCTAGCCTTTTGCCTCAAGCTGTTAGTTCACTGCGTTTCCATAATTCCACCTCAGAACTACAGAAAAGTGCCAATTTAAGTTGTGGTTAGTTTGTAGTCAAAACAATTTCCAGAAGAAAATGTATAAGTCCTGCACATGGCTAGCTTGCTTGTTCAACCAGTAAAATGGCATTAATTCCACTGGTCCATCAAAACAAACACTCACTACAAAATTCTAAAGACGGAAGATTTCAGAGGTGCCCATTCTTTTGCTGTACAAATCAGACAGACATTAAGTGCAGGGTTAGTTATTCATTGTCAAATATTCCCACGCATTAAATTACAACCCCCTACTTTTGATTAAATGTTCACACACCAAAAGTTGACACATTCAAGAGTTTATTTTTACAGTTTTCTACATTGTAGAATAATAGTGAAGACAAACTATGAAATAACACATATGTAATCATGTAATAACCAAAGAAAGTGTTAAATCAAAATATATTTTAGATCCTTCAAAGTAGCCACCCTTTACCTTGATGACAGCTTTGCACACTCTTGGCATTCTCTCAAACAGCTTCACCATGCTTTTCAATTAGCAGGTGTGCATCATTAAAGTTAATTTGTGGAATTTCTTAATGCGTTTGAACCAATCAGTTGTGACAAAGTAGGGGTGGTATACAGAAGATAGCCCTATTTGGTAAAAGACCAAGTCCATATTATGGCAAGAACAGCTCAAATAAGCAAGGAGAAACAGTCCATAATTACTTTAAAGACATGAAGGTCAGTCAATACAGAACACCAAGAATTTTGAACGTTTCTTCAAGTGCAGAGAAAAAAACATCAGGCGCTGTGATGAAACTGGCTCTGAGGACCACCACAGGAAAGGAAAACCCAGAGTTAACTCTGCTGCAGAGGATACGTTCATTAGTTACCAGCTTCACCACTCACTCAGATCGCAGCCCAAAAAAATGCTTCAGAGTTCAAGTAACAGACATCTCAACTGCGTGAATCAGGCCTTCATGGTCAAATTGCTGTAAAAAAAAACATTACCAAAAAGAAGACTTGCTTGGGAAAACACGAGCAATAGACATTAGACCAGTGGAAGTCTGTCCTTCGGTCTGAGTCCAAATGTGAGATTTTTGGTTCCAACTGCAGTGTCTTTGAGACAGAGTAGGTGAACAGATGATCTCCACGTGTGGTTCCCACCGTGAAGCACGGAGTAAGTGTGATGGTGCTTTACCGGTGACACTAATTTAGAATTCAAGGCACACTTAACCAGCATGGCTACCACAGCATTCTGCAGCAATACACCATCCCATCTGGTTTGGACTTAGTGGGACTATAATTTGTTTTTCAACAGGACAATGGACCTCCAGGCTGTGTAAGGGCTATTTGACCAAGGAGTGTGATGGAGTGCTGCGTCAGATGACCTGGCCTCCACAATCAGCTGAATTCAACCCAATTGAGATGGTTTGGGATGAGTTGGATCGCAGAGTGAAGGAAAAGCAGCCGAAAGGTGCCCAGCATGTGGGAACTCCTTCAAGACTGTTGGAAAAGCATTACAGTTGAAGCTGGTTGAGCCAAGACTGCAAAGCTGTCATCAAGGCAAAGAATGTCTATATTGAAGAATCTCATTTTTTGGTTACTACATAATTTTGTGTGTTATTTCATAGTTTTGATGCTGTCACTACTATTCTACAATGTAGAAAATTGTAAAAAATAAAGAAAAACTTTTGAATGAGTAGGTGTCCAAACTTTTGACTGGCACACACAATTTATGCCTGGGGAAAAAGAACAGCATACACACCGTTGGGTGACATCTAGAAAATAACTTGAGGTTATCAGTGTGGGTTAATCAAACATCTCATTTTTACTGAGCATATCAACCATTCCTCTGAAGACAAGCAAATCACACACCAAGCAGCATAAATTAACAATACAATCATTTAAAAAGTCATATGCACATTCCCACCTCATCCGCCCAAATAGTTTTTAAACCCAGCATTACAGAATCATTTGGACATCAAGCATCAGTAAAATGATTAGAGACCAGTCTCGAATCAGCTGTCGCTCAGTTGTAAAAAATAAATAATCTGGCTATTAAATTTCAGCAAGTACTCTAAACTACCCAGAATACCATACAGGGATTTAAGAAAAGACCAGATGACATCTTCCCTGAGTGACAGAAACCTACCACTAATGGTGGCTGTGGCTACATTCCATTCAGCATTTTGGAATTAACATGGCATGAAATTAATCTGCCACTACACCTTGGGGATTACATTCGATTCAAATGACACAGCATTTGGGATTTTGTTTTAAGGACAGTCACATATAGCCCTGGGTAGAATTAAGGTCAGAGTTTCTCCCTCACACCTCTTGAAAAAAGTAAGGAACTTCCAGGTGACATATCCTTGACAAAACTTGAGACAAATGAAATGTTTAAAAACATTCCTCAAAGTTCAGTTGCTAAGAAAAAAAAAAACAAGCGACAGCAAGAGGAAACTATAGACAAGACAAGTAGTGAACGGTGACGTGAATGATCCGAACCTGGGGTCAGAGTACACAGAGTCAGAGTCCCTCAATCTAAAAAGGTGCTCCTTTTCTATTCCCCGTTCCTTCCAGCTCCACTGAACCAACTTGCCCTGCCTGCCACTTCACCTACCAAGCCCCTACAGACCAATGGTCAGGAAGTTGTTTTTTTTAACGACAAGGAAAGAGAGAACAAACAGAAGATTGATGTCTTGGCCTTACTTCTAGCTCCCCTACCACAAAAAGGTAAATTGAAAAGTAAACCAAAGAAATGGTCGGTACATGCACATTTTTGCATTTGACTTTGTGCTCCAGCTAAAGGATATGCATATCCAGAAAAAGTTATAGCGCTAACAGATTATTGGCAAATAATAAAAACTCAGGACAACATGAATGCTACCCTTCAAAAGTGGATGATTGTCAAATCTAGAATGAATCTAAACAAGTGGGCTTCTGGGAGGTGTAGTTCCATTTCAAATGGAATCATATTCCAGAGAGGTGATTATATTGCTATAAACACTTGCATAAATCCATGTATAAAAACAGCTCTGCCATTGATGGTATTGAAGTGACAATTACATGGGGACAAAGCAATTACATTGAAACCCTAAAATAATAATATTTGGTTAAGAGTTGCCTTGTTGCAACAGGCAACCTGTTGGAAGGCCTAGCACCCAAGATGCTTCAGAGAGCTTACTAAAAACTCATTAGTTCCCGTCAAATGACACTCCATTTCTAATAGTTTCAATAGGGGGACCTAATTTCTAAAGATGGAGAATTCGATTGTGTGTGGAGCATTTTTCTCTTGTTGAAAAAGGACTGAAGAGAAAAAAGCTAGCCCTTTGACAGAAAAGCGAGGCATATTGGATCCCAGGCCCTTGATAATTGGCCGCTCCGCTAAGACTTCAAAGCCCGTTTATGACGGGAGAAGTGAAGGAATGCGGGTATAGCCAGTTGAGTGTGGTCCGCTGGTGTGACAACAGGCTCTGGCCCCAAGGGTGACCTGTTATGCTGGTATCTTGGTTCGTTCCTGTGGAATAATGAAGCATAGAGAATCAGTCTTGGCCGAGTTGGACCGATGCTAGTGGAGATCCGAGAGATGTTCCCCAAACTAAGGAAATAACATCTCAAAGACTGCTCTTTGGTGGATCCCACTTGAAAAAAAGCTATGGGAAATTAAATACTGGGGCGGAACAGCATGTGAGTTTCCATATAGAAAAACAATTATTCCATGAAGAATTGAGCTTGCAGACAGTATAATGGGAACACCGTCCTTATCTTCCAGCACTGTACTGGCTTTTTTTTTTTTTTTAGATCGACACAGACTAGAGTTGGAGTAGGCCACACTTCTCTACACGGAGCCCTTCAACAAGTCCCATGCAAGGGAAGGAGGAACGTCCCTTCAGCAGGAAGGGCCCAAAACAAGGTTAATTTAGTGTCTTTTGGAGCTAGAGGAGTGGTCACTGGGCTCCATGGTGTATTCCTTTTGAATGCCAGTCTGAGGGGCAGGTAGAGTGAGTGAGTGAACAAAGAAATTATTCATCTCTTCCCTGTCTTCATGTAGGAGGGGATGGTCCCTCGGGCTGTGAGGCCCTCGAAGCGCTTGTAGGTGTAGTTGATGAAGACCCAGTCCTTGTTCTTCAGGTCTGCCTCAGAATGGTTAGACACCACAGGGGCAGCTGAGGAGGAAAAGTAAAGGATAAAAGGTACCAAATGAAAGAGAACTGACAACCTGGGAGGGACTACCAGGGGTGTATTCATTAGTCGCAGACTACTGCAAAACATTTTGCAAGGGAAAATGTTTACTCTAGGAACCAAACAGAACAGAAGGAACCAAAAAACAGGGAGGGACCTAATGAACATGATCCTGTTGATCTATGACTACTGACAGCCACTGGTGTTGTGACAATAAGCAACGTACCCGTTGGCTGGAGGATATCGGAGTCTGGGAACTCGTCAAAGTTGGACGTGTCGTCGATGCTTTTGATCTGGATGGGAATGGCAGCAGGCCTCTCTCTGTAGGGACAACACGGGACTCGTTTTACAAAGGGACTGTTCCCACCCGTTTTTTTAAATGCACCGCTACATTGTCAGAAAATTCTAGCCAGGATATTATGGAGGTTGGTAAATAACCAGCTAATAAACTTTTTAAAACATTTTTAATTGTTTGGATGAAAATACAAAGACCGGTCAACCTTGAATCATTTTTACAAGTACCAATTCACAGCACACGCAACTACAATGCTCAAATAATAGGAACATGCTAATTCATGTTTTGCCTAATAATGATGTTGGCAGAAGACTGCCTCCATAGGAATAGTAGGCTGTACAGATAGCTACTGAAGAGGGGGGGGGCAGTCAACTTAAAGTTGGAGAATTTTGCATTTGAAAACATGTAACTGCCATTTTCTGAAACCTAGAGTCTTAAATTATATTAAAAAATGTAGCCAACACACAAGTTTTGGGTTTGAAAATTAAATTGTGGGTCTTAATGACACTTGCATATTTTTCTTGGTAAAATTTAGGGGTAATGATTATTCTAATTAAATCGGTGTCTTTATGTGGTTAGCCCCTAGAAAATGTAAACTGTCTAATTTTGTTTGGGGAGACATTTTAATATTTCAATTACTGGTGGAATGTAGTAGTCTAGCTTACAGTAGGCTATTTGGAATATGAAACAACTGAACTTGGCCTATATGCGCTGGTTTCAGATCTCCATGTTCTCGCCCAAGTACTGACTCCACCTTCAGACGGTTGAGTCAAAAAACACAACATGACCATTTTTTACATATTATAGGGTAGTTTTTCATACCAGAGTACTTTGACCTCAAATTGCATGCATGGTATACAAAATGCATGCATGTTGGCAGGTCTGCACACACAAAGAAAAAAGAAAAGTGAACTATTCTTTTAAGCCCTCCTACCTGATGTGGTCGTAGTCCACCCCTTCGAAGAAGGCGTTGCCCTTGATGTCCTCCACCCCCGTCGCTCCAATCCTGTGCTCCTCTTCACAGCAAAACCTGAGGATGAGGTCCTTGGCCTTCTCGGAGATGGGCACTTCCGGGGGAAAGGTCAGCGTTTCCCGCCAGTTCATCACCTTCCTGTAGGTCTCCTGGGGGGTCTCCGAGCAGAACGGGGGATAGCCTGGAGCATAATACACACAAGGGATCAACACATAAGCCAGAAATTGGCCAAATGCATAGGAATGGCATCATTTTGTGACATTCATAATATGCACTATATTAGACACAAAGTATGTGGACACCCCTTTGGCGGTTTCAGCCACACCTGCTGCTGACAGGTGTATAAAAATCAAGCATACAGCCATGCAATCTCCATAGACAATCATTGGCAGTAGAATGGACTTACTGAAGTGCTCAGTGACTTTCAACATGGCACCGTCATAGGATGCCACCTTTCCAACAAGTCAGTTGGTCAAATTTCTGCTGTGCTGGAGCTGCGCCGATCAACTGTAAGTGCTATTATTGTGAAGGAGCAACAACAAGGAGCAACAGCTTAGCTGCAAAGTGGTAGGCCACACAAGCCCACAGAACGGGACCGCCAAGTGCTGAAGAGTGTAAAAATATCCCGTCCTCGGTTGCAACACTCCCTACTGAGTTCCAAACTGCCTCTGGAAGCAACATCAGCACAATAAGTGTTCGTCGGGAGCATCATGAAGTGGCGTTCCATGGCCGAGTAGCCGAACACAAGCCTAAGATCATCATGCGAAAAGCCAAGCGTCGGCTGGAGTAGTGTAAAGCTCGCTGCCACTGGACTCTGGAGCAGTGAAAACACATTCTCAGGAGTGATGAATCAAACTTCACCATCTGGCATTCCGACTGACGAATCGGGGTTTGGCGAATGCTACTTGCCCCAATGGACAGTGCCAACTGTAATGTTTGGTGGACGAGGAATAATGGCCTGGAGCTGTTTTTCATGGTTCAGGCTAGGCCCCTTAGCGTTAAGATTTCCCTTCTGAAACTACAATGACATTCCGTGCTTCCAACTTTGCGGCAACAGTTTGGGGAAGGCCCTTTCCTGTTACAGCATGGCAATGCCCCCGTGCAGCAAGCGAGGTCCATACAGAAATGGTTTGTCGAGATCAGTGTGGCAAACTTGACTGGCCTGCACAGAGCCCCGACCTCAAACCCATCGAACACCTTTGGGATGAAATAGAACACCGACTGCGACAGGCCTAATCGCCCAACATCAGTGCCCGACCTCACTAATGCTTCTATTCAGGCACAACAGCAAGTCCCTGCAGCAATGTTCCAACATCTAGTGGAAAGCATTCCCAGAAGAGTGGAGGCTGTTATAGCAGCAAAGGGGGGGACCGACTCCATATGAATGCCCATGATTTTGGAATGAGATGTTCGACAAGCAGGTGTACACAGATTTTTGGTCATGTAGTGTATGTTTGAAAGACAATTTCCAAATACTACCATCAATGGCTTTGAGGAGGCTCCAAGTAGAACATGTCAATGAGATCTTACCTATCAGCATCTCATACATGATGACTCCCAGGCTCCACCAATCACAGAGCTTGTTGTATCCGTTCTGCATGAAGACTTCTGGGGCGATGTAGTCAGGGGTGCCCACAGTAGAGAAGGCCTAAAGGGAGAGAGCAAAAACACTTTATTCAAGGCTTCATAGTATTGTATAAATGTGACTATAAGACCACACCAACACAAGTGTGTCGGTGTAGAATATGCTGCCTTCCCATCTAGCTTTATTTTCTCACCAGCTGTCTCCTGTTCCTCTTCCATGTCTCTGCTTTCCTCTTTGAGTTCATGTTATTGAATGCTGTAAAGAAAAATTAACAGTTCTATAAAATGACGCAACTTACATAGTGGTTCAACCGGTTTAATTCACCTTCAGGTTAAGATACAGTGCATTCGGAAAGTATTCAGACCTACACTTTACGTTAGTCTTTCTAAAATGGATAACTTAATTTAAAAAAAATAAACAACCTAAATCTACACAATACCCCATAAAAAGAACTGTTCGCTTTGTTATTATGTATAAAAAGTCAGAAATACCTTATGTAAATAAGTATTCCGACCCTTTGCAATGAGACTCGAAATTAAGCTCAGGTGCATCCTGTTTCCATTGATCATCATTAAGATATTTATACAACTTGTTTGGAGTCCACCTTTGGTGAATTC
Organism: Oncorhynchus nerka; assembly: GCF_034236695.1. NCBI lineage: Eukaryota > Metazoa > Chordata > Actinopteri > Salmoniformes > Salmonidae > Oncorhynchus > Oncorhynchus nerka. The sequence continues at coordinate 59,458,985 of NC_088402.1, forward strand.
AATTGATTGGATATGCTTTGGAAAGGCACATACACAGCTGTCTAGATAAGGTCCCACAGTTCACAGCGCATGTCAGAGCAAAAACCAAGCCATGAGGTCGAAGGGATTGTCCGTAGAGCTCCGAGACAGGATTGTGTCGAGGCACAGATCTGGGGAAGGGTACCAAAACATTTCTGCAGCATTGAAGGTCCCCAAAAATCACAGTTGCCTCCAACATTCTTAAAATGGAAGAAGTTTGGAACCACCAAGACTCTTCCTAGAGCTGGCCGCCCGGCAAAACTGAGCAAGGGAGGTGACCAAGAACCCAATGGTCACTGAACGAGCTCCAAAGTTGGAGGAGTGGCCAGACGGTAGCCATGACAGCCCGCTTGGAGTTTGCCAAAAAGCACCAAAAGGATTCTCAGACCTTGAAAAACAAGATTCTCTGGTCTAATGAATCCAAGATTGACCTCTTTGGCTTGAATGCAAAGCGTCATGTCTGGAGGAAACCTGGTGCTAGCATCATGCTGAGGGGATGTTTTTAAGCGGCAGGGACTGGGAGACTAGTCAGGATCGAAGCAAAGATGAACGGAGCAAAGTACAGAGAGATCCTTGATGAAGACCTGCTTCAGAGCTCTCATGACAGCAGACTGGGGTGAAGGGTCACCTTCCAACAGGACAACAACCTGGGGTGAAGGGTCACCTTCCAACAGGACAACAACCCTAAGCATACAGCCAAGACAAAGTAGGAGTGGCTTCGGGACAAGTCTCTGAATGTCCTTGAGTGGCCCAGCCAGAGACCGGCCTTGAACCCGATCGAACATCTCTGGAGAGACCTGAAAATAGCGGTATAGTAACACTCCCCATCCAACCTGAAAGAGCTTGAGGGGGATCTGCAGAGAAGAATGGGAAGTTTCTCCCACAGGTGTGCCAAGCTTGTAGCGCCATTCCAAAGACGACAAGGCTGTAATCGCTGCAAAAGGTGCTTCAACAAAATACTGAGTAAAGGGTCTGAATACTTACGTAAAACGTGATATTTAAGATATTTTTAGACATTTGCAAACATTTCTAAAAACCTGTTTTTTGCCTTGTCATTTATCAGCTCTAATCCAGTGATTTACAATCCGGATATATTCAATGACTTTGTTAGTAAGCATTGTAAACATGCAACAACAAATATGTACACACTGGTAAATGCAACAACTTTTTATTTTTATTTTTTTTTAACACCTTTTATAGAATATAAAAACATACCTAAAAACAAATCTAAGTTCTTACCTTAAAAAAAAAAGCACATTTGAAATCAGAACCAGGTTTGTAGAGAAACATTAAAAAGGCTCAATCTGGGACATTTCCTACTGTTCAAATACATTTCTAATTCATAGAATTTATAAATTCCTATTGAGCTTAGTGCATCAGTTTTACTCCATCCTAACCCAAATATTACATCATTGTCATTTGAATGTTTGCAAACAAAGTGATACAGGGTGTTAGTATGTAAAGTAATGGATTGATTGGAGATGCCTGACTTTGCTTACTGAAGTCACTGGGGAGGCTGTGGTTGAGGTTCTTGTAGAACTCCGTACGATGGGCCCTCTTCAGACCCGTGCATAAACCAAAGTCAGACAGCTTCACATGGCCCTGGAACAATCAAAAAGGCACCTTCAGTACAGGATCATATTCATTGTTGCACACCAAAGCAAAAACTTTCTGCACCACAAAATGAAAACAAGCATTTCTTATTGGAGAAGTTTAGTCCGTTTTCTTCAGTTTGGTGCCTTGTGCACAACTGGGTCGAATTCACCTTATCCAAACCACCAGTCTGAGCTCATATTGGTGTGTCTCCATGTTCGTGCTCAAACTCACCCTGGAGTCTAGTAGCAGGTTGTCAGGTTTGATGTCTCTGTGGATGAAGCCTAGTTGGTGGATGGAGTCGATGGCTATCACTGTCTCAGCGATGTAGAACTGAGTGGACTCCTCAGTCAAAGTATCCTTCTTCATGAGCAGGGTCATCATGTCACCTGTAGAGGGCAGCGACATGTTAAAAATCACCACATTGCAACTGGACTTTGAGGCGTATTCAGTGAGGCGTTTGTTTTGGTGGAATTTCAGATAGAAATGTGTTAAACAATTCTGTGCATTTTGGACGATGGCAGGTTGCTTATTCTATACAAAACGGGTCTTTCTGCAACATTGCTTCTCATTACTGGGATCGTATTCAAAGCGTCTCAGATTAGGAGTGCCGAGTTTTTGGAGTCGAGTAGGCATGCCTACAATGAAAAACGATGAATACAAGCCCCAAGGTCTAAATACACATGCAAGACTCGCTAATCTGAGAGTTGCTCACTGGACAATAGTGCCTTAGTGTGGAGACTCTTCTGGTTTTCGGGGAGGGGGAAGGGGTCGTACCGCCAGGCAGGAACTCCATGATGAGGTAGAGGTTCATCTTGTCCTGGAAGCTGTAGAACATCTTGACCACCCACAGGCTGTCTGCCTCCACCAGAATGTCTCGCTCGGCACGGATGTGACCCACCTACGAATACACGCACGGCACCATACATTTCTTTTCTCAATTGCATGACAGGCACTCATGTTTGTATCAAAGACACTGCTTTGGATATTTGAGAGAAATTGCTGGCCATCGATGTATACCTCCCCTACTCCTTCCTTCTCACCTGTTCCTTCTCCAGCATGTCAGCCTTACGGAGGATCTTCATAGCGTACACATGGCCCGTGTCCTTTTTCTGCACCAGACGCACCTGGGGACAAAGAGGACCAGAACGTGCCAATAGTATATTGAATAATAAGATGAAACTCTGCAAGACTACATAAAATAAGTTTATACAAAGGGGATGATGCCTACCTCTCCAAAAGCTCCTCGGCCAATCACCTTGAGGGACTCAAAGTCCTCCAGGCCCAGGCGGGTTCGTTTGAGACGCAGGAAGTCGGTCTCTTTCCTGGCGTGCTGAGAACGCCGGATACACTTCTGCATAGGTAGAGGGGGCAATGGTTAGTGTCAAAAGGTTTGTCGTCTGTCAGGGTTTCCATTAGCTGGCTTTCGTCTGAAAAATATATTGAAAGCAGATCAAATTGGCACCAGCCAATTGTCCAGGAGAAGGAAAAGAAATCCCATTGTGTAATAATGCTTTTTAGCCTATTCATTGATGGAAATACATTTGACTGGTGAGGCTTAAAAGTCAATAGGTTATTTGCCCGTGTGTACAGCATAGTCGTTACCTTATCACATGCGTACAGCAGAGAGCCTTTGAGTGGGAAATCTGTCAGACAGCGTAAGCGCAGCATCTTGTGGTGCTTTCAAGACAACTGGGAACTCGAAAATACGTGGTCAAATCATGCCAGTGATCTTCAGGTCGGAAAATCCCCCCCCCCCCCTTAAAAGATTTAGATGCACTATTGTAAAGTGGCTGTTCCACTGGATGTCATAAGGTGAACGCACCAATTTGTAAGTCGCTCTGGATAAGAGCGTCTGCTAAATGACTTAAATGTAAATGTAAAATCGGAGCGCTAGAAAGAGGCCCGATTCCAGAGTTGGAACTACGAGTTGAAGACTATTCAAAATTATTTCCACCCCAGTCGGAACTCGTTTTTATTCCCAGTTGTCTTGAATGCACTGAAGCCTGATTTGAGTTGTTTTGAACACGGCATCAAATGGCAATGGAAGGCAGGCTTCATCAGCACGTCACATCACTTTGCATTGAGCTGGAGGCAGTATGCATTTTGAAAACATATACTTAATTAATTGTTTTCCTGCTAATTGCATTATGGAACTACCATTCGACTGGAGTCTACTGCATTGCCCGCATTGCTGCGCTTATGTGAAGAAATAGTTATTCAACATTAAGCTAAATGTTCTGATCTGTTGCAGCAGACTCATAGCTTTAAGTTATTTTTTTATGTAGCCTAGGTCTACTTGTTGTATGAATTTAGGATCTATCGTCACATGACTGTCCCAGTGTGTTTGGAATAGACCATTTCTCGATAAGCTGACCAATACAATATGTAGCCTAAACTTTTGTACTGTAGTAGATTGACATTGGCTAGTGATTTTGCTGTTAGTTACTCATCTTTTTGGCTGAGGAAAAGTAAATTCTAACATGTTCAAAGTGCACATCAGAATTCAGTAAGGACGGCACACCATTGCAACCTAGATGTGCATGTTCTGTTAATATGAATTCCCATATCTTAAATATGATTTGTCACCGAGGGTGGACACCCTGATAAAAAGTTATGCACTCAATGCATATGGGTCATTTTATTTAAATGTTCCCGGTCAAATGTCCGGCAACACATTTTTATAACGGAAACCCAGGTGTGTGTGTGCGAGTACACCTCACCTCTTCATCAACCAAGCCCTCTTGGTCCATCACCTTTTCCAACTTTTGCTGCCTGGAACAGAAATGCAAAAATATTTCACTTTCATTCAACTAATGTGTTGGGTTGATACTTTGTTCAAGAACTGACATTGCTTTGAGTGGAGATTGGTTCCAGCTGAGCCGCATAATTGTTCTCCTTTAACACCAATTAAGTGCACCATATAAACACAGCCACACATCTCTACCTTGAGAAAGAGTAACCCTCACTGGCTCATCTAGCAAAATGTGTAAGGGACTAAGAGTTTATTGCGTCATTGAGTAGTATCCTTCCAGAAAAACAGACAGGTGTCGTTCGATCCTTATGCCCACATGCTTTCTATGGACCAACCCCATCACCACAACATAAGGGTCATATTCACTAGGAACAACACAGAACATAAGAATTGCTTGTTTTAGTGTTCCGTTGCAAAATTATTTGCTACGGTGTGCACTAATGAATGCGACACAGGGACTTACATATTAGTAGTGTCATTTCCTTCTCTGCTCTGAAGCCGCTGAGATAAGAGACCACCGCGTAACCTTTGGTTGCCAGTGATATTAATAGGGCTATGTGCTAGTAGGGGTTGGATTGGTGCCACTGTGTGTCATGTTCACTGTTTATCAGTTTCCTCTTGAAGTCGACACAAACAAGGTCCTCCTGTGGCCATGAGGGCGAAACCGACAGTAGCCAACTGTCATATCTCCACCAGCTGCTTGTTTGATCATTACTCAGGTGACAGTGTTTGAACAGAAATGGTCCTTTACATACACTTTGAAATCATGTCAAGAAATTATGAAACATTCTGGTTTATTGCACTCAACTTCTGCCTACTTTTTCCAAGATCACAAGTTATAAATAAAATAAAAATGTAAAAAAGCCCCAGTCAGTGCCACATTCATTCTTCACACATCAGTTGTTTTATCTCGAAACTGAAATGACCTCAGTGTGCTAGAGCGCACACAGACAGGGTGTGGTTTCCATCAAAGAAAGCCAGGGAGGTAACATGAAAGACAGCAGACAATTTGCATTAGAAAGAGCATAGAGGCCTACCAAGCAAGACAGACAAGTGTCATCAGCCCAATATAAAAAAAAAAATGACAGGGGAGGGAAAAGCTACTGTTAAAATGTGAATATCTTCTACAGATATAATGCAGTGGCCACCATTTCTTAGTCTAAATCATCAGCCAACACATTCATAAAGCACAAATACCAAAGTTAGCAACCGCCACCTTGAATGTCATAAGGCATAAGAAGAATGTAGCAATAGAGAAATTGGAAAAGATGGCTGTCGGTAGAAAGCATTGGTAGAACATTGCCCATTGGCTCAGCCCAGACGGATGCATGCGTGTGCAGTCGGAGGCCTACCTCATCTCTCTCTCCTCATGTTGGGCGATAAGGTTGCTGTAGAAGTTCTCCAGGGTTACTTTGGCCATGGTCACGCGCTCCTTGGTGTGGTTACTCATCGAGGAGCAGGAACTCTGGCCCATCATTGCCATGGTTACCTAAGGGATGCACAGGAAAGGGGGGACTTTACCCCGACCTCACGATACGATAGTCACAATACTTAGGTGCCGATTCTATATCTATTGCGATTTGATACTGTGATTTTATTGCGATTTGATGTTCCAAACGTATTGATCACCATATGTCTGCTGCAGAAGGATGAGAGAACATGAGAAAATGAATTTTGTCAGGGAAATAAGTGCTGAAAACAAATTGGCTCCCTACTTAAAAAAAGATTGAGAACAAGCTATGAAAAGAAAAACTGGAGTTTTAGTGCAGGTACAGTCAACTACCGCAAAAACAATACTGTGAACTTGTCAAAACTATATCTATATCATCAAAAATAATATCCTGATGTGTTTTTTTGATTACCTTTTACATTGACAATTTTATTTTAGATAATATTTGGGAAAATAAATCCTAAATTAGTCATTTTTGCTGAATTCCTGGTGATTTTAAATTTTTCTCAACCAAAAAGGCTCACTTGCAGGTCAGTTTTAGCCCGTCAGCCACCTGTTGCCAACCATGATAGACAGAAAGAACTGCAAATAGGCGTACACTGGCATGATTAACTTCAAATCCAAAGGAAGTTGTAGTCTTCATAGTCCTTGTAAGTGTGCTGGTTTTCATTCACATACACCAGCCTATAGGCATACCCTTGCAAACACTTTCACTGGGTCATAACTTTGCTTCTAAACTTTCACTACAACATTTTCAAAGTGCTGGGACCAGCTCTTTCTAAAACAAGGTGCCAAGAAGAGTTAAAGACAATTGGTCTCTTTCAGTCATTGTACTGTAACTCAATGTCCACTCAGCGCATTCTGCATGGCTGAGCAACAGGGACACTGTACCCTTGAGGTAGTATGAGGATGGGCACGTGGAAAGAGTCTGCCATTTGGCTATGAGCTCCAAGCATATACAAAGCCCTTGATTTGTGTCTTGCCGATGCTAGAAGGTCAGGGTAATTCAATTCTGTCAGACATTCCGTTTGGCACTGAAAAATGTCATTAAAAGGAATGACTGGTGTCCTATAAAACGAGAATTAAAGTCGCCATGTGTATAGTACTACAATAAAGCCTGGTCAATAATATTGTGACAGAGCAGTTAAAATTATGGTGTGTAAATCAACTTCGTGCACCCAACTCTGGTGCGCGTTACTGTGACTCAGACGGGTAGGCTGTGTGCACAATCATGGAGTGTAAACTGTGCAGAAAGGATACGTCACCTCGTCTGTCCAAGCGGTTTAGAAAGTCCTACAAGACATGCAAACAACTCAAGTATGCCTTACTCACAAATAGCTACTTAATATATACAAATAAAATAGGCTAGCTAGCTGCAAGTCTGTCATGTAATAGCTTTGAATCTACTAGCTAACTAGTTAGCTAGCTAGTCTGGTTTAGGTTGACTGTCTGCCCTGGATAGATTCATTCGTTAACTTTAGCTGCATGTAAATAGCTAGCCGTTTAGAGTTATTGGCTAGCTCAATGACAAGTACAAAGTGGAGAGCTTCATCAACATATGAATGACAATTGGCTAAATAGCTGAAGTAAAATACCATCCAAGTTAACCAACACTATCAAACTTGTCACAACAAGGCGAGCGTGTCTAGCTAGGTAACGTTAGCTAGCTAAGAGACCAGCCTACAACCACCCGGCTAGCTATCAGTATCTTTGACCAAGCCATCAAAACCCATATTTGACTTTGCACACGTTTGTAGGTCTATTGATGTGATGTAGTCATCTACATCGTGGAGTTGAGGGAACACGCTTGGATAGTTAGCGGTATATAACTAGCTTGTGTTGTTGTGGCATTAAAGACAGCTTGCTAACTAGCCTAGCAGTTTACTGCTGCCAGGTAACGTTAACTAGTTCCGCAAACCCAATCAGAACGTAACATAGCTAGTAATGTTAGCTAGCAAACAAACGTACTAAATTCCACACCAAAGTACATTGTATATGCATTTCAAAAATTGTCTAACCACAGCCAGGTAGCTAGCTTAATCTAGCTAAGGTTAGATGGCATAGCTTCAACCAAGGTAGCTAGCTAAAATAGCACAGCGTAAAGGTGGGAAAATATCACTGGCTACACTACAACTTATAGTGTTTAAGTCATTGATGCCTGGCTGGCACTACTGTAACGTAACTAGCCCAAGAGACAACTAGAAGATAAGACGGGAGGGGGCATATTGACCATAACATTTAATTTCACAAAACTAGTAGACGTGTTATCGTATAGAAATTATATTCGGTTTCTCAGCAAGTTTGTCTTCTGTTATCTTACCTTCGCAGAAACGTCTCTCCTCGCTCTATCTGCTCGGCTGTGTGTGGCTCAACCTTGTGTTTCCCTTTCGCTTTAAACTCATCATGACGCTTGGTGGCCAACAAGGCAAAGCGCAACGATTTGATATTTGCCACACCGCTTCTTCTTCCGGTCACTCTCTCTATTAGTCTCTGCCTACTCACATTAATCCTCACCCTGTACCCATCTTCCTCTACCTCTCTCTACACTGCTTCAGCATACGACACATCCTGTACTACCTGACCCTAGCAACCTCAACATGACTTTCTCTCAACGGACACCTCTGATCTCCAGCCCCATGGGTACCCCCATAACTAACACACAACTTTCTCCACCGAAACTACACATTCCTTCGTATCATGCTCACATCTTGGACTCTTCCCCGTGTACATACTGCTGCAAACATGCCCATAAACTTGACACCTACAACGCTGAAGTATTTTAGGAACAAACGCTCTCAATGGATAACTTACACACCTACCATATGACTCTACATCAAAACTCAACAGAACAGACATCTTCGTTTCCCCAAGCACTCCAACTCATCCGCGTTGCACCAAACAGCGACTGTCACAGACAACGGGAATCTGTTTCGCTGTTGCTGTGTGCGTCAACGTTGAAATGCCTGAGTTAGATGACCTGGTGAAAATATAATTTAGAATTGGCTTTTTTAAGAAGGAAACTCGGTAGTAATAACCATGTTATTGTTTTGCCCCTACTTTTTAATAATATGGTTATTATGTTCTAAAAGTGCAAGTATTTCCCATCCCTATAATGATCTAATACACTCGTTCAAACAGGCGTTACTGCGCACTCACGTTTATCAATCGAATAATCTAATAACTGGACATTTCAGACTATACGCATACACTATTCTTACCTTCATTGTGCGTTAAGAGAACAAACGAAAAAAACGTTATTGGAACTGTCACTGAATGCTAAGAAAACTGGGGTTCAGTCCCTGTCAGTCTGCCCTCCAAATTCGCTACAACGTTCTGCTGTGTAGCCTAGGCCAACACCTTGCATAATGTGGACACCCCTTCAAATGAGTGGATTCGGCTATTTCAGCCACACCTGTTGCTGACAGATGTATAAAATCCAGCACACATCCATGTAATCTCTACAGACAAACATTGGCAATAGAATGGTCTTACTGAAGAGCTCAGTGACTTTCAAATTGGCACGTCATAGGATGACAAATGTCCAACAAGTCAGTTCTTCAAATTTATGCCTTGTAAGAGCTGCCCTGGTCAACTGTAAGTGGTGTTATTGTCAAGTGGAAATGTCTAAGAGCAACAACGGCTCAGCCACGAAGTAGTAGGCCACACAAGCTCACAGAAAAGGACCACCAGGTGCTGAAGCACGTAGCACGTAAAAATGGTCTGTCCTCGGTTGCAACACTCACTACCGAGTTCCAAACTGCCTCTGGAAGCAACGTCTGCAAAATAACTGTTCAACGGAAGCTTCAGGAAATGGGTTTCCATGGCCGAGCAGCAGCACACCAAGCCTAAGATCACTATGCACAATGCCAAGCATCAGCTGGAGTGGTGTAATGCTCGCTGCCATTGGACTCTGGAGCAGTGGAAATGCGTTCTCTGGAGTGAATAATCATGCTTCACCATCTGTCAGTCCAAATGACGAATCTGGGTTTGGCAGATACCAGGAGAACACTACCTGCACCAATGCATAGTGCCAACTGTAAAGTTTGGTGGAGGAAGAATAATGGTCTGGGCCTGTTTTTCATGGTTCGGGAAAAAATCAAATAAAAAAACACCTTTATTTAACCAGGTAGGCCAGTTGAGAACAAGTTCTCATTTACAACTGCAACCTGGCCAAGATAAAGCAAAGCTGTGTGACAAAAACAACAACACAGAGTAACACATAAATAAACATACAGTCAATAACACAATAGACAAATCTATGTACAGTGTGTTCAAATGTAGAAGAGTAGGGAGATAAGGAAATAAATAGGCCATGGAGGTGAAATAATTACTATTTAGTATTAACACTGGATGTGCAGATGATGTAGAGACACTGGGGTGCAAAAGAGCAAGAGGGTAAGTAATAATATGGGGATGCGGTAGTTGGGTGTGCTATTTACAGATTGGCTGTGCACAGGTACAGTGATCAGTAAGCTGCTCTGACAGCTGATGCTTCAATTTAGAGAGGGAGATATAAGACTCCAGCTCCAGTGATTTTTGCAATTCGTTCCAGTCATTGGCAGCAGAGAACTGGAAGGAAAGGCGGCCAAAGGAAGTGTTGGCTTTTGGGATGACCAGTGAAATGCTGGAGGGTGGGTGTTTCTATGGTGACCAGTGAGATGCGATAAGGCAGGGCTTATCTAGCAAAGATAATGACCTGGAGCCAGTGGGTCTGGCGACGAATGTGTTGTGAGGGCCAGTGAGAGCATACAGGTCGCAGTGGTGGGTAGTATATGAGGCTTTGGTGACAAAACGGATGGCACTGTGATAGACTACATCCAGTTTGCTGAGTAGAGTGTTGGAGGCTATTTTGTAAATGACATCGAAAAAAGTCAAGGAATGGCAGGATAGTCAGTTTTACGAGGGTATGTTTGTCAGCATGAGTGAAGGAGGCTTTGTTGTGAAATAGGATGCTGATTCTAGATTTAATTTGGGATTGGAGATGCTTAATGTGAGTCTGGAAGGAGAGTTTACATTCTAACCAGACACCTAGGCATTTGTAGTTGTCCACATATTCTAAGTCAGAACTGTCCAGAGTAGTGATGCTTGTTGGGTTAGAGGGTGTGGGCAGCAATCGGTTGAAGAGCATGCACTTAGTTTTACTAGCATTAAAAAGCAGTTGGAGGCCACGGAAGGAGTCTTGTATGGCGTTGAAACTTGTTTGGAGGTTTGTTAGTGTAACGGATGTGAAACGGCTAGCTTAGTTAGCGGTGCGCGCTAAATAGCGTTTCAATCGGTGACGTTACTTGCTCTGAGACCTTGAAGTAGTAGTTCCCCTTGCTCTGCAAGGGCCGCAGCTTTTGTGGAGCGATGTGTAACGATGCTTCATGGGTGACTGTTGTTGATGTGTGCAGAGGGTCCCTGGTTCGAGCCCGGGTATGGGCGAGGGGACGGTTTAAAGTTATACTGTTACATTGGTGCCGTGACCCGGATCACTGGTTGCTGCGGAAAAGGAGGAGGTCAAAAGGGGGGTGAGTGTAACGGATGTGAAACGGCTAGCTTAGTTAGCGGTGCGCGCTAAATAGCGTTTCAATCGGTGACGTCACTTGCTCTGAGACCTTGAAGTAGTAGTTCCCCTTGCTCTGCAAGGGCCACAGCTTTTGTGGAGTGATGGGTAACGATGCTTCGTGGGTGACTGTTGTTGATGTGTGCAGAGGGTCCCTGGTTCGCGCCCGGGTATGGGCGAGGGAACGGTCTAAAGTTATACTGTTACATTGATGCTGTTGACCCGGATCACTGGCTGCTGCGGAAAAGGAGGAAGGTCAAAAGGGGGGTGAGTGTAACGGATGTGAAACGGCTAGCTTAGTTAGCGGTGCGCGCTAAATAGCGTTTCAATTGGTGACGTCACTTGCTCTAAGACCTTGAAGTAGTGGTTCCCCTTGCTCTGCAAGGGCCGCGGCTTTTGTGGAGCGATGGGTAACGATGCTTCGTGGGTGACTGTTGTTGATGTGTGCAGAGGGTCCCTGGTTCGAGCCCAGGTATGGGCGAGGGGACGGTTTAAAGTTATACTGTTACATTAGCACAGTGTCCAAAGAAGGGGTAGGCCCCTATGAAGGGAAATCTTAACGCTACAGCATAAAATTACATTCTAGATGATTCTGTGCTTCCAACTTTGTGGCAAAAGTTTGGGAAGGCCCTTTCCTGTTTTAGCATGCAATGCCCCTGTACAGCAAGCGAGGTCCATACAGCAATTATTTGTTGAGATCGGTGTGGAAGAACTTGACTGGCCTGCACAGAGCCCTGACCTCAACCCCATCGAACACCTTTGGGATTAATTGGAATGGCGACTGATAGTCAGGCCTAATCCCCCAACATCAGTGCCCGACCTCACTAATGCTTTTGTGGCTGAATGGAAGTAAGTCCCCGCAGTAATGTTCCAACATCTAGTGGAAAGCCTTCCCAGAAGAGTGGAGGCTGTTATCAAATCAAATCAAATCAAATTTATTCATATAGCCCTTCGTACATCAGCTGATATCTCAAAGTGCTGTACAGAAACCCAGCCTAAAACCCCAAACAGCAAGCAATGCAGGTGTAGAAGCACGGTGGCTAGGAAAAACTCCCTAGAAAGGCCAAAACCTAGGAAGAAACCTAGCACACAAACCTAGAGAGGAACCAGGCTATGTGGAGTGGCCAGTCCTCTTCTGGCTGTGCCGGGTGGAGATTATAACAGAACATGGCCAAGATGTTCAAATGTTCATAAATGACCAGCATGGTCGAATAATAATAAGGCAGAACAGTTGAAACTGGAGCAGCAGCACGGTCAGGTGGACTAGGGACAGCAAGGAGTGTTCATGTCAGGTAGTCCTGGGGCACGGACCTAGGGCTCAGGTCCTCCGAGAGAGAGAAAGAAAGAAAGAATTAGAGAGAGCATATGTAGCAAAGGTGGGACCAACTCCATATTAATAGCCATGATTTTGGAATGAGATGTTTGACAAGGAGGTGTCCACATACTTTTGGTCATGTAGTGTATCTATACAAAGATGTTGTGTCTCAATCCAAAAGCAAAAGCAATTTGGATTAAGATACAAAGTAGTTGACTTTGGGTATTTCAAAATAAGAGTCCATAATACCACAAGGTCTTCATTTGACATACCACTGTTCATTCAATTTACAGTTCATTTAAGTCATTTTGATATTAAACTAATGCAATGGTTTATTCATATATTATTATATCATAAAAAGAGATTGAATGCAGTCAAGGAGCCGGTATTTTTAAATTGTGCGACGGAAGTGGGAAATCCCTACGCCTGCCTGTCAAAAATCTTTCCGCTCTTTCTCAAAGCCGCGGTCGAGTTTCGTGATATTCACTTGCATCAGCTGATCCTAGTCTTCCCGAAAACGGTTCTAACTCGTTGGGAACTAGACTGCTGTCGCTGCTCTATGCACTTGTTTTCTTGTTAGCTACATATAAGCTGACAGAAGAGGCCGAGGTTGCCGTAGTGTAGTAGGCACTAGCTGTTAGCCAGACAACGATAGAGGCCACCGCTTCCGTGTAACGGAATCAAGCTAGGTAAGAGATTTCCGAAGGACAACTGCATGTCAACTCAGCTCTTTATAACATTATTGTGTTGACAACCTATTTTAAATTTTATACATATGGTAATATGATAAAAATATATGTTGTGACAGTTGCCTTTAGTTAGCTACAGATAATATTGATAGATAGCTAGCTTAGCAAGGGAACGTTAGCTAGCTAGCCAGTTGATTTTGTTGGTAGCTAGCTAACTACGTTACCTAACAAGTATTGTAGGGCAACATGACATGAACCTCCTAACTAATTATTCAACATAGTTTTTTAAAAATGTATTTTTCGTAGACATGATTTGGTTATTATTCACTATGAGTAAGCATACACATATCTACCCAAGGTATATACCCTTGTAATTCAATGGTTTAACTATGCAAGTCTTGCATTTATTTATTTATTTTGTCTCACTGACTGCTGTTTGCAGTATTAGCAGAATCAGGAAACATATGATTAGCATGTATGGTTGATGAGTTCCTGTTTTACCAGCCCTCCCGCTGCAGCTTGTGCTCAGTGTGCTGCCACAGTCAAATTATGCTTAACATTACGGTCAAATAAAATATAAATATTTCTTTCTCCTCATTAGGCTTCAACCCAGTAAAACGGTTGTGGCCCCACTGTGGATTCCCTGGATTGGACCGGGGCGGAGGCAGTCGTAGGCAGAGCAGGCGCCACGTGAAGTGCGGTTTCGACTTCCCCTATGAGTAGCAGCACCGGTCAGAGAGCACCACGGACCCGGGCGGCGAAGGCAAGCCAGGGGACAGGGGGGACAACGACATGGACCCCTCAGGACCAGAGTGTGGACCCTTCATACAGGCCTACTACCACTGCAGGTCCAACTACAGCCTGCAGTGGTGGGGGGAGTTCCTGTGTCCTGAGTAAGCTCATCCAACTGCCGGCTCCGCCACTGTCGCGCCACCAGCTGAAGAAGTTAGAGGAGCACAGATACAGCAGTGCAGGTCGCTCACTTCTGGAGCCCTTCATGCAGCACTACTGGGAGTGGCTAGTGGCATGTGTGCCAGCATGGATAGCCCCCAACCTCATCACTATTGTGGGCCTGGCCATCAACATTCTCACCACATTGGTGCTGGTGTACTACTGCCCCACTGCCACTGAACAGGTAGGTCCATGCAGGGGCATCACTGGGAATTTTAGGCCCTGGAAAGAATTTGATGTTGGATCTCTTTAACACACGGCCACTCAAATGGCCCTCCCTCCCACTGAGTATGCATATTTTAATTAATTAATCAGCAGGTATTCCTACTAAGTAATAACCATGGATTATTAGGTCAATGTTTGTTGTAACGGCTGTAATAATATACACTACTGACAGGACATAGAGAGAAGACGAGGCCGTCAGTATTTCTTTCAGAATTTCTTGATTGAAAAGTATCGATTGGGCCTCCCGGGTGGCGCAGTGGTTAAGGGTGCTGTACTGCAGCGCCAGCTGTGCCACCAGAGACTCTGGGTTCGCGCCCAGGCTCTGTCGTAACCGGCCGCGACCGGGAGGTCCTTGGGGCGACGCACAATTGGCCTAGCGTCATCCGGGTAAGGGAGGGGTTGGCCGGAAGGGATGTCCTTGTCTCATCGCACACCAGCGACTCCTGTGGCGGGCCGGGCGCAGTGCGCGCTAACCAAGGTTGCCAGGTGCACGGTGTTTCCTCCGACACATTGGTGCGGCTGGCTTCCGGGTTGGATGCGCGCTGTGTTAAGAAGCAGTGCGGCTTGGTATCTGAGGACGCATGACTTTCAACCTTCGTCTCTCCCGAGCCCGTACGGGAGTTGTAGCGATGAGACAAGATAGTGTACATGAGTGTACAAAAGCTGTAGAACATGCACACATTCAGGTACTTTCCGTAGGTGCCGGAGTTGTAGGCAAACTCATGGAAAACAGAAAGGAAAGCGCTGAACACTGCTGCTCATGCTCCCAGGTGATATTTATTTATGACAACGATTCAACCCTAAGGTCTTCATCAGGCATCCATATCCCAGGTGGCGGTGGAAGGCCCTATATATAGGGGCAGTACTCCGTGACATCTCTTCCTGAAACAGGAGGGGAAAAATGTATAACATAAGTTCACAATATTAACATTCAATGTATCAAAATATATGATCATACACAAGGAATATGATCAATATTTATAGTAATATACATACAATACTCAATTAGGATAAAACATATTGAAACTAGCAGCAGTGTGCAGCGTTTTCCTTTCTGTTTAGGAATGTAGCCTGTCAATGCGAAACCAGTTTGCTTGCCTTAATGCTTTTGCTTAGAAGATGTGATACAGCAGGATGTATGTGTCACCACAAAAAGTGTTGTGCTTAAAAATGATTTAAGCAACATTATAGAATAGATCAAGGGCATTTTAAGGCTGTCAATTTGAACAAAGTAGATATGACTAGGCTATGACTTTGTGAATGGAAAAAGGTTGACCAATTATTGTTAGTTTATCAATATTTAACAATAGACACGTTTTGCTTTTCCTTTCTCTTGGTCACTGGGGCCAGGCTTGCACAATGCTTCATGTCATGTGTGCTTGTTTTGCTGTAGTACGTGGGGGATGCCTTACAGGGCTCTTGGGGACAGGCACCCCGTGTCCCCGTCCTCAGGTTTCACATCTAGCCTCAGGCCCCTTCTCCCACCTCCCGAGCCGTAGAGGGTAGGAATAGGCATTTAGAATGGTCTCCCTCAGACTAGCTTACTCAAGCTGGCTTAATTGTGAATCGATTAGAATCGAATGTGGGTTGTTATGTATTTTTCAGCTACACAGTCGCATGGTCTTTAGTATTTGAGTCATATACATACAGTACATTCAGAAATTATTCAGACCCCTTGACCTTTTCCACATTATGTTTCGTTACAGCCTTATTCTAAAAGGGATTAAATCTACACACAATACCCCATAATGACAAAGCAAAAACAGGTTAAAATACATTTTTGCTAATTTATAATATACTGAAATATCACATTTTACATAAGTATTCAGACCCTTTACTCAGTAATTTGTTGAAGCACCTTTGGCAGCGATTTATCGCCTCGAGTCTTCTCGGGTATGATGCTACAAGCTTGGCACCTGTATTTTGGGAGTTTTTCCCATTCTTCTCTGCAGATCCTCTCAAGTTCTGTTAGGTTGTACTCTCTGTACTTTGCTCCGTTCATCTTTGCCTTGATCCTGACTAGTCTCCCAGTCCCTGCCACTGAAAAGCATCCCCTCAGCATGATGCTAGCACCACCATGCTTCACCGTAGGCATAGTGCCAGGTCTGACGTGACGCTTGGCATTCAGGCCAAAGAGTTGAATCTTGGTTTCATCAGACCAGAGAATATTGTTTCTCATGGTCTGAGAGTCTTTAGGTACTGTATGGCAAACACCAAGTGGACTGCCATGTGCTTTTTACTGAAGAGTGCCTTCCGTCTAGCCACTCTACCATAAAGGCCTGATTGGTTGAGTGCTGCAGACATGGTTGTCCTTCTGGAAGATTCTCCACAGAGGAACTGTAGAGCTCTGTCAGAGTGACCATCGGGTTCTTGACCACTTTCCTGACCAAGGCCCTTCTCCCCCGATTGCTGTTTGGCTGGGCGGCCAGCTCTAGGAAGAGTCTTGGTGCTTCCAAACTTCTTCCATTTAAGAAGGATGGAGGCCACCGTGTTCTTGGGGACCTTCAATGCTGCAGAAATATTTTGGTACCTTTCCCCAGATCTGTGCCTCAACACAATCTTGTCTCGATGCTCTACGGTCAATTCCTTCAACTTCATGGCTTGGTTTTAGTTCTGACATACACTGTCAACTGTGGGACAATATATATAGACCGGTATGTGCCTTTCCAAATCATGTCCAATAAATGTAATGTACCACAGGTGGACTCCAAGTTGTAGAAACATCTCAAGGATGATCAATGGAAACAGGATGCACCTGAGCTCAATTTTGAGTCTCATAGCAAAGGGTCTGAATACTTCCGTAAATAAGGTGTGTGTATATATATATTTTTTAAAATAATTGTGCAACGTTTCTAAAAACCTGTTTTTGCTTTGTCATTATGGGTATTGTGTGTAGATTGCTGAGGATTAAAAAAAGAATCGAGCTGCAACAAAATGTGGAAAGTCAAGGGGTCTGAATACTATCAGAAGGCACTGTATGCCATTTATCAGACACTTTCATCCAAAGCGACTTAGTCATGAGTGGAGATTTTTCATAATGGTGGCCCCATTGGGAATCGAACCCAAAACACTTTCTCTACTGACTGAGCCACACAGGATCAGTGGAGAAATCAAGTTCATGGGTTTGTTTTGATCGGCTAAAGCTTTGGAGCTGGAGGCTTGACTGTAATATAGGCAAGGTTGTTAAGTTATCTTGTTTCTGAAAATGAGATCACTTGAGGATATTGTTTAATCTGCAATTGACTCAACCTCCCCTCCATAGTGTTACATTTCTTAGTCTACTGTATGTTGCGTTCAAATATTATCAGCTACAGTTTGTTATCAGGGAAGCTTGCACAACGGATACTAGATCCCTCCATGTATTCTTCCTCCCACGGCTAGTTAAGGGGCAGCTGTTCAAACAAAGTCAGTCTGATATTAAACACACTTGTCAATACTGTATGCTGACACATGGGAAGGTTTCGGTTACTTTCAACCCAATCAGTTGAAAAATATTTTTAATGGATCTGTTGTTGTCAGGGGTTAAATTGGGCCGGGTCAAATGAAAGCCTGGTGGCTTTCAAATTGCTGCCATTTAATTTTCCTCAGCCAACAACACAAATAAGCAAAGGCAAAATCAGATGACCCCATCTTGGAATAGTTTACCTTTTCAATTGGCCAGCTTGTCACATTCTATGCGAGAAGTTTCTCTCCAGTGCTTTCAAACAGTGAGTGCTGCACAGCGCATAGGGAGAGAAACATGCATGCCCAGTCATTGCACAACATTGTTAATGCAGTGATAAGAGAACACACCTTCTGATAGCAGTTTTGATGGCCACTGTAGGACCTGAGAACTTTCTAGTGTTACTACACTTTTTTTCTTTCTCAAATCCCCAACATTTGTGAATTGCAGCTTTTCAGAACTAGAGTTTTAACAGCGTCAGCGCTTGCCAATGTCGTTTTAATGCATAGGGTAGACTGGGGCTAAATGTAACACAAGTCAGGTGCAACTGGTAGGCCTACATTAAAGTAACTGTACATGGAAAATGTCATATTCTGTTAACTCTTACCCAGGTAATGTTGTCAACTCATCCTGTACTTGTATTTGTGGCCAAAGCATACATTGGGGAAAAAACACAACTCAAACAGACCCGGGACATACTTTTCACAGCATTCCGCCTGGTGGGAGGTACTATACATCACGTTGGGCTTAGATTTCAGTGCGCGTACGTACGGGGGCACACATCGAGTGAATAAATTCCACAATCCGGACAACATTGCCCTTAGTCAAATATATCCAATTTTCACTGAAGATTTACCTCAGTGTTTTAGCTTCTTGTGGTCAATTTGCAGTTTTGTAGTTATGTTTGCAGTTATATTTGCAGTTATATTTGTAGTTATGTTCTATATCGTGGAGCTTCGGCCCATAGGGGAGCTCTGCTCCTAGTGGTTTACCCCACTGCCTAGGCAGTAAATAGCCTGAGAGAGAACTATGCACACACCTGCAGCCAATGGGAGTACAGGTGTCCCTATATAAGGGGATGCTTCCCCTCAGTCAGCCTCCCGTTATTTTCAGCGACTTGGACTAGACTGAAGAAGCCGAGAAGGGAAGATAAGTCTTAGGACAAACCCGCCGTCGATATCCAAGTGTTCGTCGTCCCTCTAGAATGAGCATTCCAGATTTTCCACCTAACTCAGAAGCTCTTGAGCTCAGTGTCGCTGCCCCACCATGGCGGCTGTGGACACACACGACTTGTGTCTAGGATCTCACAGACCCCCGGAATGCCCAAGCTGCGCCCTCCTATCTTTTAAAGGAGAGGAAACAGTGATTGGTGTTCTTTAGGGAGGATATCCCTCGAGGACGCCATGTCTGTGTTAGCCTCAGGTTCTGAGGCATCATATGATGATGCCACCTCTAGAGAAGATGAGGATATTGGGAAGTGTGTGGATGTTTCTCCGGAACAGTCTAACCCACTGACCGATTTTGATAATAAAAAAAACTAAACTCCCTATGGAGAGTGCAAGGATGAGACGGGCTCTGAATTTTCAGCAGCCCTCTCCTATGCAACCGCCTCTTTGCGCTCTGATTTTCCAGGGCTCGTTGAGCGGGCTGCGAGTCGGTTTGAGATCATGCTGCCCTCCATCCCGGAAGTGGACATGATGTAGGGCGGCCCCTACTCTCTAACAAGAAGGGTGGCGGTGCCACTGGCACCAGCTATGCCCTCGCTCTGAAAATATGTGGAAGGTTCATGGGGGTCACCTTTGAGGGTGAGAGTGCCGATAAATGCTAACACCCCATTCACCAGAGGGACTGCAGATGGCCCCAGGGGATCCCCAGGCTCGGGCACGCCATGGCTGCGTACCTCGTCCTGGTTTGAGCTCCTGGCAGTCATCCAAAAAGCCCACTCTACCTACTACAAAGGACAGGCTCACAGCTCAGCTGGTAGAGAAGTCCTTTGCATTAGGTGTCCAGGCTGTAGCAGCAGTGAACAATATTGCCAACAATATCCTGGCAGCCTCTCTATCCCGTCTCACCACGGACAAGACTGAGCTGTCATGAGAGGAGATAGGAGCCGTACTTCATCTCACCCAGGAGTCGGCTGTGTATGCGGGGAGGTTGGGAAACGACACCTTTGGCTGTCTCTGACGGCCATGAAGGAATCTGACAAAGCCACCCTGTTGAACGCCCCCATCTAACAGCGGCCTCTTTGGAGCCGGCGTCAAAGAGGCAACAACGCGTTTTTCGGAAAGCTGGAGGAGGGGAGGGAACAATTATCTAGACACCTGCCATTGGCAGGAGGATCTAGATCACTTTCCAGAGAGCCACCTAGTTTCACCGTCTCCAGTAGACCCTGGTCTATGGCCAGACGGATAGCCCGAGGAACAGCAGCATCCAGCTCACCGAGAGTGGGCCTTTCCACTCCCGCAGCGCCAGAGAGAGCAGCCGCTTCACCGGCGAGAGAGGTGGTCATGACGTCACCCTGGCGACAACCTAAGGGCAGCCAGAAGCAACCATGACAGGACAAGGGGGAGAAGAGAGGGAAGAGCGTAACGCTCTGTTCAACAGCGCCTACTATTCCCCCCGCTCCCCTGCAAAGAGATGGGGGAGCCAACGTGTTTGTTGGATCAAGACTAGATTCCAATTGTATTTGTCACGAGAACCTCTTTTCCATAATAAACCAGAGATCGTTCAGGTTCTCTCTCTCCACTCTGTGTGTAGTACAGTCCACCATGGGTGCGTAGCTGAGCACACACATGAGGACGCTATGAATGGCAATGATAAGAGGGCAGCAAAGCGGACACTCTTGATGAGCCACCATGCTATACCTCATAAAAACCCTAGACCCCAGACTCCTAGGAGTAATGTGGCTCAGGGTTTAAAGAACAGCCTGTGTACACAACCCCGTGTTGGGTTGATGACTCAATCGCTGTTGGAGACTGCTCACTAACTCAGGCAATAGCCTCAGTGCAGTTCAGACCCGTGCTGCGTTCACGGAGGGCTGGAACCACAAGGTTACGAGTGTAACCGTGTTGTCGCTCCCTTTTCTCACAGAACGCGCTAATATTTCCTCCCCCTTTCGAGGGGGGCCCACCCTGGGCTGTGCCACCACTTCTATGTCGGAGGACAGCGGCGGCATGGGCCATAGAGGAATACAGGTCCTTCCTACTGAATGCACCACAACTTCACTCTCTCCCGCTCTCAGATCATTATTGGGAGTGGCACTGAAGTTGCACCCTCTCCCACTGGCTAAGCTGGACGCTGGAGAAGGGTTACCGGACTCCTCCACCGTTTTCGACCGTGGTGGAAACTGTGATGAAATCGGCAGAGAAAGTAGCCGCTCTTGTGAAAGAGATTACGGTACCTTTGGTGAAGGAGGAGGTCACAGTATTTCCCCGATTAGAACAACGGAACAGCAGGCTATATTCGCCCTACTAACTAGTGCCAAAAAAGACTGGGGGTATGAGGCCATTATTGGATCTACGCATTCTCAACGAGAGCGTAGCCAAACGGCCCTTTCGAATGCTTACGATAAAACGCCTGCTGGAATGTGTCCACAACAAAGACTTTTGTATAAGCATAGACCTAAAGGGCGCGTCCTTCCATGTGCCGGTTCATCCGCATCACTGGAAGTCTCTGCATTTTGCCTTCCAAGGGGTGGCGTACAAGTATGCGAGAATACCATTCGGGTACATCCTGGCACCTTTTCCAAGTGCGTGGAGGCGGCAATGGACCCGTTGCATCGTCAAGGGATAAGGGTCTTGGCCTACCTAGACGACCTACTGGTTCTCGCCCCGTCAGCAGTGCTGGCAATCGCACACACAACACAGACAGTGATTCATCTCAGGCTTCTGGGGTTCGCTGTAAATAGGGAAAAGAGCAGACCATGGCCCAGTCATCGGATTGTCTACCTGGGACTGCAGCTAGCCACTGACTGAAGGCTTGAATTTGGGATCCTCAACATGCTGCCCTGTTGCTAGCCCTACGAAGGTTGGCCCATTTTCTGTTATCTGCCCACTAATCATTGGCTTTGGCTAATGGATTGAGTGTGGCGGGTTACACTGAGGAATCAGTGAGCATGTTTTACTTGGTTCAGCCTGCACTCAGCATTGCTGATGGGAGGACTAGAACTAAAGGGAGAGGACCAATGGACAGGGTTCCATCAGTTCTGCCTTTTCCTGTTAGAATGACTACATAGCATGACTCCTGGCTGAAGGTTTAGTACAGTAGAGTCATGTTTTCTAACCTGCCCACAAGTCTATGACTGTTTGGGCGGAAGGATGAGGGATATAGTTTCTTTAACTGGTATTACAAAACTATTAGACCAATTGTTTAATATTGAAGTATCATCTATCTGCTTGTACAGATTAGTATGGCTCATATTGTGTTTTATCTGCCCACTAGTCATTGGCAATGCCTTTAGACTGAGTAGGGCGGATTGGACTGAGGACGCAGTATATTGGGACAGTGTGTTACAGTACTGCGGGACTTAGTCGCAGCCATGGCTGAGCCCGACCTTTTCATTAAGTGGGAAGTGTTAGGCTCGGCAGGAGTACATTTTGGAGCGTTGCGCTCCGCCTTAAACCGTTAAGGAGCGGCGCTCCCCTTTGGGGCGGAGTTCCACGACATAGAACGATAGTTACCAGAGTTGTAACTCCAGTTCTATGAGTGGAGCGGAGCCCCATGGGACTTATTTCTAGAGGGGGAAATTATATTTTAGATGTCAGTATAATTTTATTTTAATTCATTTTGGAGTAGAATGTCCTTTTTAAAAAGTCACCTGAACTGACCTGTCTTTCTCCCAAAAATGAAAAGCTCCACCCCCCCCCGGGTGTGGCTATGAACTAGTAGGGACTTCCCAATCCCAATTTGACCTATGGATTGGACATAACATCCTATAACCCAAACATAGAAATTGTGTTCATAAAGGCCGAAACCCATACTTTTCTGTGGAAGTCGAGGAGCACTAGTAGACCGTCTATTGTAAATGTTGAATGTTTGTTCCCTTTACCTTTCAGGCACCGCTGTGGGTGTACCTGTCTTGTGCAGTGGGCCTCTTCATCTACCAATCACTGGACGCCATCGATGGGAAACAGGCACGGCGCACCAATAGCAGCACCCCACTGGGAGAGCTCTTTGACCATGGCTGTGACTCCCTTTCAACAGGTGTGTGTGTTGGAGCGTGTGTATACCGTCTCAAACTACCATAAACAACACACTCACAGGCTACAAATGACATGGAAGACGGACACAACAAATATGCACTTAAAGACAGACACAATATACCCATAAATGTACACAACACACTTACAGATGTAAACAACATTAATGATTTAAGACTGAGAAACATCATGTTGTGTAATTGAACTTTCTCTCTATCACTCTCTCTCCCTCTTTTGCATGCATTGATGTCACTGGTACTAATATTTTTTTCATTTCCACACACAATTAAGACAAAGTGAGGAATCAGAATATACCTGCCTCTTTAACTCTTACTTTCTATCACCCACCTGCTCTCTTTCTCGCTCTCTTTCTCTATATCTCTGTCTCTCTCTCATATTCTCTGACTTCTCTCCCCTCTCTTAGTGTTTGTGGTCTTGGGCACCTGTATCGCCGTCCAACTTGGAACCAACCCCGACTGGATGTTCTTCTGCTGCTTCGCCGGCATGTTCATGTTCTACTGTGCTCACTGGCAGACCTACGTGTCAGGAACCCTGCGCTTTGGCATGTGAGTGGGTGGGCACCCCGTCTGAGCTTTCCTTTAAACTACAGTCTAGTCAAGAGTTTAGACACACCTACTCATTCAAGGGTTTTTCTTTATTTAAAAAAACTTTTCTACATTGTAGAATAATGGTGAAGACATAACTATGAAATAACACACATGGAATCATGTAGTAACCAAAAAATGTAAACAAATCAAAATATATTTGAGATTCTTCAAAGTAGGCACACTTTGCCTTGATGACAGCTTTGCACACTTGGTATTCTCTCAACCTGCTTCACCTGGAATGCTTTTCCAACCGTCTTGAAGGACTTCCCACATATGCTGAGCACTTGTTGGCTGCCTTTCCTTCACTCTGTGGTTCAACTCATTCCAAACTATCTCAATTGGGGTGAGGCCAGGTCATCTGATGCAGCACTCCATCACTCTCCTTCTTGGTCAAATAGCCCTTACACAGCCTGGAGGTCATTGTCCTGTTGATAAACAAATGACAGTCCCACTAAGCGCAAACCAGATGGGATTGCATATCGTTGCAGAATGCTGGTTGTGTGCCTTGAATTATAAATAAATCACAGACCGTGTAACCAGCAAAGCACTCCCACATCATCACTCCTCCTCCATGCTTCACGGTGGGAACCACACATGCGAAGATCATCCATCCGTTCACCTGCTCTGCATCTCACATAGACACGCCGGTTGGAACCAAAAATCTCACATTTGGACTCATCAGACCAAAGGACAGATTTCCAAGTCTCTTCTTATTATTAATGTCCTTTTAGTAGGGGTTTCTTTGCAGCAATTCAACCATGAAGGCCTGATTCACACAGTCTCCTCTGAACAGTTGATGTTGACATGTCTGTTGCTTGAACTCTGTGAAGCATTTATTTGGGCTGCAATTTCTGAGGCTGGTAACTCTAATGAACTTATCCTCTGCAGCAGAGGTAACTCTGGGTCTTCCTTTCCTGTGGCGGTCCTCATGAGAGCCTGTTTCGTCATAGGGCTTGATGGTTTTTGCGACTGTACTTGAAGAAACTTTCAAAGTTCTTGACATTTTCTCGATTGACTGACCTTCATGTCTTAAAGTAATGATGGACTGTCATTTCTCCTTGCTTATTTGAGCTGTTATAATATGGACTTGGTCTTTTACCAAATAGGGCTATCTTCTGTATACCACCCCTACCTTGTCACAACAACTGATTGGCTCAAACGTATTAAGAAGGAAAGAAATTCCACAAATTAACTTTTAACAAGGCACACCTGTTAATTGAAATGCGTTCAAGGTGACTACCTCATGAAACTGGTCATCAAGGCAAAGGGTGGCTACTTCGAAGAATCTCAAATATGAAATATATATATTTTTTGTGATTACTACATGATTCCATATGTGTTATTTCATAGTTTTGATGTCTTCACTATTATTCTACAATGTAAAAAATAAAGAAAAACCCTTGAATGAATAGGTGTTCTAAAACTTTTGACCGGGTGTGTATCAACATTTGCTTATCTGTTTGGCTTTCGGGAACAGCCACAACAAGGACAAGGGACAAATGTCCTGGGAGTATGGTTGATTTGATATGATGTAAGCCCTTGACAGAGTAAGTAAGAGTTATAGGTTGTCCGCCAGAAAAAAATCAACCTTATCAGATCAGGTTCCTCTCAGCCTTTTGAGGGACATGTTCTCTACATCCCCCCCACACACACTCACAACTAACCCACAACCCAGAGGAATGGATGGTGTTTGTGCAGGACCTGCTAGGGGGTGCTATGTGCATGTTGATTTTGATAACTGTGTGAAATGTGAAATCACTTAACCGTTTGCATATGATTCCTCTGTCTCTTTGCCTGTGCAGCATTGATGTGACTGAAGTGCAATTCTTCATTATAATCATGTATTTGCTGGCTGCCATCGGAGGACCAGCTTTTTGGCAGTTCTTGGTAATTAATTTAACCCATTTGATTCAGCAAATTATGGCCTGTTCCTACTGCTTGGAAATGAAAGAAATGACCTTAATGCTAATTGTTACATGCATTGTAGTTGTAGTTTGATGCATTTTCTATCCTTTTTTTGTCCTTGTATTGAATCTAGTGTAACACACTGTTATACATGCAGTTAAACATTTATAGCCTCAAGAATGTCAAGACTTATGTAAAAAAAGTAATGTAGGGAAGTTATAGCATGTTGGTTAACGTGTTAAGACTCGCGTCCTTGTTGCCGATTTTGCTGAATGCATCCTTTCCTTGTTTCCTGGAGGTAAGCACAGATCTATAAGGTATTGGATAGGTGAAAGCCCAGTTGCCGCGCTATTACTTCCACCAATTGAGGTCTGTGTTTACTTTAAGGAAGGTAGGAAAGATGGATGTGTTTCTAAAATATTGAAACAGGGCTATGCTACTACTAATCCCCCAAACACACAGATCCCTGTGGTGAACATCCAGATTAAGCTCATTCCAGCCATCCTCACTGTGGCGGGAGCCATCTTCTCCTGCACCAACTACTTCCGGGTCATATTCACGGGAGGAGTAGGAAAGAACGGGTCCACCATAGCGGTGAGGATGACGTGATCCGTCCTGACTAACGAGGGTTGAATTGTATGGCTGATAAAAGATGACTTGTTGTGTGGAAGTATACAGTTCGTGGGAATTTGTCACAAAACCGTACGATTGGTTATTTCAACTTTGGTTTATAATATGATCCATATTACATATTACAATTTTGGGTGAAGTAGCCAGTCTTTTCTATTGCTTAAATACCAAAGCACTTGGCATGCTTCATTTCTAGGCCTCCATAAAATAGTGACATGAATGACTATCATGCCCGTTTCATTGATATCAGCCAAGCTACTAGTCAGAACTTTACCTTGTGGTTTATTTATCACTTTAGAGACGGATAAGGATAGTGGAATTTTCAGCTGTACAGTGATTGTGACAGCCATGTCCCTTCTTCCTCAGGGAACGAGTGTCCTGTCGCCGTTCTTCCACATAGGGTCAGTCATCATTCTGGCCGTCATGATCTACAAGAAGTCTGCGTCCCAGCTGTTTGAGAAGCACCCCTGTCTCTATGTCCTGGCCTTTGGGTTTGTGTCGGCCAAGATCACCAACAAGCTAGTGGTGAGGAACCAGGTGACCTGGATCCTGTCCGTTAGGGCACACTGTAGCGAAGTGTTGTGTAACGGAACACAAGCGTTTTTTGATTGGACAAGTTCAGATAGTACCTCTGTTTCGCATAGATTTCTTCCATTCTGTGCCTACTGAACATGACCGTGAAACATGAAATGCTGAAAAAGCCAGTCTACATTCCAATATCCACACCCGCCACTTGTTTTGGTATAACTGTCGGCTCAAGGGTAAATGACTCTTAAGTCTGTTATAGTGCGCTATAACGTACCTTGCATTGAATTTCAGCCCTAGTCCAATGTCTTTAATTGGACTCAATATAGTTATTTGGTCTTTACTCTATTTACTCTATTATACGTTGCTGATTCTCTCTCGTTTTTTGTTTGTTTGTTTTACAGGTAGCTCATATGACAAAAAGTGAGATGTATCTCCATGACTTGGCTTACCTGGGGCCAGGGCTGCTCTTCTTGGACCAGTATTTTAACAGCTTCATAGACGAGTACTTGGTCCTCTGGGTGGCACTGGTAAGTCACCATAGCCCTTAATAGCTTCATCCATGTGCATGTATAGTACCAGTCAAAAGTTTGGACACCTACTCATTCAAGTTTTAAATTATTTGTACTATTTTCTACATTGTAGAATAATAGTGAAGACTACCTCGTGAAGCTGGTTGATAGAATGCCACGATTGTGCAAAGCTGTCATCAAGCTGTCATCAAGGCAAAGGGTGGCTGCTTTGAAGAATCTCAAATATATAAAATATATTTTGATTTGTTTAACCTTTTTTGGTTACTTACACGATTCCATATGTGTAATTTCATAGTTTTGATGTCTTCACTATTATTCTACAATGTAGAAAATAGTAAAAAATAAAAACCCTTGAATGAGTAGGTGTGTCCAAATTTTTGACTGGCACTGTATGTGCCAAGTAGGGATGTGATTGTTTAAACGTTTAAACAACATTTTATAGTTAATGTTAAGAAAACTGTTTTCGCCACAGAATTTAAATCACAGTGCAGTTATCACAAAACTAACACTAACAGGTCCCGATCATCATCAAGGGAAAAATGTAACAAATAGGCCTACCTAACGCATCAATGCTGTAACTTTATTAAGGGGGATATGCATCTTTCAAATGATTTGCCACGGATATGAAGTGCTCTGCACGTCATCATTGTTAACAGTTAGGGTTTAAAAAACACTCAATACAGAAATTGCTGCAGTTGATATGCAGTCATTGTCAATGGCCTACTTGAGTTGTGAGGTCATTTCCTAAATGAAAGACTGCAAGCTCCATTTGAGCCGCGACTCGCGCTACTGAAAATGTTGCCTCGTTCTCGTCAATATCACTGTTCACCATTTCCTCCATTTTCTAAATGGGACATTATAGCAGTTCGCAAAAAAAACTGAAAATAAACGAGACAAATATATTATTCCTAAACTGTAGCTCATAGTTGGAACACATTTCCCTACTTTAATCAACCAGTCCGTTTATAATTTGTGATGAGGCTGTCATGATTTAGCAAGGAATGTCGCTTGTTTACAGTGTTGTTTGTGTAGCCCATCAGTTGGGTACATTTTTATAGGCACTAATTTCTATAGGCCTAATGGGAGCTTGTGTTCGCAGCACCCGTGTGTGTGTAGAGGGAGCGGTTGGATCGGAATTGAGGTGAGAAACGCGTAACGGAGGTAAAGGAGAAGAACTGTGATAACTTGGCTAGGTTTATTTTTTTGTTGCGAGTCGCTAATGTATGTAACAAATGGAAAGAACACTAGAGTGAATTAAACGCTTGTCTTCGGGACAAAATTTCACCTGCCTGGAGGACGGGTGCAATTGTGGCCCATAATTCGGCGTGTTTCTGCATGTTGGCATTCCTGCATCTGCAGGAGCCCTTCTTCATACTTTTATTTATCCATTTTTAAGCCGGTACACAGGCGGGAGGCAAGGGTTCTCCTGTACAGTAGGTGGCGGTAATGCACCATAACGTTGGATACCAACCAACAGAAGAAGAGGCAGGTGTGACAACGGTAGCTAGCTTGCTAGGACAACGGTCGGGTTCTGTTAATGTGGGCAGTTGTAAGGCAGGCGTTTAATACACTGGGTGCTAGCTAGTTAGCAAGCTAGGACTCCAGTACATGGTGGGTGGGATAGGTAGCTGGCTATTTTGCCATGAGGCTGAGTGAAAATGTTGCTGTATTTAGAGCTCAGAGATTCTTGAAAGACGGGACAATCAACTTTTTCCCCACAAATATTTGTCTTACTAACTAGAATGACACTATGGAAAGATGAGACTCGCAACATGTAAAGTGTTGGTCCTAT
This sequence comes from Oncorhynchus nerka, assembly GCF_034236695.1. Taxonomy (NCBI): domain Eukaryota; kingdom Metazoa; phylum Chordata; class Actinopteri; order Salmoniformes; family Salmonidae; genus Oncorhynchus; species Oncorhynchus nerka. Next base: position 59,488,159 of record NC_088402.1, read on the forward strand.
GTTTCATGAGCTGAAATAAAAGATCCCATAAACTTTTCATATGCACAAAATGCTTTTTTCTCATCCCTGTTAGTGAGCTTTTTTCTTTTTTTTGTCACACAACACAATGCCACAGATGTCTCAAGTTTTGAGAGAGTGCGATTAACATGCTGACTGCCCACCAGAGCTGTTGCCAGAGAATTGAAGGTTCATTTCTCTACCATAAGCCCAGGACCTCCACATCCGGCTTTTTCACCTGTGGGTCTGATAGCTGAGGAAACCATGGGTTCTTCAATGGCCTGCATACTCACCAGACATGTCACCCATTGAGCGTGTTTGGGATGCTCTGGATCGACATGTACGACAGCAGGTTCCAGTTCCCGCCAATATCCAGCAACTTTGCACAGCCATTGGGGCGGCAGCGTAGCCTAGTGGTTAGAGCGTTGGACTAGTAACCGGAAGGTTGCGAGTTCAAACCCCCGAGCTGACAAGGTACAAATCTGTCGTTCTGCCCCTGAACAGGCAGTTAACCCACTGTTCCCAGGCCGTCATTGAAAATAAGAATGTGTTCTTAACTGACTTGCCTGGTTAAATAAAGGTAAAAAAAAAAGAAAAGAGGAGTGGAACAACATTCCACAGGCCATATCAACAGCCTGATCAATTGCGAAGGAGATGTCGCACTGCATGAGGCAAATAGTTGTCACACCAGATACGGAAAGGTTTCCTGATCCATGCCCCTACTTTTATTTTTTAAGGCATCTAAAGATACAAATCTGTATTCCCAGCCATGTGAAATCCATAGATTAGGGCCTAATGAATTTCTGTCAATTGACTGATTTTCTTATAGGAACTTTAACTCAGCAAAATCATTTAAATTGTTGCATGTTGTGTTCATGTTTTTGTTTAGTGTAGATATAGGTACAGACACATCAACATTTATTCCTTATTATTTATTTTTGACTGTCACCATTTATGATTATGTTATTCAATGTGTTTCTATGGGCTATAGTAGTAAAGGCCAAATTAAATATTTGATCAAATAATATAAAACATGTTTGGGGGGGATACCTACAGGGATCCTAAAATTCAAAATCAAATAGCTAAATGATCCATGGTATGAACATCTTAAAACAATTCCATATCTTAGTATAATATTTGATTAATCAAATGTTATGCAAATCTCCAAACTTATTTTTGTTTTGTCTTGTCTTCTATTAAATGTTCCAGAGCTAATTTCTTTAGACTTTCACTTCTCTGGAAACAACTTTGATGGACATTCATGTAGTCAGTATTTCAATTGCACACTCCATCAACTAGAGACATCTGTGGCATTGTGTTGTGTGATACAAGTGCACATTTTAGTGGCCTTTTATTGTCCCCAACACAAGGTGCACCTGTGTAATGATCATGTTGTTTAATCAGCTTCTTGATATGGCACACCTGTCAGGTGGATGGATTATCTTGGCAAAGGAGAAATGCTCACTAACAGGAACAAGAGAAAGCTTTTTGTGCGTATAGGAACATTTCTGGGATCTTTTATTTCAGCTCATGAAACATGGGACCAATACTTTACATGGTGCGTTTATATTTTTGTTTGGTAGCTAGGAAGACTCCGGTACATAGCAGGGGAGGCGGGAGTGACACCGTGCATTTATATTTTTGTTCAGTAGCTTGGAAGACTGGAGTGACACCGGTAGCTAGGACACTATGTCCTTCACGCCTGAAAAACTCTGATGCTTTTATTTCCCTTAGACCCACATTTTAAATTACATAGACAATCAGGGGTGCGTTCCTGCAGATTCAGGAATAGCCACATGCAGGAACGCCCCGCAATCACACTGTTGCCTGGCAGGTTCAACGCAGATTCCAGAAGCCTAAGCCTACTGTAGGACTGCGAGAGAACTTCATTGCCCCCTATCGGTCATACCACACACAATAGAATTTCATGAACATGACAAGGAAATTGTCATTTTGCAGATAAACATTTGACTTCACAGACTGATTCTAGCCAAAGTAATATGTCAAAACCCCATAGTTGAGTGGTAAAGTAGTATACCAAAGTCCATCACTGTTGTGTAGATTGCCTAGCGTATATTCATGCAATTATTTTCAGGGGCAAAAGATGATTGACATTAAACAAATTCTGTAAATAAAGAGCCTTAAATGTACTTTATTTGACATCTATTCTGTCTCTTGTTTTATCTCCAGTTCCTGTCCATCTTTGATCTAGTGCGCTACTGCGTTAGCGTCTGCAACCAGATCGCCTCTCACCTGCACATCTTCGTGTTCAAGATCAAACCCCCCAACCTACGGTCCGCCTCTGCCTCTCGGTCAGGCAAAGACGTCTGGTGTAACTGGTCTGGTGACACTACTGACAGGTGGTGACACCGTCCGGCTGGAGCTGGTGGAATTACCTCAACCGCCTCCCCCTTGTCTCCACAGGGTTCCCATTGGATGAGACGAATTGGAGGCAGTCTTTCTACGAATGTATAATGCTGCGTTCACAACATCTCTTCATTTCGTAAATACCAGCATACAACTGGGACAAATCCACATGAACGCCCTTCCAACTGGTAATTACTAGTGGGAAACTATCATCCCTGTGCTCAGTTTCCCACTTGCACCTCTCTGACGTCATTTGTCAACAAACAAGACAGCAAGCTTGCCGGTATTTTCAGCAGTTGTTTATGGTAAGAACAAAATACAAATTGTTAATACAAAATTGATTCTGTTAATCTTCCTTTTAGATTTAGAAAGTGAAATATGGATATACTTTTTATGGGCAAAAAATAGCAAAACAATCAGAAGCCTTCTAATGACCTCCACGTTTGATAATATTTCCCAGTTCAAAACGTGAATACACCCAACTGATAATTACTACCTTCCCACTTGGTTATGAACGCAGTATTAGCCAATTCAATTATGAATACATTGAGGGTGGGGAAAATTAGATTTGTTTTAATTAAGATAATTTATTTCAGTCTGGTGTGCAATAGTGATACGTTTTTGCAGATGTGTGGTGTAAAAGGTACCTAGCCGAAGAGGAGAATGAGGAATATGTTTTCTGTTGAGGTGTAGTTTGTCATAAAAGAAGAACCTGGTTATTTGGTAACAAACTATTTGAGATTTATCAGTTATCTAACCAAAGGTTATGGATAGGGGTTAATGTTGCTTATTATAACCATGCTACCACTATCCAAATGCACTGAAAATAAAATGTTATCCATAGGAAGGAGCAGGTTATACCTAACCAAATGATATACTTAGCTATGAGAAAAACGCTTAGTGTATTCGCGTGTTTCTGTCCGAGCAATATGACTTAAATGCAGGTCTGTTCTTTCAGTAATGGTACTTGTTCAGCACTACATACAATTCCCACCTGTATTCCACTCCAGAGAAAAATGCTAGTTCTCTGTTTAAGGTGTAGCACAGAGTATTTCTTTATAGTATTTCTGCATTCTGTTTGAACCATCTGAAAAGCTGTCATTAGAGATTGCGAATAGCATTGTGGAAGAACACATGGTCATGAGCGAAGACTGCCTTGCATTTCTGTTATTGATCCTATGTCATCCTTGTCCTGTATAGCCTACATCAGGGTTATTCAACTCTTACCCTATGAGGTCTAGAGCCTGCTGGTTTTCTGTTCTACCGGATAATGAATTGCACACAACTGGTGTCCCAGGTCTAAATCAGTCTCTGATTAGAGGGGAACAATGGGGGGAAAAGCTTTGGAACTGGCTGCAAGCTCCAGGGTTGAGTTTGAGGGGCCTGCATGATCTATGACACTGAATTGTATTATGTTCAATAAGCCCCAAACAAGGGGACCATTGTCTCATCATGTTTACATGATATGGCTATGTACTTCATTTTCTCCCATGTAATTGCAGTACAAATGGACCTGCATTAATACTACTGTTTCTGAGAGATGGAACACAGTTCCTGCTGTATGCTTCCAGTTAACTTGTGCCGTATGTGATGCAAGTCAATGGAGCACTTCTCGTTATCTGTTACATGCGTTCAGACTCTTAACCATTAGGAATCTAGCTCATCATTATGATATTCAAGCAACAGTTATGAGTACCGGTATGTGTTCTGTCCACCGCAAGTCATTTTTGTCACCAAGGATGACAAAAAAAATATGTTTGGAATGTTTTAGTGATAGGTGTTACTCCAACCTCCTCACACTCCTTTTACAATATTCATCTGTTTTTTCTCTTTAAAAAACAAACATTTTATATATATATTTTTTTTAAATTAATTCAACTGTGTTGCTTTTTAGTTGAGCTTTGGTTATACTGTAGCGTTGATGAAATAGGAGTCGATCAGGCTGGCACCCGTGTTAATCAGTTCCTCCAAGTGGGGATGTATGTGAAAAATGCAATAGTCGGTATGCAGCAGTTGCCTTAAATGCTAAGTATTTGCATTAGATGGGAAGGTTTCAAAACTACGGCCTGAAAAGGCTAGTGTTAGACCTAAGTGTTGTGCTATAAATGCTTGATTAGTAACTGATGAATACAATGAAGGGTATGTTTAGATGTTCTCTTCCACTTCACTCCCTGATGTTACCCCTACAGCCACTCCAACTCCCCCAGAGCAACACTGGTGTCATGGCAGCTGCATCCCCATTTAGGTTTCTCTCTGTTCATAGTTAGTGAACTTTGGTCTGTTACACAATAGCCCATCAGTTATCTCTCCTGTGTGGAACAGTTCACCCATTTTGTACGGGGTCTTATCATTAACCAAGTATTTAACTATACCTGTAGGGACGCAGTACCGTCCATGGTCAAACATAAGGAATGTTTTTTTTTTAAAGCAAAAATTAAGGAATGTCTACCCTACCAATTTAGCTAATATCAAACAGTGATGCACAGAGTATTAACATGTCTACCGTTTAATGTCTCTTCATAACAAGAGAAGAGCTTGTCAATGTTTGTATCCGATGCATGGGATGGGCATTACAACCCACTGTAATGTTCAGTCAATGGCCACATGGATATGTAACTGATAGTGTTCAACCAATTGAAACACCGCCTCAAGCGTAACTAATTTTCCCTTGGATTGTTTATTTTCTGTGCAATGCAGAGATTTAAGATGACTTGCAAAGGGTGCATCATTGGTCAGTGTAAAAAAAAAAAAAAAATGCTTTTTAGTGTTTAATGATGTTCAATGGTTTTAATTTGTTGTTTGGTCAAAATTGTTACTTTTCTGTTAAAGAAAACCATTCATTTTTGAATAAACAAGCCTATGTAAAATAAAGATGGCTATATTTATAACAGGGGATCTAGTCTATTGCTAGCAGCCTTTTGTGTCTATCATGACCTCTTTAGTATTCTGCAATATTGTTCTCCAGTACAAATGTATTAGTGTGATGAAGATGGACAAAGTGACTAATGATCCTATGCAGTCCTTTGACCTTTTGACAGACTCTGCAAAATTGGAAACAGACTTGGGGTTTGATGTGTAGCGTTGTGATATTCTACTTGTGTTTTAATTAACATATGTATAAGTGCCATAATGGGGCAGTTTCCCTTACACAGATTAAGCCAAGTCCTGGACTAAAAATGACTTTAAATGAGATGCTACGTTTAATCTGCATCTGGGGAACTGCCCCAATATTTTAACTCTTAGGGATAATTGTTATTAAGTATTTTTTTGTCATGTGTATGCCTCTTTGGCACGTGCGTGTGGGGTCAGCCAGCACTAAGTTAAATGAAAGTCATACTGTCTGGGAGTCAGCTGGTTTTAGGCTGCGCAAAGAACAGCAGACTAGTCACAAGTCCTGTTTGAGGGGAGGGGTGTGTCTGAGTTCTTAGACTGTCTGTATGGAACAGACAAACACACATTCTCTTGCTCTCACACACACAGTTCTGTTCTCTGCATCTCCCATCAAAGCAGTTTCCCAACTGACTAATAAAAGCAGGGTTTCACAGAGACCGACCAACTTTTCTCACGCTTGAAACCTGTGTCTATCTAGAGCTATACTGCTCTTGCTGCGTTGAATGGCGTCCTGAGTCTCTCGCTCTGCCTACTACTGTGAGTGATACCACCATTGAGATTATGTGCTGCGATTTAATGAAAACAGTGGGACTAAGATTGTGAATGGTTGTATGGTGTCAGTAATGGGTTAGTGTGTGTAGTAGGATGTAGAAATCTGGTTGAGAAAGCGTGGGTTTTTAAGACTGATTTGTATAGTGGTTGTGTGGGGGGGGGGGCTTTTTGAACAGGAGGTTGACTTAGTGACTAATGGTGGAATTTGGACATGATTATGTGATCTGTGTATTCACTTATGTATGTGTTAGGGACTGCTCTGACAGGACCCCTTCCTCCCCATCCCAGGGGGTATGTGGTGGTTCCAGAGGGGGGTATGTGCCCTCCCTGCAGCCTTGGTCACCTGGTCCTTGTCCACCTTTGTCGTCAGCTATGTCACCGCTGTGCTGCTGGGCCACGTCGACCTACTAGTGCCCTACATCAGGTACTGGACCAGGGCCTGCCAAACTATATGTGTGTAGGGTGAATCCTAACTTCCACTTAGTCATGCATTGATGTCTGAAGTTGGGATTCGCTCCTATGAGAGGAAGATGAGATGCTTTTGGACAACTTCTGGTTTGTGCTATAAATAATTACAGGATGATTCCAATACCAAAAGATTTGAAGAACGCAATTTTTTTTTACCCAGTAACGGAAAGGTTGCTGGTTCGAATCCCCGAGCCGACCTAGGTGATAATTCTGACAATGTGCACTTGACCCTAATTGCTCCGGATAAGAGCCTCTGCTAAATGACTAAAATGTTGCCCTTTTGGTCCTGTGTATAACAGAGATGATTGTGGTGTGTTTCCTTACAGTGATGCCAGCGCAGTGGTTCCCGAACGCTGTGTCTTTGGGTTCATGCTGAGCATCTCTTCCTTTTTAGGTAAAACAAAATGGACACACCATATCAGGTATAATAGTTGTGGTCCCAAAATAAAAGGGGAATGCAAACTCCTTTCACTAGAATTTAGTGGCTGAAAATATTAAAGTGGGTGACAGTTTGCAGGACGACTACGTCTCCTCTGTGACCTAGTTCAACACGCCGCTCAAACACTGACTTGATTGTATTCCAGGTTCAACATTTCCAGGGATTTGTCATGGTTGGAGAAAGAGTGCCTTTGAATGTCAGCCAATGAAATGACTGCTACATACAAATCTAGTTTCATGGATGTTATTTGTGAAGCAAAAAGTATGTGTTGGCCCTGTCAGACCTAGCAGGGGATTGTAGACGAATTAGTGTGATCTATGTGGTTTCGTTGTTAAATCAGTTAAGTGGGGATTTTTGTCAGTGGTTCACACATGAAAGACCAAGTAAGAATCACTTAAATTCATATTCTGGTTAACTCCTACCCAAATAATGTTGTTGAATCATCCGCTGGTCGTAATTGTGGTCAAAATTAAACTCCACCTCAAACAGACAGTTTAAAAAATGCTTGCCATTTCCTCATGATCTGGCCAATCAGTGGACTACTCGCATACATTTTATTCATGATTTATACGCCCACACCATTCCAACACAAAATCTTGTTTTGAACATACTTAAAGATTACGATGTTGTAATCGCTCCACCATTTCCTGGTTGCAAAAATTGTAGTTTGTGACAAAGCAAGTAGAGTGTATAAATCATTGTACCATCTAAAACGCGGCGAAATATATTTTCCATAACCAGCTGTCGGAAACTGGTGTACAAGGCCGGAAGTAAATTACGCAAAAACGAAACTTAAGAAGGTGAAGCATAGAAATAGCACACAGAACATATCTATTGCCTCTTAAACTTACTTTCAATTAATGATCTATAACACGTGAATTTGGTCAGGTCACCCAAAAAGTTACTTATTTCAGCTTTAATTGCCATTTTTTTGGGAAGGAAAACGTTCACTCATTGTAATTGGTAATATTTTATAAATCTGGAGACACTGGATAGTTACTTTAAAGCACACACTTCCCATTAATCTTGTGTCCATCCCTCCTATATGTGGTTGACTCTGCAGGTGTAGCCACTGTCTATGTGCGATACAAGCAGGTCCAGGCTCTGGCACTAGGGGGCGAGCTTAAACTGCATCGACTTAACTGTGCTGGCATGGTCCTGGGTATCATGAGCTCAGTGGGCATGTGCGTCGTCGCCAACTTCCAGGTACATACAGCGTTGCCTACCCCACTTTTCCATTATAACTATCCTCTTATATAAATACCCAAATCCAAATCAACCCTTAAGCAATCATTTTGCCATATAGCTTACACTTATCAAACCCTCTCAGATCTAGCATAGGGGGTAAGGAATGGGTCGATTTGGAATTGGACGAAAGAGCCAGCTGTCAGTGTTGAGAAGGAACACACACACACATTTCAGTGTTCTCAACTCTTCACTGTTCTCTGAATGATGATGGACATATCACATTTGCTCCCTCTTTCTCACCTCTTGAGTCAAAGACCCTGGATTTTCATCCTTCTGGAAAGTGTGAAAGCTTGGGTCGGGTATGAAATCCATTACCACCTCTGCCCTTTTGCAGAAAACCACCATCATGTCAGTGCACCTGCTGGGGGCGGGGCTGACCTTTGGCTGCGGGGTGCTCTACATCCTGGTTCAGACGGGGGTGTCATACCACATGCAGCCTCGCTTCCACGGCCGAGACATCCTGTGGGCGCGCACCGCCGTGGGGCTGTGGACAATGGCCAGCGTCATCATCTGTATCCTTCACCATACTAGTCTGACTCTGGAGCACACACAGAGCAGTGTATAAAGGGAAGTTGCAGACATTGACACATTAGAAGGGGATACAACAGTGGGGAACTGAATGGCTTTTGGATGAAAACAACTGTGAAAGCATTGCATTTTGGGGATACTTGGACCACCTGTAGGACCAGTTTCCTGAGCTCAAATTAAGTCTACTCCTGGACTAAAAAGCATGCTCATTGGTTTGGGGAAAACCGACTCGGTCCTCGTTTAAAATCTGATACTGTATTGGAAGTGTTATGTCTGTCCCTCAATAATATGACTACATCTTCCACTGCTGCAGTTCTAGCCCTTGACCCTTTCGCCCTCTCTCAGCGTTTGTGTCGTCAGCCATTCTGTATGATGACCTACCAGGCGTGGACGTGGACAGAAAAATACGCTGGAGACCAGAAGAAACGGTGGGCAAACATCAGGGTCCTCTACACTGTGATCCTACTAAATATTATAAGATTGGAAATAGTGGCTACTAGTTTGTTCTATGTAGATTGTTGTCCAGCAGCACCCAAGTACAATGTGAAGTACGTACAAATACATGAGGCATGTAGGAATGCTACTTCCTACTAAAATACTAGAACATGGAGATCCTTTCCTTGTTAATATATTGTCTAATATGGCTCAGCAAGAGACCATAATATCCCTTTGTCCATGATCATTTCCATAACAATGCTACTAAATTGGTTGGTATTTTACTAATTGAACTTAAATCATAGTCGCTCAAATTACCTTTGTCAACTGTTTGAGTTTGTTTCTAATGGTTTCCTCTGGGGTCAATGGTGCCATATCTTGCAGGGTTACACAGCCCATCTGGTCAGTGCTGTGGCTGAGTGGTGCCTGGCCTTCTCCTTTATCTGCTTCTTCCTCACTTACATCCGAGATTTCCAGGTACGGTCTTCCTGCTCTCCCCAATGGCAAAGCAAAATAAACACTTCCATTGCAAGACTTCATTCTCAGATCTGTTTTGTATAACAAATTACATTTGTATGAGTAGAGCTGAATGTGATACATTTAATATGTTACAGCTCATTCTCAGTTGTTTCATCAGCTAAGGAAGATGGGTTGAATGGCCTTTCACCATAGAAGTCTCAGGTGTATTCATGTTCTTTGCTCCCCAGAAAATCCAGTTGCGGGTACAAGTTGTCATGCAGAGTAATCACCTGTACGACTACGCCCATTACGACGTGAGAGAGCATGCCCACCATGGAGAGCATTCGCCACTGCTGGCTGGGAGCATCTGACTACACTGCCCCTTTCTGTGTCCACACTGCAGTCCCACCCCAGGAAAAGCATCTCTGTGCCCCGAAATGACTTCCCTTCTTCATCTCTTGCTAAATGGAAGGTTTGAATAGGCTGGAACAATAATGCATTTGCCCATGTGATTTGGAGTCTGTGATTTAAGGAAAGGAGGCAAGAGGATGCCATTGGAGACTCAGCACTTCATTGACTGAACTGTGTTGTGTTCATTACGTCACACAATGGAAAATTTGTTTCCTTATTGGACCAGTCCAGGCAGTCCCTCCCTGCTTCAGTTTGGTGCCTAATGAACACAAGTAAAGATATTTAGTGGGTCAAAATGTTAATTGAAAGTGTGATGCATCAGCTTTGACTTACGGTCCATGAGTTAGCCTTTGCTGTATCTGTATTGTACAGTTTGCTGGAAACATTTCTGATATTTTACTTTTCTACAAATAAATCTGTTTTTTAATGACTTGTCAAAATCTCCCACTCTGACCTCTTGTGCATGTATGCACACACGTGCTTATTTAGCAACTTCATTCTTGAAACTGACTGAAAAAAAACAGGAAAGTTGGCGTAAAGGTTCAAAGATTCAGTCTTTATTAGAATTTTTTTCTGCTTAATAATAGCAGGTTCAGATGGTGACAGATTTGAGCCCAACACTCATTCTAACAAGTGGTCTTGTCAACCGTCTATCATATACAGTAGCAACACATAAAATACCCACTGTTACCCCAACACATAAAACTATAAATACAAATGATTCACTTCCAATATTTACATCTCAAATCTATTTTATCACATCTACAGTAAATCCCTTATATACACAATCAGCCTCGTTTACAGTGTATTCACAAGACACTATCTCTTCTTTGCCTTCTCTCTTTTCTTCTTTTCCTGGTATTCAACAATCTTTTTGTGGAAAATCCCTGAAAAGATGAGGGTGTGATGATAAATGAGTAAATTAATGATAAGCGAACAAGAGGCATGTTATCCCCCAAGAACAACCCGGCATCATTATCTTTAGATATGTTATATAGCTTTCAAATTCTCATGTTATGCAAGTATGTATTAAAGCTCTCACCTTGCTGGGGGCTCGCTGGCTGCTGCTGCTCCAACTCTTGGATAAACAGGTCAAACATCTGGGTCTGGAGGAACTTCTTGACAAAGTGCCGCGTGGTCTTGGACTCGATGGCCTTGTAGAAGGCCCTGCTCTGAAACACCCCCGGCTGCCCTCTTCCTTTCCGCGTCACGTATGAGGCAAAATGGCCGACAGTCTTCACGAAGAAGGGCAGGAAGGCTTCCGAGACAACCGTGTTCAGCTCCTCCACAGCTGCGTGGGAAATGGTACACACGTTTAGCCACAGACCAGGTGGTTTCAACCAAGGTGTGTTACTTGGCCGTGCTCGAGAGCCATAACGTCAACCTTGAGTGTGATCAACCAGTCTCTTATGATGACGTGCTAATTTTCCTAAACCTCACATTACTTTGAAAGGATCGAATAGAGCATAAAACAATCTATATTCAAAGGTTACAGTTAATTCATCAGTATGGCCATCTGCACACTTGATGTGGTACTGTAGGTGAAAAAGAGCAATGCAATCTCTAGAATAAATAAATAAAATATCCCATGCAACAGCTCTTTTTCCTCTTGCAAAAACATCTGATGGAAAACCTATTTTCCAATTGTGAAATCAACTAAACTAAAATGCACAACCTTATAAAGCTGTTTTCCCTTTCACATTTGTTCAGGCATTTGTTTCAAAGGCTGATATCAAAATATACTCACTGGCTTCTTCTTTCCTATTTCTTAGTGCCTGCAGTATTTCATCTTGGAGCTTAGGGGGCAGAATAGACTTCTCATCTCCGCTCTATAAAACAGTTACAATATTCAATGGTATGACAAAGCAAAATTCCCATTTCCCCCCATAGTATTAAGTGCAAAACAGTACAAATAACAAACTGAATTAATTCAAAAGAGCATACAAAGGCATAAAATGTGACTTTTTTTTTTTAAACGCACATTTAGGCCATTGCTCCACTCTCGAGACTACACACTTACTCGAACTAGGAAAGTGTCCCCCTTATCCTCTGACAAGTCCACAACAAGCAGCTGTGTTGGGAAAAACAGAGCCTACAATCATTATTCCAACACCAATCCATCACTATTACTATCAATACTCCCAAACTTCTCATCCAGTCATTCAGGGGCTCTTTCTCAATCTTTCCTTGATTCCTCGCCTCCTCCTCAAAATGGATTGGAGGTCTGAGGCTAGGGACCTTAGACCATCTCCTCCAATACATTGTGAAGGAGGCGAGGAATCAAGGAAATCAATTGAGATTAGCGCCAAGGTCTGATCCAGGAACAACCCCATTGCCCCTACCCCTTCCTGTGCTTTCAGTCAAATAGGATAGCAGACTTCTATCCAGTCTTTTCAGATATATACATGAGGTTTAGGTGTTGTTTCTGGACAGGGCCCATGTCATTAGTTCTACGTTTGACATTTAACTGGTAATGTGCTAACTTTGTTGTAGTCTCACTATTTATTTTAAAAGCCTGGGGGAGAAGAATTTTATTGTTTGTGTAGTGTGACAAGGTGAAAGACGTATTTTGTTATGATTGTTAAGTATGAATTTAACTGTTAGGAAATTAAATAAATCAAAAATAATCACAGGGCCATCCTTCCAAATCTCGTCTCGTTGACGCAACTATTAGAAGTCACTATTGGATTTTTGTTAACACTCACATTTGATTGGCTCTGAGAAGACATGCCATATCCCCTCAGTATATCCCCTCAGTAGAGGCATTTCACTTTTATTGTTTTGTCCGTGCATCTTTTCCTACCATCTAGGACAAAAGTTTTAGTAGCCTATGCAGTGTTATTGTCCCCCACGATGAAATCGGGGAGGGGACTGTGAATCTGTCTCCGTCCGTTTCTATCTCTAGACAGCATTGGGACGATTTTGACGAAACTTAGGTGAATGATGCCATAGAGATCCGGCATTAACAAAATTACACGGATCGGCCTAAGGCAGTGGCTATGGTAATAAACTGAAATGTGTTAGTCACACAACTCAATTGGCCTAGGGGGAGGGGCTGCATCATTCGTGGGGGACAACATGTTTACTGTTGCTTTGGGTTTTTTATCTTATGTTAGGCACCTTGTTGCAAGTCAGTCAAATGTTCAGAAACCACCTCTGTTTGGAGTTTGACCAATGCAAAAATATGTGATTGGTTTGAGAAGTGGGAATTCATCATTAGAGTTCATCTACATTCTACCATACTCCACCCCTTTTTTGTGTGTTTTCCTGCCAACAACTTCCCCAGGCTTTCGTAACGAACGTGAGCGAAGCTGGTGTGTCGAAGCCAACATTTCTGTAACATTATCACAGGTGGGGGTGACTCACGTCGCTCTGGTCCGTGACCTGTTCCAGGAGCCGCTTCTGCACTCCCAGCAGGTAGGGGGTGGGGGCCATGACCACGTCAATGAGGATCTCGGGGACGATGGAGATGAAGGTGTGCTGCCAGGTGAAAGGGTAGAGCAGGGCGACCACGGCGTGGATCACCTGGGACAGGGTGCTGAGGAGAGACAGAAGTTAGACTTATTCAGTGCGTGTGTGTATGTGTCAGGGGAACCAGTTCAAGGAACAGAACCGAAAACAAAAGTCACCCATACTGTTCCAGAACAGAAATGTTATTTTAAAAGCATGAGAACCGGGTAACAACGTTATTTTAAAGTTTCAAGGATTTTCTTGTAGTCCCACAAAAAAAGCACCTATGCAAAGCACTCCCTCTGTCACTCAGAAATGTATTCCAGGGTCTGCCTGCCAGTTGAAAATCTTTGATAGTGTATGCTTAGACTACCTGCCCCTCCCCATCCAAAGCATAGGCTACTATACTGACGTTACGAGCGTTATTCAGAAGATCGAGATTTTTTTATTAGCTTGAGATGAATGGATTAACTTTTTCAAAGGCTAGTTATGGACACCATAGGCCTAGATATCACGTTTCATGTTGAAAAAAAAAAAAAAGGTAAGACAAGCACGCTTGTTAACTAGCTAGCTCAAAGGACATTCAAAGTTCCTCCATAAAAGCCACTCCTCCTAGGTATAATTCACTGTTTGGTAAAGTAATTTAACGAGCTAAATGTAAAAAAAAAACTTAAAAAACTATCACAGGTTAAAAAAGGAACGATATAAAACAGTACTTAACCGGTTCACTACTTTATTTCGCTGGTCGGAATAGTGCAACAGAACGACAAAAATAGAGGTTCTGTTCAAAATGAAACGACAATTGAAAAATAATTTTGTTCCAACCCCTGGTATGTGTGTCACTGTGGGAACAATGTGAACTTCCAATACCCCCTTGAAGCTTCTCATTGTGATTTTAAGTTTTTATTTCTGAGTGGTCCTCAACGTGTAAGGAGCATCTCGATTCATATGCAATGATGTTTTTATAATAGGCTCCCATTGACAGAGTTGATGCATTCGTCTCAGACGACTATGTTGATTTGACTAGTAAGTAATAACCTGTGTGTCTGTGCGTGCAGTACCTGAGCTCCTCCGCTATGAAGACGATGCGTCGCTCCATAACGGCGGCGGCGAACACGAGCAGGACCTCCTCATCGGTCAAGCAGCGAAAGAGTGTGCGGAAGTCCACATGCTCTAGCCACGAGTCCAGCGGCCGCGTCAGACTGATGATCTAGATGGGAGAGAGTCAACTCTTATCTACACGTCACCATTGTTGCCAACATGTTATGTACAGTAAATGTTACCACCGTCACCAACTTGTTATATACACCAAAGCAATACAAAGTTGATTTACTAACGGATTTAATTTCATGAAAATTGAGGCAAGCGAGCAGGGAAAATAATTGACCCCATGGAGATTTTAGCCTCTTAATAATGTTGGCTTGACTCTTGGTATAATGGCTAGGGTTTTGGAATGGAAGTCACAGGGACCAGAGTTTGAGTGCCGGTAGACATCGCACCCTAATTAACTACAACGGTATCAGAAGTGGGATAGCACCATTGAAAGTATGTCCCGGCGGAGTTTGAGACACAGTTTATTTTTCAGAATGAGTGTGCTTGCTGAAATATATAGCAGTTTAACTAAAGTAATCAGACCTAAACATACAGATAATATACAGCTACCACTAAACAAATAGTGTGCGTGGGGGTTAACTGGGGAAAAAAGGGCCTGAGAAATGGAATGTTGCAGGATGGGATTGGAACATCTCACCTCAGTAATACCTCTCCTATTTCAATGCAGTGTGTGTGTGTAATTATGACAACATCCGGAGGACGTTCTTCAACCTATCAAAGCTCTTGCAGCATGAACAGAGAGCAAGAGGGAGACATAATGGGCATGGCATTCACCACACTATAAATAATCTCAAGTGAAAACCCAAAGTTGGGGAACCCTGCTCTATGAAGACGCTTGTCTTCCCGGCTTAACATTGATGTTCGCTGTGTGTGTGTGTGTCACCAGCATTATTCCAGGAAAATAGGATGTTTTCTTTTCATTTCAGTAAATACATCTTCAACTGATGACATTGTGTCTTCTTTTTCACTAGCTGTGTGTGTTCCTTGTCTTGCTCTGTGTCCGACTAGCTTTGTGCATCTTGTTAGTCTTGTCTCCTCACTTTAATGTCTCCCCCCCTCTCTAGTGGTGTGCTTATCGTTATTTTCTGTAGCTTGGAAGGTGAGTACCCTTCACCCAGGGGTGTATTCATTAGTCGCACACCATAGCAAAACCTTTTACTTTTTGCAACAGAAACCATTTTTTGTAGGATCCTTCCCGTTCCCTTTGGTTCCTACTGAATACACCCAGCCCTTCTCCTCTCCTGGCCTGGATGATCACATTAGTGACAGGGCCTGGGTAGGTGTCTACCCTAGTGCTTTCCCTCCCCACCTGTCATTCATAAAAATTGTGAATAATTTTAAAAGTTTTGAGATAAATCTATTCACGTCACCAAATAATGTATTATGAGAACACACTGTTTTGCAATGAAGGTCTACAGTAGCCTCAACAGCATTCTGCAGGGTAGCACCAAGGTGTAGCAGGAGGACAACTAGCTTCCGTCCTCTTTTGGGTACATTGACTTCAATACAAAACCTAGGAGGCTCATAGTTCTCTCCCCCTTCCATAGACTTACACAGTAATTATGACAACTTCCGGAGGACATCCTCCAACCCATCAGAGCTCTTGCAGCATGAACTGACATGTTGTCTACTCAATCAAAGGGTCAGAGAATGAATCTAGTATTGAAAGCATAAGCTGCAGCTAGGTAGCACTGCAGTGAATAAAATGTGGTGAGTAGTTGACTCAAAGAGAGGAAGACAATAGTTGAACAACTTAATTTCTTCAAACATAAGAAGCAAGAGAGCTATATTTGGTCACTTTTTACTGACTATAACTATCCAACACAAACTCTTCCAAGTCAAGGTTAGCTTTTGGTTTTACAAACGTATTGCCACTGGGGCCCACCGGTCTAACTGCTAAACTGCTTACTGACTCACTGTAATGAATGATTGTACCGGGTTAGTTCTATTACCTATGTTGAGTATGATGTTATATGGTTTGGCTCGGATTTTTTCCCCCGCCTGGTCAGGTGACGTGTGCATTGAAGTCCACAAGCGAAGGGATAAGGTGAGGAGGAGAGTGTGTAGATGCGAGAAGGAATACAACGTGGCTGCTATGAAAGTGAACTGTGTTTACGTGTAATCAGGGGTGTATTCATTCTGTCGATTTTGTTATAACAAAATACCACCTTGCATACCACTGCTGGCTTGCTTCTGAAGCTAAGCAGGGTTGGTCCTGGTCAGTTCCTGGATGGGAGACCAGATGCTGCTGGAAATGGTGTTGGAGGGCCAGTAGGAGGCATTCTTCCCTCTGGTCTAAAAAAAAATATCCCAATGCCCCAGGGCACACTGCCCTGTGTAGGGTGCCGTCTTTCGGATGGGACGTTAAACGGGTGTCCTGACTCTGAGGTCATTAAAGATCCCATGGCACTTATTGTAAGAGTAGGGGTGTTAAACCCGGTGTCCTGGCTAAAATTCACAATCTGGCCCCCAAACCATCACAGTCACCTAATAATCCCCAGTTTACAATTGGCTCATTCATCCCCTGTACCTATTCCCCAGGTCGTTGCTGCAAATGAGAACGTGTTCTCAGTCAACTTACCTGGTAAAATAACGGATAAATAAAAATAACGTTTCGCAAACGGAATGAAACTAGGATAAACATACCCACATTTGTCCAATAGAAACTCTCGTTTGCAACTGTTGGACTAATGATTACGCGCTAGATGCAGGCATGAGTGTGCAAGGCGGTATTGAATGTGTCACTGTCGGTCACCTCAAATCTCTCTGGACTTGTGTGCACCTACTGTACGTTGTAAACTTTCATTCATAGGCTAGGTTGTAGGAACCTCATGATGGGTATAGGGAACATTAGAGTATCATGTATTTGCCTAAACCAATATGTTACATTGAACTGGGTGAATGGAATATGAATAACAGTCATCCAATATGCTGTAACAGAAATTAGGCCATGCTCATAATAAAAAAAATATCATCCTCCCTCATCTTAAATGAAACTGACCGCTAGTGCTATCAATGTGGATGTTTCTCAACTCGTGGAACTGTGTGTGCTGGTTTTCATGACATCTAATTACAACCAATTATTCCAATCCTAACATTTTGCTACAGTGTTCCCAAATGAATATGACCCAGGTCTCAAGGAACAGCATGTCATTGTGCTATGCCAACTTAGCCATGTGGCTACATCGGACACATCAGGGTGCTAACCTCAGTGCCTTTGTCGGGGATGAAGCTCTTGATCTTGACTGTGTTGCCTGGGGCGGGGAACGCCGCCTCCCTCAGGCTTTGCATGAACGGGTAGATCATCGCCATGGAGATCTGGCGCCGCTTCTCCACCTCGTCAAAGATCTACGTTAGAGAAAGACAGGAATAATCTAACTCTGATATCATGTGATTTTGCACCACTGGAATAAAATACTTAGCCTACACAATTTCCTGGGTGACCTTTTTCAAGGCAGAGACTGACAAACCACAGTAAATGGTGTGGCAGTAATAAGTATTTAGTAATAAGTATATGATGAACTGTGGGGCTTAGTGTTTCCAGTAGCCTACGGGACAGTTTGGTGGTGGTGGTGATGATGATGTGTGTCAATATTCACTTCACAAGACTTGGGGCACCACTGAAAGGCAGCAAATTATGAACAAAACAAATACAGCGACTTGGATCAAAGACAGGGGCTAATGATAAAGGGCCACTAAGGGAGAGAAGGTATGAACTGTGCTGCAAATAGGGCATTTCAAAACCCAAAGGCCAGTCTAAGAGGCTCATACTCGATGCAGAGTAATTTGCTAGTACCATAACACACTGTTCTATAAACACAGTAGTTACGAGAAATTCAATTTCACACCGATTAGCGTTACGAACGGCTGTCAGATTTACAAGAGGTCCCCATCACTTTCAGTTCCACGTCAGTGGAGGGAGGAGTGTCTTCTTCTTGTCGTTTTTTTCTCGATATGGGAGATTGTAGAGAAGTTATTAGCTGTTGACATTTTCAAGGGAGTACTGGGATAAGTGAGAGCTATCTTTTCTCTTTAAAGAGAAAGTACACTTCATGAAAGACGAGAGTTGCCATTTCCTCATGAATGTGTTTAAGTTTATCAGCTGGTTAATTAAGAAAGGCCAGAAGATCCTGGCTAGCATTTTTGAAGCATGTAGCAATGCTAGTGGAAATGGCTTGTAAATCCCTTTGAAATCTGAGCACGTGTGGTGTTATCCAATGTTGGCTTAATTCCTTTTTTACCACGTGCACAATGTTGTCAGCGTGATTCCTAACTGAAGGCCCAGGGAGAGATTTACTCAGAAGTATGAAGCATCGTTACAGCCAGGGATCCACCCAGTTCAACTCATCCGGGCTTACGTCTCTGGGTAAAACACTCATTTCTGACAGCCAAAAGCCAATGACATTCGAGGCGTGTTACCTTGGAGAACAGTCCGAAACAAGCCAACCTGCTAATGATGCAGTAGGCCTCAGGTGGGCGAGCGCCGTTGCCGTGGGGCTAGACGAGAACAATGGAGAAACAGAGAGAGAGAGAGAGACAGATAATGGGCATGGCATTCACCGCACTATAAATAATCTCAAGTGAAAACCCAAAGTGAAACATACCAGTAGCCTCCTACAGTATCCGTTCCTTCTGCTGCCGTCGATCTCAGTCAAGACAAATGAGAATGTCTCACTAGAGGGAGCGAGTGAGAGAGAAAGTAAGTCTATTGGTAGCTTTAAGACATCAACATTGGAATGACTCAACAATACACCCATCTTCCCACATTGATGATGATGATCCTTCATATTAGATGCAGTGTTACCTGTGGTACTCTGTTAGGGGGGCCCAGTTGATGCCCTCAGGGAAACAGAAGAGTGTGATGGCCTTCAGGGTCTTTTCCTCCTCCTCTCTTTGGAATCTCACCATCCCATCCCTCTGAGAAAGAGAGTGCGAGAGAGCAAGAGCAAGAGAGAGATTAACAGAGGGAGAGGAGAGAGAGGGCAACAGAGAAATGGAGAGAAAGACCAATATATTTGTCGGAGGGATGTAACTTGGGCTCTTTCTCAATTAATATTTATTCAATTCCTCTCTCCTTGCCTCAAAACACAAGAAGGTCCTAGGGGAGAGACCTTAGACCTTCTCCTCCAATACAGTTGAGGAGGCGAGGAGATGGGAAGCGAGGAATCGCGTAAAGACAAATTTAAATAGAGCCCAAAGAAGGCATGTCATGTGACGTTGAAACGTCAGTATATCTAATGGAATAAAGCCTGGAATTTAAAAAAAATCGTAATAATCTTCCGTGTTGAAGGCCTACCTGAATTCTTCTCTCCTACCTCCCTCTGACCATTCAATGACTTCCCTTGCGCTTTTCATTTCTTATCCACATTTTTCTTCTTTATCCCTTTTGGGAGACATGCAGAGTTTCTACTAACTAGCGGACTCACTTTGGGGAACTGGTAGGTGATCTGTGGCTCGTAGGCCCCCTCTTTGGATTTCTTGAGGCTGACCACAACCAAGTACTCAAAGAAGTACTGCCCACTCATGTAGCGCTGCTCCTTGGCTGGGGTGTCTACCGGAGCTGGCTCCAAAGACTCCTGAAGGGGTGGCTCCTTCATCACCCCTGTCGGGACAACAGAGTGTTAAGGCAGAGGCTTACTAATAACATATAGTAAAACCAAAGGCTTATGGTCTGGATAGCTCAGCTGATTAGACCATGGTGTCAGCAGCGATAAGGCAGCAGGTTCTATCCCCGTACCGGACACATTACATCTTACTGATCATTTGATTTGAGTACTTTTCAATACATCTCTGTTGAAAGAAATATTTGAAAATACAATATCCACTTGAGGGTGAAAACAAATCCTTTTGAATATCTCTCCCTTTCTATCTCTTCCACTGTACTTCCTAGGCAGCAGCAGATCTACAGTATCAGTTACAATAGAAGAGGTATTGCTGCTCATTGCCTGAGGTAGAATCCCAGGAATGTGGCCAATAAGAATGCTATCTGGTTTGTTTCTTACTTTTCCAACACAGAATATTGAATGGAACTCAACTCATGTGCTGGTGCTGACAACCTCAAATCAAAAAGCACAATGGCTGAGATTTGCAAAACTCAATACAGGTCGACTGACTAATACTTGTGCTGCCGTTGCACCATACAATGTGCACCATACAATGTGATTCCAGCCATAAGGATGTGTGAATATACAGCTATGATAGGCGTATGTTTTTCCAACAACGTATACAATTATATTAAAAATGTACATTACATTTATTACCACTATGAATTGAAAGTACTTATCATTACTAGCCAGAAGACACGTATTATTCTGAGATACTTATAATACATGCATGTTATTTATGCAGTATTAATGAGAACAACCACATACCAGCAAAGTGAAAACAGGCACAACAGACACCATGCCAAAATAAAAAAAAATGGAATGTTTTGCGAGGTTTTTAAGTATATGAGCACCAGCCTGTTTTAAAAGATTCTTATCAAGAGGTTTCTGAGATGTGAAATGATGACACATTTGGTTCTTAATCTGCTTATTAATGTCTAGAAACTAAGGACATGCCCATCCCCCACCAACCTCTGCCACATGGTGTGTTTACAGTTGGGTAAACCCTGCAGTTTGACCTGCTGAACAGCAAACAACACCAAAGATAAATATTGGCTAATCTTTTCTCTCCTCTGGGTTTTGTGAAAATGTTACGGGTCTCTTGCTTTTTTTTTTCTCCATTGCTCCTTAGAAATAATAGTAGAGCCGGGCTGCCCAGACAAGTTCTTTATGCTGCACTGCCGCACACACTCAGTCTGTCTCTCGCATGGACACACACACACACACACAAAAGAACCGTTCTGTGACTCAGCCTACTGTGACAGGTTTCACCTCCAACTGCTTTTACCATGGCAACAGTCCCTGTGTAAGGCATGACTAACCCATTACACTCCACATTATTGTACAGTACCAGACAAAAGTTTGGACACCTACTCATTCAAGGGTTTTTCTTTATTTGTACTATTTTCTACATTGTAGAATAATAGTGAAGACATCCAAACTATGAAATACACATATGGAATCATGTAGTAACCCAAAAAGTATTAAACAAATCACAAATATATTTGACATTTTTCCAAAGTAGCCACCCTTTGCCTTGATGACAGCTTTGCGCATTCTTGGCATTCTCTCAATCAGCTTCATGAGGACTGCTTTTCCAACAGTCTTAAAGAAGGAGTTGAAGGAGTTCCCACATATGCTGAGCACTTGTTGGCTGCTTTTCCTTCACTCTGCAGTCCAGTGATAAAGCTAAGCTAAACAAATGCATTACTGGGTCTGCAATAACTTACAGGTAATTGGCACAACTGGAAAACCAAATCAATCATAACTAGGGCTGTGGCGGTTATGAAATTGTCAGCCGGTGATTGTCAAGCAAGTAACTGCCAGTCTCGTGGTAATTGACCGTTAATTAACAAACACATTTAGCACCTCTTGGCTTCCACGCATAGTCTACTCGCCACTGATGCACACCTTAAAAAGGTTCAAATTCATTGAATATACTGTACCCTTCATCATCACAATGAACCCATTATTTTCGACAGGTCTAAAGAAACATGATGTGAAGAAAATGTAGTCTATTTCAGAAGACCAGAATAGCATACTCTGAGTTGTCCTTATGTTAGGCCCTGATACGGTTATACCATTTGGCTGTGGGCTACATTAGTTCATTTAGCAGACAAGATTAGCTTACAATTCTGTGGCGTTATTTTAGAGTATAAAGAAGACAAATGAACATAGCTGAATAAAATCGAAAAGGATATTTCCAAGGTAGTGCATGTGGCTACTCTGTGTTGAGCGGTTAACAAAGAAACAGGTTCTCCTATATGCTTCATTTAGAGTTATTTATGCAACTTTATTTGATATTTAATATATTAATACAGTCTGCATGATGAGATTGAAAAACATGTGCATGAAAGGCATGAGCTCGGACTTGTTTCTTGTGCAGGCTGCACACACTTCATCAGTCTCTCATTCACAATTTGACAAGCACTTGATAATATTCTCACCGGCCCTCGAATTTCCCAGCGGCATCCCCCTTGTGTGGCCGTAATGCCCCCAAAAGAATCCATGCCTTTTGCAGCCAAAGTGGCCATTGTACCCTTGGGCTGAATATAATAATTAGAATTCCCTTCTCCTGGCTGCCATGCACCAAAGAACCTCTCACTCACATGGCTCTCTCAGATATCTCAATTCTTATTAGCCAATGCCTGTCACGTGACCAGGTCCTTCTCACAGGCATCTCAGCTATGAAGTAGGCTACAAGTGAAGACAAAGACATCGGGGACGCAACTGCGTGCATCCTCTTATCAAATTCTGAGGTGCATATTGAAGATGTTAGATGGACTGTCCACATTTAGCCTACTTTTTGTCAGCCAACAAGCTGAGTAGGCCTAATGAACAGCAAAAGCACTAGTCTGTGTCAATCTACTACCCCCCCATAGTTAAAAAGTTTACCTATTCTATTGGACAACTTGTCCTTCTGTGCAATAAATATATATTCCAAACATACTCTGGGACAGTTGTGGGATGCGATAGATCCCAAATTAATACAACCACTCACATCAAAACATTTTTTTTAAAGCAATGAGGCTGATGTACTAGATGGGAACGTTTAGCTTAAAAATGTTGATCAACTATTAACCTATTTCTTCACATTATAAGTGCAGCAATGCGCACATGGCTGGCTCTAGGCTATAAGCGCAAATGTTCCAAAATGGAATCAATTAGAGGGAATACACTGTTCTCAACAGTGACCGCAAATGCGATTATGCATTATTATAAAAAGGTGCCTTTTTTTTATCGTCCCCAAACTTGAAACTCACGTGCTGCCTATGTATGCCAGTTAGGCTCTACACTGGTTGTAAAGCGGATTAAAGTTATTTGGACACTTTAGTTGTGAATGATGCCCAGCGTGTTTGTATCATTAAGTGACAATACATCATTCACAAGTGATAGGCTAATATTGTCACCCATCAGACTACTCTTAAATTGATTGTCTTTACATGTACTAAATAATATATGTGTGAAATTAGTTTGGATTAAGAATGGACCATTATCATGCAACTGTCTAGGAACAGGGGCATTGGAAAAAAAATCTATGCACTTAAATAGCGAATGGAGGACACTTTTCCCATGGTTCATTTTCATGCCAGCCAGGTAGGCTATACTCCTGTTGTAAAGCGAAGCAATGTGCTTATTATTAGGAAAGTTGATAAATAAAGTAGGCCTCGCATATAGAAAGCTGATGGGATCCTCCTTTTTAATTGAGGTTTTCTTACGCAACTCTCAAAAAGTGTTTGATTTGATTTTCCAAAACATTTGCATTGATGTCAGAGTGATCAGAGGGACAATAGAGTACAAGGCAAATGAGCAAGTTTGGTGGGCTAATGACCATCAGCAGCATCAGAGCTTGGAAAATCCTAGTTGCAGTAACTAAACGGTCAAACGGAATTTGACTACGGTCAAACGGAATTTGACTGCGGTCAACACCATTGACTTGCACCAGCCTATCCATTCTCATTCAGTGTCACACTAGTCAAAGATCTAATTTACTTTGGAGTTAGGCAAACCTGTTGGTCCTGTCTAAACAAATGACACCTAGCTAGACAGAGTGTAAGGTGAGGCCATTACCTCTGTTTAGCCTACATTCATCCAATCATTTATGATCTACTATACACAAATGCCTATGCCCTAGGTGGGTAGGGGTTATTCTGGACAGGGCCTTGGTCTTGGTAAATTAGGAAGTATTGTGTGTGAAATAGGAAGTACTTAATAGAAAATAAGAAGTGTTTCTAAGTAACAAAGCGATTCTGTGGAGCATTAAATAGTGATGTTAATGGTTAACCATGAATCGGTTAGCCACTGAAAATACATTTGACCAGTCATGCTTATCAGTCTATAGGTTCATTTGCATAATTTTGTGGAATTAAATTGGAGCGTGTGTATTAGTCATTAGTCCTCATGGATTTTATTTATCACACTCGCATAGCATACAGAGCCTAGTTTGAGGAGCGGAATATGCTATACCACCTGTCAGACAGCATGAGAGCAGTTCCTCAAAAAGCTGCTACTGGAGTGAAACGTGCTTTTGTAAACCTAGACATTGCACAACAAATAACCTAAATGCAATCGTGTGTTAAACTGTTTTGATGGCCATGGTTAAAAAGTGCTACTATTTTTATTTCTCAATCTCAACTCGTAATTAAGCAGGCGATCAGTGCGTCACCCACCACTTTGCAATGTGAGTTTGAGGCAGTATAATTGTCTGAAACCTGAACCTTTTACCATCCATCAAATAATGAAGCATGTCTTACCTTGCTTCAAAGTAGCCTAGCCAAAATCCAACCATAGAAACGTGGTGGCAATTATTTTCAATGAACTTTCTCATGCCATTAAGCAGCATTTCCCTATTGTTATAATGGTTTCTTATCAACTTTTTCGTTGTCTAGAAGCCAAAGGCACAGTCCTAGAAATATTAGCAACCTTTCCTAGTTGTTGCTATATGATCCCCCCTCTTTCTACATTTCAGAGATTTTTCTTCTCTGTCACATAGGAATCCGCTCGTATTAGAACAGTGTTTTCCCGCGAATTGCATTTTGGCAAATGTTTGAAAATTAAGTTTTATTAGCTGCTTCGTTACAGGAGTTTTATTTTCAATAATAAGATTGTTAATATGTGGCACGTCCAATCGTCTTCGCTTAGCTTCCCCAAAAGTAAATTGAATTTGCCAAAATTATATAATTAAGCTACTCCCGTCTAAATTATTACACCAGAGAACATGATTTAGGCATAGAGGATCATTAGCTTATTTTAAGAAATAGCTGTGGTTTGTTTTAAATCACAAGCCCATAGACTTCAGTTGGGAAGTGCGCAATATTGGAAGCAGAACATTTCAGAGCTGATTGTTGCGTTACGGCAGGCAGTGAAACGCATCTAAAATAGTGCTAGGCCTATCAAAATATTTCAAAATAACAATCGCTGGAAAAACACATACGAGAAAAGACAAAAACAACTCCTATATGTATTTTGTTATCAGAATTCTCAACTCCCAAAGTGAACAATAGCGGCCTATAGCCTATGTTATTAGCACTATCGGAGAGCATTGCGCATACTCACGGTCTTTATCATTGGGTGAGTCAATGCCACTGGAAAGTTATTTTAGGACAATATCATTTGGACGTCATATTGAACAATGTGTACCTCACCTTTTCGTGGGCCGAGATTAGATGGTTGCATTCAAGACAAGGTCGTTTTTATTGATGTCAGTTTGTCATTGTCAGCAGAGTAGGCTAACCTTGTGATGGAAAGTGTTGTAGAATTGCATGAAATTTGTTTTTTAAAAGACAGATCTTCCTAAAATATGTTCCTCTAGCTGGGGCTGTGCAAAGGGAAAAAAAACGCATCGTCTATTTATCACCTTAGGAATATTAGTTGTTTTACATAAGTCTGCAAATGTGATGATGCATTCAATGCTTATTGGCTAAAGGTGATGTTTTCAGTGAAAAGATCCATTTAAAATGTTGTTCTATGGGCTTGCTATTGTTGCACGTTTCCATTAAGCTCCTAATGAAAAATGTAAATTCCTTGTATAGTATTTTCTGTTGGGCAGGTCATTTGACTGTTTAGATTTTTTGGGGGCTATTTGTTGACCATTTAATAAGGGTCGGTTAGTCGGCAGCAAAATGTAACGCATTTTCTTCATCCCTAGCCTTATACTCACGGTCTTTGTCATGTTTGCCCCGGAATGAGGACCACATGGTGCTTAGCCTCTTGATGGCACCTCTCTCACCCTCGCTGGGTTGGACGGTGCCTAGAAGGGACCACAGGACCAACAGATCATTAGTACCTCCTACACAAGGATCGTGTTCATTAGGCACCAAATGGAACGATATGGACTGTGCTCCTCTGACCTAATAGCTTAATCATCAGCTAACTAATCTAAGCTCAAATAGCAAAACTCCTCATGGACAATAGGGTCTGAGCCCAGTGATTTGGCATCAACATTGCATCCCAAAATTTGCTAAACTAAATTCATCCTGAACACTAACTCTCCAAACTTTGATCACTACAATGCTAACGCACTAACATAATGCCCTGGACCAGAGCTAGGGCACAGACTGGTATGTCGAGTTCAGGCTGCGCACCCACATACCATATGAAATGCAAAGACACCATCTGAGACACACAAACATCCCCTTTGAGAGTCGCAGACCAGGCGGTATAAACCCACATAACCTGCAGCTAGATGCTTCCCTCCACAGGTTCCTCCAGAGTTATCATTATGTCACCTCTAAAGTGTATATTTTCCCTTGACGTCACACTTTTGAACACACTGTTAGAGCTATAGGTAAAGTCACAGTTGAAAAGGTGTACCGCGCCCAATGGGGCTACTCACTGAGGTCAAATGACAGGGCGTCTTTCTCTTTCCCATTGGCGGCGCTTTGAGGTTGCTCACCTGGACAGGAGAAAAGACACGCAGGTCAAAACACAACTCGTGCAGGTAGTTCTGTGAATGCAGTGAAACTGGGTTGTCATAACGTTTCCACAACATCCGATGTTCTACGTTATTTCAATACTGATCATAGATACTGATCCAACACCACTACCTTAGGATGTAATAGACGTTGGCTTACTGCCAAAATTACCATATGGTTTGCCATTTCATGTGTCTTGTCACACAATAGGCATTAACTAGTGTCTATGTGTGTATAACAGCTAAACCAGTAATGGACACTAGTGCCACAGCCAGCCAACTGACTGAACAAGTGCCACATTTCACTTCCATGCTTGCTCATCATAATGGGTTGCAGATCAGCACTGTGGAAACACAAGGTCAAATACATGCACACCTCAGCTATATAATAAGTAGCTTTCAGTTATGCAGTTGCTCTCGTCAGCGACTTGGGCTGTTCCACAGTAGTGGTGCTTGGGTAAAATCACTGGGGAAGCCAAGCCATTCAAGAAAAGCCATACAGTGCCTTTGGAAAGTATTCAGACCCATTGAATTTTTCCACTGTACAGCCTTATTCTAAAATGGACTCAAAAAATAAAAATCCTCAGCAATCTACACACAATACCCCATAATAAAAAACTGAACAGGCAATTTTACTACAAATAAAACAGAAATACCTTATTTACATAAGTATTAGGACCCTTTGCCATGAGACTCAAAATTCAGGTGCATCCCGTTTCCCTTGATCATCATTGAGATGTATCTACAACTTGATTGGAGTCCACCTGTGGTAAATTCAATTGATTGGACATTTGGAAAGGCACACACCTGTCTATATAAGGTCCGACAGTTGACAGTGCATGTCAGAGCTTCAATGCCATACAACACTCCTTCCGTGGCCTCCAACTGTTCTTAAACGCTAGTAAAAACCAAATGCATGCTTTTCAACCATTCACTGCCCGCACCCGCCCGCCCGACTAGCATCACCACCCTGGACGGTTCCGACCTAGAATATGTGGACAACTATAAATACCTAGGTGTCTGGCTAGACTGTAAACTCTCCTTCCAGACTCATATTAAACATCTCAAATCAAAAATCCAATCTAGAATCGGCTTTCTATTTCACAACAAAGCCTCCTTCACTCACGCCGCCAAAATTACCCTAGTAAAACTGACTATCCTACCGATCCTCGACTCCGGCGATGTCATCTACAAAATAGCTTCCAATAGCCTACTCAGCAAACTGGATGCAGTCTATCACAGTGCCATCTGTTTTGTTACCAAATCACCTTATACCACCCACCACTGCGACCTGTATGCTCTCGTCGGCTGGCCCTGGGTTGAAGGTTCACCTTCCAACATGACAACGACCCTAAGCACACAGCCAAGACAACACAGGAGTGGCTTCGGGACAAGTCTCTGAATGTCCATGAGTGGCTTAGCCAGAGCCTGGACTTGAACCAGATCGAACATCTCTGGAGAGACCTGAAAAACACTCCCCGTCCAACCTGACAAAGCATGAGAAGATCTTCAGAGAAGAATGGGTCAAACTCCCCAAACACAAGTGTGACTATCTTGTCGTGTCATACCGACGAAGACTCGAGGCTGTAATTGCTGCCCAAGGTGCTTCAACAAAGTACTGAGTAAGGGGTCTGAATTATTATGTAAAATGTTATATTTCTGTTTTATAAAAATTAGCAACATTTTCTAAAAACCTGTTTTTGCTTTGTCTTTATGGGGTATTGTGTGTAGATTGATGAGGATTTTAAAAAATAAATTTTCGAATAAGGCTGTAACCGAACAAAATGTGGAAAAAGTCAAGGGGTCTGAATATTTTCCAAAGGCACTGTATTACAACCTATGTGTTGTGATAATTACGTTGTTTTCTCTATAACCTGTTCATATGACTTGAGACTGATGTCTCAGCCTTAGGCCTATATAATAAGACACAGTGGAAGAATAAATTCAATCACATCTTTGTTTCATCACAAAACCGGAGAGCAACATCTGTCTGGTGAAGTCCATAAAACATATTGCATGTAACAAACAGTCAAGCAAGTTAATTTGGTCAAGCAAAACATTTTTCGGACTATTGATTTAGAACCACATGTCAAAGAAAATAGCCGCTGCTTCCACTATTCCAGCACCATTTCATCCTCTAATCTTAGTCTAATACAGTGACAACTAAAAGATACCAAAAACGATTTAGTCCATTTAGCGTAAGCTAAATATGATGTGGATGTCCATGGTACTGTGTGTAAGTAGAAAAAACATGTTGACTCACACTATTTGTAGAGAAACGCCAATGTCAGCCTCCTCTTACATGTTGCCTAAACGGTCTATGACTCTGTTATATATGCTTTACATTTTTGTTGTCCTAGGCTACCTGGCAAAATTGCTTGCTCGCTAGCCCAACTTCCATTCATGGGCAACAATGCGCCAGGCCAGCTAGTTAACATTAGCCTAACGTTACTACATCTAGCTACATATTGAACTTCCATCCTCTCAGGCCATATAAATAAACTTCCAGTAATTTATTGGGTAAAACACCAACATTTCGGCATCACTGTGCCTTCTTCAGGGTGGTTGAATCAGAATCGCCATTATAATTATTGGCCAGTACGGAGAAGTAAAAACACAAGTCCAAATCCATCTCCATCCATGCCAAATTTTAGCTAGCTAGCCACAGGAGGACAATGACACAACAAGATGTAACGTTTGGCTTCAAATGTAAATTACGTTTGGCTTCAAATGTGATTGGTGTGAAGCCAATTCCAAACTGCCTCCCGTGACACTTTTTTTGGTGCGCAAGGACCATTCACAGCTGAGCTCACTCAGTTGAGCTATTATTTTAGATTTCTTTTTTAATCAAGGGAGGCCAAATGCTCGCTGGCTTCCTTTGAATTCAATGCTAAGGACGACAGCAATGTCATACACTTTTTGACCAGACAGCATAGATGGGCTACACAAAGACAGAGGGGTGGTGTTTTGTTTGCTTGGATGCTTTCTCCGGTGAAATACATTCAGCCTATTGAAGGACATTTATGAAACACAGATAAGTTATTTTACATGTTTTTTTCCTTGGTCATTTTTTTTGGGGGGGGGGGGGGGCTGGCTTCCCTTGGCATTCACGTATACATGCCACTGCTTTTCCAACCACCAAATGAATACCTTAACTATCTTTCCTAGTTCCTGAGCTGCCAAAAGAAAGATGTAAACAAACGCTGTCTTTTAGAGACTCGTGCTCTAATTCCTAAACCTACCACAGCTCCTACGTTTATCCATACTGATCTAAGTTCAACAGTCTCAGTATGATCACAAATGTTTGAACACGCAGAAAGAGATGAAACGTTACCTAATCATTACCACATACCTACTCAGCAGATTTTTACCAGAACACCGACCGTTTCTCAACTATTTACGCCTCTTCTCACAGTAATTCAAATGGCTCTCTTGCTAGCTGCACTGCAGACACATTTACTAGGCACATCATTTGGACCTGACACAGTTGGAAAATAAATGGCTGGGAAACATGTTGGGAAATGACTTTTTACCTATATTTGCTTTTTTCTGTCCAGCAATTGGACCTTTTTCTACATATTTATTTACCACTAATTTCAAAGTTAAATACAGGGAACACACTTGGACCTCCAAGGAGGTTTTTCGTTCAGACCTAAACACTGAACAAATACTGACTTTAGTTTTTTTTTAAACTAAAATTGCACACCTAACTCAATTAGTCAACTAATCACCAAGCCCTTCAGTATTTGAATCAGATGGGCTAGTTCAGGAATTCATAAAATAAGTGGAACTGTCTGGGTTACTCGAAAAGAGGCTTGGGAAACACTGCACTAGAAGAATATATGAACAGCAAGGCTTACATACTGCGTAGGTGTAACAGCCATTCTCCATCACAGGGCGTGCTGCCTTTCCCTCAGGCTATATAACATGTTACAACAACATCTCTGGCAGCCAGCAAGTCTCAACTACATCCAAAGAGGGATAGGTAACTTTATTCTGGCATGACTCTCACTCCCTCTTTCTCTCAAACTCACTCTCTGCTTCCCTAAACCTTTACCTGAATGTCATCTTTTAAAGTATTATTGCACTTGAGATATGACCAAAATAGTTCGCTAAAGTCCATGCTTCATGGTTTTGGTCCTGCGGCTTCAAAACAGTCTCACTCGTCTCTAATTCATTTTTGTGTCAACAGCCACATTCCAGTCCCTAATATGTGCAGTCAGCTGTTAAAGGTCCCCGTAATGCCATACTAGTCGACCAACTGCAATTTATTTGAAAGGTGCAATGGCCTTCAAAAGGAGAGGGATCATCTGTAGCATAGGCAGTGGTGGAAAAAGTACCCAATTGTCCCCCAGTAACATACTACTTGAGTAAAAGTCTAAAAGTACTTGGTTTTAAATATACTTAAGTATCAAAAGTAAATGGAATTGCTAAAATATACTTAAGTATCAAAAGAAAAAGTATATATCCTTTCACATTCCTTATAATAAGCATACCAGATGGCATCATTTTATTTTTTATTTATGGATAGCCAGGGGCACACTCCAACATAATTTACAAACAAAGCATTTGTGTTTAGTGAGTCAGTCAGATCAGGCAGTATGGATGAGCAGGGATGTCTCTTGATAAGTGTGTGAATTGGACCATTTTCATGTCCTGCTAAGCATTCGAAATGTAACAAGTGTATGGAGTAAAAAGTACCTTCTTTTCTTTGGGAATGTAGTGAAGTAAAAGTTGTCACAAATATAAATAGCAAAGAACAGATACCCCTGAAAATCTACTTAATTAGTACTTTCAAGTATTTTTACTTAAAATTAAGTACTTTACACCACTGAGCATGGGTTACTAAATCAAGGCAAAAAAACTAGCAGACAGGACTACAAATAGAACAATATAGTTAAGACATATCACAAGTGAGGTGGAAACATATGAATGTATGTTTCAACAAGGAAGTGATTTACAATGTTAGAAAGAAGAACCCCCCCCCCATCAAATATAGTGCTGTTAGATACATTTAGTTTGAGTAGACCTAACTATATGTATTTCTTCACTCCAGTCTGAACAGTTTTAGGCTATACCAAAATGTGGACAGTCACGAGGCTGGCGTGGTATATGGCTGGGGAAACATGTCTTAAATCAGGGGTGGAATATGTCGCTGTACACCTAATTATTTTCAAATGATAAATGGTAAATCGAGATGATTGGAATACTGATCGTTTAAAAAAAAAAATAACTGGACGTTTCCATCAGCATGCTAGTAGCTACAGGAAGTGTTGTTGAATCCAATGGGTTGCTTTAACATTAGCTAGCCAAATGACAAAAACAGCAGTTTAATAAAAAAATTGCAGTACTTCAATCTTCTCCATATATAATTTTGGATAATGGTATAATTAGAGGAGTACAGGGCCCTCACACGTCGATGGATAGAGGTACATTTCCCAAGGCTTTCTCATGCCAGATCTTGCAGTGTCCTGATCATGTGGGAAGGTGCAATAATGGTGCTTTCAAATCATTTGGGAACTCGGCTCGGGTAAAAACGATGTCAAATCATGACGTCAGTGATGTGCAGGTTGGAAAGTCGGAGCTCTAGAAGGATGCCCGAGTTCCCGACTTGAAATTCATAGTTGGATGACCGTTCAAAGCGATTTTCCCAGTCAGAGCTCATTTTTCCGAAGTTCCCAGTTGTCTTGAACGCACTGAAGTCCAAGATTTCCGAGGTCCCAGTTGTTTTGAACGCGACATTATAGGCTACTCAGCCCAGCTTCATGCGTAGTGGCCACACCATGTTAAGTCAACAGAAAAGCTGTTCAGGTTATTTGCCTCTCTTAACAAGAGGATCGTCATTGAAAAGCATTTTCCCACGGCAAATATACTTTTAGGACGAAAATGACTACAATGTTGCGCTAGCCTATCACTTGTTGGCACTGGCGGAGTCGGACCGCGAGTTGTGACTTCATTGAAACAGCTTTAACAGTTGATGTAAACAATTTACATTTTTAAGACTATACATTAGGTTGATGTAATGATAGTCTACTCACTCCATCTCTGCTTCGTATGTTTTAGTCCATGTGTTTTTCGAATCCTCCTCTGCACCTCATCTCCACTCATGGCTCTCACAGGTTTAACACTCAATGTTATCTTATTTCTCTGGATCGTTTCCTCAGACTATTTGTTTTATCGACCTCATTCCGTTTGTAGCGTAAGGAGAGTACACAACGCATGCTGTTCACGGGTTGGCTTCGCTGGACGTCGAGTTACACTGTAACTGTGCGCATGCGCGCGCCTATGTTTTAGCAATTGTCACCCTTTTCCCTTCACGTGGATGTGCTTCATCGGCTACAATTACGCGCTACCAATGTGTATAACTATTCATTTGATAGTAACTGTAGAATTACAGGTCGTTGCATCTCGTGAGTCAAGAAGACAATAGTAAAAATATAGCTGCGAGCAGCAATGAACGGGGTTCACAGGATGACAGAAAGGACACAAGATCAGTTGGATAACAAAGCAATCACTCTATCATGTAAGAACTATCTTACATTATGTGCAATCAGTGATGACATTATTAGAAGATTAAAGTATTTTTAGAATTAGCATATGTGCTAAAGTGCATCTATAGGTACAGTGTGGCCATATTTGAATGCTGCAACAATCTTTTCTCAAAACCATTAAAGATGATGTAATAAGTCTAAATA
Source organism: Oncorhynchus nerka (assembly GCF_034236695.1). Taxonomy (NCBI): domain Eukaryota; kingdom Metazoa; phylum Chordata; class Actinopteri; order Salmoniformes; family Salmonidae; genus Oncorhynchus; species Oncorhynchus nerka. The sequence goes on from NC_088402.1 coordinate 59,521,948, forward strand.
CAAAATCTGAAGTGAATCTGACTTATGGTTCAAGAGGAGAAGATGATTGCAGATGAAGAATGAGTTATTTATAGTTTCCTTGTTTTTTGACACAATACCAAATGTATCTTAAGGACATTCATGATAGCGATGAAAAGCTTCAAGTTGATAGGCCCCTCTGGAGTGGATTTACAGTGGTTTAAATGGACACATAAAATCAGACTTTCTGATTTGTCAATAACTCAGCCAACACTTAGATTTTCTCAAACTAAGTTAAATACTTTTTATGGATCAAATCCCGTTAGCGGGATCAATTTGACAACATCCGGTGAAATGGCAGAGCGCCAAGTTCAAATTAAATTATTAGAAATATTTAACTTTCATAAAATCACAAGTGCAATACACCCAAATGAAGCTTAACTTCTTGTTAATCCAACCACCGTGTCATATTTCAAAAAGGCTTTACGGCGAAAGCAAACCATGCGATTATCTGGACAGCGACCCATCATACAAATGCATGACAAACATTTTTCAACCAGCCAGGCGTGACACAAAACTCAGAAATAACAATATAATTCTTGCCTTTCCTTTGAAGGTCTTCTTCTGTTGCCACTCCAATATATCCCAGAAACATCACAAATTGCCCTTTTGTTCGATTAATTCCTTCGTTATATCCCCAAAATGTCAATTTATTTGGCGCGTTTGATTCAGAAAAACACCAGTTCCAACTTGCCCAACATGACTACAAATGATCTAATGAGTTACCTGTAAACATTGTCCAAACATTTCAAACAACTTTCCTAATCCAACTTTAAGTATTTTAAAACGTAAATAATCGATCAAATTTAAGACTGTAATATACTGCGTTCAATAAGGGATAAAATGAATGTGGAGCGAGTTCCAGGTCGCGCGCCCCAAACAAAACAGTCCACTAGGCTTGACACCCAGAAAAGAAAAGGCTTCTTCTTCATTTCTCAAAGGAAAAACATCAACCAATTTCTAAAGACTTTAGACATCTAGTGGAAGCCATAGGAACTGCAAACAGATGCCTCATAAATCTATTATCCCATAGAAACTAATTGAAAACAGTCATCTCTACAACAAAAAATTCCTGGATGATTTGTCCTCGGGGTTTCGCCTGCCAAATAAATTCTGTTGTACTCACAGACATGATCTTAACAGTTTTAGAAACTTTAGAGTGTTTTCTATCTAAATCTACTAATTATATGCATATCCTAGCTTCTGGGCCTGAGAAACAGGAAGTTTACTTTGGGCATGCTTTTCATCCAGACCTGAAAATACTGCCCCCTATCCCAAAGAAGTTAAGACATGTGCCATGCTGTAATTTTGTCCTATGGTTCATGAGAAGAAGATTTTTAAAGTATATTTTTTTCTTCATATTAGTATATGTGCTAATATGAATCTACTGATATGATGTGGCCATCTTTGAATGCAGTAACACTATTTTCTCAAACTCTTTAGGGACTATTGTGATGATACAACATTTGGAGTGAATCTGACTTCTAGTCCATGAGAAGAATATTTTTTATGATTTTTTAAACATTAGCATTACATAATCCAAAAAGTTAATTGTTAATAGGTTCCTTATTTTATAAGACATCAATGCCAAACCTAACATGGTTCATCATGGTAATAGGCCATTATGCAGTGGAATTACAAAGGACTTACATGGACATGTAATATCTGATTTCCTGATTTATAAATAACTCAGCCATCTATTAACCAATCCACTTGGAGATATTTGGACATATGGTTCATGAGAAGACATTTTTCACAAAAAAAAGAAGAAGTTCAATACAGACAAAAATCTATCCTGACAGACCTTATTAAGTCCCATTAAGGCAAATTTGGCCAGCATGAGGAAAGATACCTACAAACATAGGGACGCGGATATGAGGGTTTAAGTGAGACTGCTTATAACAGCGCCACCTATAGGATGATCAGTGACATTATTTTTGATCGAAGTTACGCATGACCTCTAGTTTTTGTGTGCCAAATTAGAACAAAAGTTACCAATCTATGCTTGAGTTTATATTTGTATTTATTATCGATCCCCCATTAGCTGCTGCCAAAGCAGAAGCTGCTCTTCCTGGGGTCCAGCAAAATGAAGGCAGTTTATACCATTTTAAAACATTACAATACATTCACAGATTTCACAACACACTGTGTGCCCTCAGGCCCCTACTCCACCACTACCACATATCTACATTTCTAAATCCATGTGTATGTATAGTGCGTATGTTATTGTGTGTGTGTGTGTGTGTGTGTGTGTGTGTGTGCGTGCGCGTGTGTGTGCATGCGCGTGTGTGTGCATGTGTCTGTGCCAATGTTTGTGTTGCTTCACAGTCCTCGCTGTTCCATAAGGTGTTTTTTAATCTGTTTTTTAAATCTAATTGTACTGCTTGCATCAGTTACTTGATGTGGAATAGAGTTCCATGTAGTCATGGTTCTATGTAGTACTGTGTGCCTCCCATAGTCTGTTCTGGACTTGGGGACTGTGAAGAGACCTCTTGTGGCATGTCTCGTGGGGTATGCATGGGTGTCCGAGCTATGTGCCAGTAGTTCAACATGTCAATACCTCTCATAAATAAAAGTAGTGATGAAGTCAATCTCTCCTCCACTTTCAGCCAGGAGATTGACATGCATTTTATTAATATTAGCTCTCTGTGTACATCCAAGGGCCAGCTGTGCTGCCCTGTTCTGAGCCAATTGCAATTTTCCTAAGACCTTTTTTGTTGCACCTGACCACACGACTGAACAGTAGTCAAGGTGCGACAAAACTAGGGCCTGTAGGACCTGCCTTGTTGATAGTGTTGTTAAGAAGGCAGAGCATCGCTTTATTATAGACATACTTCTCCCCATCTTAGCTACTACTGCATCAATATGTTTTGACCATGACAGTTTACAATCTAGTGTTACTCCAAGCAGTGTTGTCATCTCAACAAATTTCCACATTATTTATTACAAGATTTAGTTGAGGTTTAGGGTTTTGTTCCAAATACAATGCTGGTAGTTTAAGAAATATTTAGGGCTAACTTATTCCCTGCCATCCACTCTGAAACTAACTGCAGCTCTTTCTTGAGTGTTGCAGTCATTTCAGTCGCTGTAGTAGTTGACGTGTATAGTGTTGAGTCATTCGCATACATAGAATCTCTGGCTTTACTCAAAGTGAGTGGCATGTCGTTAGTAAAAATTGAAAAAAGCAAGGGGCCTAAACAGCTAACCTGGGGAATTCCCGATTCTAACTGGATTATATTTGACATGGTTCCATTACAGAACACCCACTGTGTTCTGTTAGACAAGTAACTCTTTATCGACATTATAGCAGGGGGTGTAAAGTCATAACACATACATTTTTCCAGCAGTAGACTATGATCAATAATGTCAAAAGGTGCACTGAAGTCTAAAAAGACCCCACAATCATTTTATCACCAATTTCTCTCAGCTAATCATCAGTCATTTGGGTAAGTGCTGTGCTTGTTGAGTGTCCTTCCCTATAAGCATGCTGAAATTCTGTTGTCAATTTGTTTACTGTAAAATACCATTGTATCTGGTCAAACATAATTTTTTCCAGAAGTTTACTAAGGGTTGGTAACAGGCTTTCTGGTCGGCTATTTGAGCCAGTAAAGGGGGCTTTACTATTCTTGGGTAGCGGAATGAGTTAGTTGACATTGTAAAAAAAAAAAAAATTCTAAGAATAAAAATAGGTTTCATGTGAAGCCCTAATAAAATGGGTATATGCGGAGCCTCATGTTGGGATGTTATCTAAGATTTCGGCGTGTTTCTCTTTCCAGGTGTTGCTGAAACATGCCAAATCTTACAACGCCTGGATAGGTATTTTACATATCTGCTAACCACATGTTGGTCACGTTCCCCTGCTTAGATGTGGAATGCATCAACCAATGGTTGCGTGCCACATCATTGACTGGGCCGTTGGGCACCAGATTGCTATAACATATGTGGTTAGCTGTTACTTAAAATACTTATCCAGACGTTGTAAGATATGGTATGTGTCAGCAAAGTTTGAGCAGGGGAGCACGACCCATATGTTATAGCAATCTGGTGCTCGATGGCACAGTCGATGACGTGGCATTGGTTGATGCATGCAACGTCTGAGTAGGGGAACGTGACCCTCATTATGTTAGCTGTTTGTCTTGCAAACATAAATTTTATGGAAAGATTATGGTTCGTTTTGAGCAGGGCGCGCCTCCCTCACCGGTTTGGCCCCAGTCACGTAATGGGCCATAACCAAGTGCAACCCGGGCCAATTGAATCAAATCCCCTCTATGCATTTACAGGTGTGCTTCTCCTACTCAGGTAAACAATGATTAATCATCAAGCACATGACCTTAGGTGCAAATTATTCATAATTCAAGAAATTACACTGTTGTTTTCTTTTAAAGAAAAGTAGACAAAACATATGTCATCCCTATTCTTTACGTTTTCTTCCTCAAATAGCCTAATATTACTGGTTCACAGCCTTAAATAAAGTGACACTTCTTGTTTTCAGTAGTTATGTAGGCATACTAGTGCACATAAAAACAGTGAAGTATGACTGAATTGCAAGTGAGAGGAAGTTGAAGAACACACCAACATGAGGTCTCCAAACTCATTCCTAGATGTTATCAACTTGTATTTTGAACTTTTATTTTGGTAGTAGCTTGTTTTTTGGTAGTAGCCTACACGATCAAATGCCACCAATAGTTCCATAATGATGGTTCTCACCATGAATTGCCCTCTCTCCATTTCCTCTTTTTAACGCAAGATCCTACATGCACAAGCTATCCTATACACGTGTCCTATACACTTATTCTATACAGATTAGTGATGTGACATTATTCAACACATACAGTGAAGCATCATCCTGGACTTCCTGACGGGCCACCCCCAGGTGGTGAGGGTAGGCAACAACACATCCGCCACTCTGACCCTCAACACGGGGGTCCCTCAGGGGTGCGTGCTTAGTCGCCTCCTCTACTCCATGTTCACCCACGACTACGTGGCCGCGCACAACTCCAACACCATCGTTAAGCTTGCTGACGACACGACAGTGTTTAGCCTGATCACCAACGATGATGAGACAGCCTATAGGGAGGAGGTCAGTGACCTGGCAGTGTGGTGCCAGCACAACAACCTCTCCATCAACGATGGCAAGACAAAGGAGCTGATCGTGGATTACAGGAAATGGAAGGTCGAGCACACCCCATCCACATCGACAGGGCTGTAGTGGAGTGGGTCAAGAGCTTCGTTCCTCAGTGTCCACATCACTAAGGAATGATCATGGTCCACACACACCAACACAGTCGTGGACAAGGCACAACACTGCCTCTTCCCCATCAGGAGGCTGCAAAGATTTGGCATGGGCTTTCAGATCCTCAAAACATTCTACAGCTGCACCATTGAGAGCATCTTGACTGGCTACATCACCGCTTGGTATGGCAACTGCTTAGCATCCGACCGCAAAGCGCTACAGAGGGTAGTGCGTACAGCCCAGTGCATCACTAGGGCCGTGCTCCCTGCAATCCATAACCTCTTCACCAGGCAGTGTCAGACGAAGGCCTTAAAAATGGTCAAAGACTCCAGCCACCCAAGTCATAGACTGTTCCCTCAGCTACTGCACAGCAAGCGGTACCGATGCAGTCTGGAACCAACAGGACCCTGACCAGCTTCTACCCCCAAGCCATAAGACTGCTAAATAGTTTGCCCACGTAGCTATTGGTTAACTATTTAACTATTTGCATTGATCCTTTAAACTCTTTTGACTCATCACATACTCTGCTGTTACCGTTTGTTATCTGTCCAGTTGCCTATCACTTTATCCCTACCTATATGTCCATATCTACATCAATTACCTCGTACCCCTACAGATCAACTCGGTACTGGTACCCTGTATATATAGCCAAGTTATTGTTACTCATGGTGTATTTATTCCTTGTGTTATTATGTTTTTCTATTATTTCTTTTTTTCTCTCTCTGCATTGTTGGGAAGGGCCAGTAAGTAAGCATTTCACTGTTAGTCTATACCTGTTGTTTATGAAGCATGTGACAGATAACATTGCTTTGATTTGATCATAGCATCCATGATGTTGAGAATAGTTAGGTGAATAGTAAGGTATGTTTACTCTTTAGCCGGTCAGCCATAGGTCTCAGCTGGACCAGATGGGTGGGTCCTCCTGAGGCGCCCGTCACAGGAGCATCAACCTCCTCCCTCTCCTCTAGAACCCTCTCTAGAAGAAGAAGAACCACAACAACAGCAATTCATCCTTTACTTGCATGTTCGGTATAACACTGTTCATGTTCAGAGAGAGAAGGAGAAAGAGAGAGCAATGGTAGATGTTTAGGTGACGGGCCACTCACCGTTTTTTGAGGCCTCGCGCACCGAGGAGTAGAACTGCTGCCCTCTCCGTCTAAATCCAGTCTCTTGGCCATCTGTTAGCTGTTTACCTTGGATTGACATTAAGCATCAAGAAGTTCTACTTCAACCTCTTTTGGAATTTACACCAAACTTCTGTGATGTACATGTATATGAAGGAATGTTTAATCACAGTTTCGAAAAAATGGACAGTAATGATGAATGTTCATGCAAGTACTGTATGTATCAACTTAGCTAAAATAATATAATAATAAATGAATAAATATGATTTAATAAATTATAACACTGACACACCGTCAAGACAGTTAAAAATGTTTTTTTTTTGTCAAGGCAAGTGCCATCTGCCTGTTTTGAACACCTGGGCCAGTGAATAGAAGGATGACATGGATGCTCACGTTTGGGATAGAAAGAGGAAAAGCTCCAGCTTCTTCTCTGAGGACTCTCTCCCTCCATCCTAGCTCTCTTTGTCTGGAAGAGAGGGGGAGAAATAGTTTAGATTTTTTTTTTTTAAGGAATACAATTAATTGAAAGGAATGACTCAAATGTCAACATCCAAACCTCAACTACTTAAGATTGTTTTGCGTTGATCATTTTTTGTTTGTTGATTTTAGTCCGAGATACCGTCCCTGAATGTCATAGCAGCATCACACCTGATCCTCAAGCACCTGATTCCCTGTCTCGTGAAGGTCATCCCTGTGTCACTACTATCCAGTATTCATGCTCTCCCATCTGTCTGCCTGTCAGTTTACGTACTTTACCAGAGACACAGGCTGTATGTGCACATCATGGATCTGGATGGGAATGCATCTAGCTAGACTATTTATAGCTGACCAAAATGACAGGACACGGAATGCCCCATGGGAAATCTCCCTGATGATACAACCCCACAGTGTTGGGAGGGGACGCTAACGTTATGGCCTGGTTGTAGTCTCTAGACAGACGGGTTGCCTCCCCCGATGTTCCGGCTTACATGTCTGTTTTTGTTCCGGGGTCAGTGGGGACAGAGAGGACGAGACGGAAATGGTTGTGCGCCACCGGTGACGTCACTGCCGTATCCGCTTGTTGCCCTAGCTAAACATGAGCACCGCATTTTAAACCCGTTTCAACCAAACTCGTGATTTGTTGAGAGTTGTCTGAAGAGGACCCTCCCTGCAAAATGTTGTCTCCTTTTGAAATGAGAATCTGACATCGTCCCAAGACCTTGTGCCATTGTCTAGCTTACGTTGGTCCAAGGTCTGGGATTTCCAAAACTAGCGTGGTTGTGGAAACATTGTAGGAATGTTGTGTGCTGTAGCTTAAGAATGACAGTTTGGGTTCCACTACCACTTTTTTCATTGAACAGGGTGTAGTATGCCCTGTGATGGTAATGGAATATTTAGTGGCCCAGTAGGCCTATAAAACATCATAAACAAGTGGACAGAGTCTTCAGTGTCTTTTCCTAATCTTTGTCATAATGTGATAATTTGAAGATTCTGAATTGTGGGCTAAATCAGAGGCTAATAGAGTGTGAATGCCAACACACAAACCCTTCACTTCAATGATAGATCCAGGTCTATTTTTACTGACACCTAAGTCAAAACAATAACTTTACTGAACAAAAATATAAACGCAAAAATGGCACATTTTTTACTGAGTTACAGTTTATATAAGGGAATCAGTCAATTGAAATATTTTAATTAGCCCCTAATCTATGGATTTCAGATGACTGGGAGGGCATATGCCCACCTCCTGGGGAGCTAGGCCCGGCCAATCAGAATGAGTTTTTCCCCACAAACTGGCTTTATTACCGACAGAAATACTCCTCAGTTTCATCGGCTGTCTGGGTGGTTGGTCTCAGAGGACCCCGTAGGTGAAGAAGCCAGACGTGGAGTTTCTGGGCTGATAGAGAAATTAAAGACATTTTTCTGGCAACAGCTCTGGTGGACATTCCTGCGGTCAGTATGCCAATCGAACGCTCCCTCACAACTTGAGACATCTGTGGCATTGTGTTGTGTGACAAAACTGCACATTTTAGAGTGATCTTTATTGTACCCAGCACAAGGTGCACATGTGTAATGATCATGCTGTTTAATCAGCTTCTTGATATGTCACACCTGTCAAGTGGATGGATTAGCTTGGCAAAGGAGAAAGGCTCACTAACAGGGATGTAAACACATTTTTGCACACAATTTGAGAGAAATAAGCTTTTTGTGCATATTTCAGTTCATAAAACATGGGACCAAAACTTTACATGTTGCGTTTCCATTTTTGATCAGTATGGAATCTGCATCCGTGCTCTTCTGAGTTATAGAGGGAATTGCTCCTAACCGCCCATTCTAGATTTGGGTCATGCTGTCCTCTTGGGATCCCCTGTCCAGTGAAATGTGACTTGGTGTACAACTAGGACCACCCCTCATCGCAAGTGCAAACACTGAGGGGGTATTTTAAGCCTCTGGGAACTCGGGGGCTGGGCATTGTGTGTCTGAACTGTCAATGACTGGATTGGCCTGTACACATTCGCCCAACCTGGGGCTCTCTGTCCACTGTTCACTTTGAATCTAACCAGTAGCCTACTGTAGGTACTGCACCTATTCCCAGACTCAACATTTGGGACGATTCCAGATTGTGTGAAATTAACTTTGGTCAGATTCTGTGTCCTGTTCTCATACACACTACCCTCCTAAAAGCCAGAGTTCACCAACTGACAAGCCCCTACTAGTCCCAGTGTCGATGTCATTCATTATCTCAATAACAGGTTTCTACGTATCATGAACACCTGCTTTTTCCCCCACTGAAATGTATTAGGGCAAATAAAATATCTGACTTGGTGTTAACTCTCTCTCTCTCTTTTACCTCATCTCCTAAGTAATTGTAGTTACTGGTAATCTGACTGAATATTAGGTTCGAAAGCTTATCTAAAATCTGACATATTGTGCTTGCCGTATGCTGCAGCTTGTGGTTGTGCAATGTTAGAACACTAGGAAAGAAGACACACATCTAACACAATATTGTTCTGTCATTTATTATTACCTACCTTTTTATTGTATTATTTGATCATATGTGTTCATAAATAGCTTACAAGCTAACAAGCTAAACAAGCTAACTCGGTTGAGCTAACAATTAATCAAGTCTATATACTGGGCTTTTACAGTGGCTGCAATGTAGTACAGTATTGCTCTTTGCTGTATATAGTGAGTTGTTCCCTGCGCCGAAGACGTGGAAGTTGATTAATAGAGCCCTCCGCACCTCTCTGATTCAGAGCGATTGGGTTAAATGCGGAAGACACATTTCAGTTGAATGCATTCAGTTGTAGAACTGACTAGGTATCCCCCTTTCCCTTTTCCATCAGTATTGCAGAGTGTAACCCAAACCTATGGAGGGCACTGAAACACAAGCACAGCCTTGTGTTTCAGTCACAACCACCTGTGGCACAAATAGTCCTTTTTATACTCAAATAGGACTGTACTCAAAAAGGACTGTATTTATGGCAAGTCTGATGTCTTGATTTCGTTATAACAAGAGGAAGTCACCAAACACAGTTGTTGTGCTGTTACCACTAACCACAGGAAGTAAAAGTACAATTGTGTTAGTTTGATAGCACCAGCATCCTGTCAAGTAGATCACATATTTCTCCACCCTTCTCATCATGTGATGTTTATTGACAGGAAATATTTTAAATGTGCCTCTTACACAACTATTGAGATGATTCTAAAGAAATCTGCTATGGCAAAAATGATCAAGGTTTGATAAAAACAGAATAGACAATACACTTTCTCTTGATCTAATAACCCCCCCGCAAACAGTGCAATGGTTTATACACTTAGTGATTATTTTCAGGTTTTTGTCCTCTTTCTCTATCAGGTATTTATCTTACTTTTACAGTGTATTTACCAATATCCATTTAGCTTTACTTTGCCTGATGCAACATTATTTCTGTGCCTCTGATCATAGGCCTAGGTCAGAATCCCACAGGTAATGCTGCGTAGTGCAACCTTGAACTCAACACATGTAGAACACATGTTAGTCAGACCGACTAACATACCGGTACTCACCAACGTGCAATCTCTTGCCCAATCAGAATCAACCTGTAGGTATATCCACTGATCGTGTCCTCCAATTGTGTTTGATAGAACAATCCACTGCTTGGTTCGTTTTGCAGTTCACCTCAACCCAGGCAGACACCACTGCTAGAGGATATGGCAGCGGATCATTCGGTCAAGTTGAAGTCCCCATAACTTTCTCTCACTCTCTCAATTCTGTCCTTCCTTGCCTCTTTACTTTCAACCTATATTTTTTTATTTCCTTTATTTTTATTTCACTTTGAAGTCTTTTGTTCGTACTCTCCTTGTCTCTGTATGTTTAGCAGTTCCAAAGGTTGCTGGTGCCCTACACTATGAGGAAGTGTGCATGTTGACAGTGTGTACAATGCACGCCTCAGTTAGTAGAAGTCGACTTTAACCCAGGCCCAGGGGAATTTCCTCTTTCAATAGGAGTTGTGACTATTGCATATGCATCTGTATGCATAATACATAGACAGGTGTGTATCATGTATCACCAATCTCTCAATTTCACCCCTTATCCTCCCTTCGCAGGATATTGTTGACAACCAAGTAATGCTGCTAAAAGTTGCTATCCCTTTCTCTAACCTAATCATTTCTGACACACCTTTGCCTATCCATTTGACACACAGCACTCTACTTTATGGGAAGTTATGTCGGCCAGCTAAATAGGGTTACTTTATTTTTGCAAAATGGGCTACAACATGAATGTGAAATGGATTACAACATGAATGCAGAATGTTCTTCATTAACATATAGGTCAATGGTAACCTACGGGAAGTAGCTGTAGACAAACTCAACTGCACCGCATACTGGTTCTCTTCTATATGAGAGTGTGTTACGATTTGTTATCTCAGTCATCTGCATGTTGTTGTTGTCTTCCTTCTACTGTATATGACAAGACCAATGTCCACCAACTCCCAAGAAACAGTTTCCTGGCACCAATCTAACCCAAAGGGTTGGTGGGGAGGAGGAGAGCGGCTCTACAATATTGATCTGTGACCAGGTGCAAACTAGCCCGAAGTACTCCAAACAAAGTATGCTTCACTATGCATAAACAATGCATCCTTTTCGCCCTAGTGTCTTTATATTATATAACCCGTGCCAACATCTACTAAGCATCTCAGCTAAGCACATCTCTTAACATTCAGCTGTTGTATGTTGGAATGACACATGACAATTCTGATAGAGTATCAAACAGGTGTGTGTGTGTGCAATAACTATACTGTAGGCAGGTCTGGGCTTCATGCACTGAATGATACACCCTATGACTGCTTCTGGTGTATTGACGGGGTGGGATCTGAAAAGAAATGAGTCCTTTCTGGCATTTCGCAAAAGGCTCTATGTGATACTGATTGCACTATACATTTGTGCGTGTCGATATGGTTGTTGTTGTTCGATAGAGCCATTGGATGTCTTTCAGTGATGTTCCTATCAGCGGATGAATTTCTAAATATACAAGCTGACCATTTTTTTCCAGTCTCTGAAAGACTAAAACTTGTGTGGGATGGTGCTTCGTGCTCTGGCCCCTTCCCTACCCAAAGGCAGGCTTTTTTGAAGCAAGGCGGACACTAATAACAATCCTTTGGGCAAAACTGAAAGAACTGACCAGACCACAATGGCTTCGAGTCAATCCTCTCATCAACACTAATTTGATAATAGAGCATTTTTGGATGCTCTATTAGCTACGTGGTGACATACATGTTTCAACTGGAATATAGCGAAGAGGATTCGAAACCGAGTTGGATTTAGCTAGAAGGCCAGCTACAGCCAATGCTGTATGAATTTTTTAAATTTTTTTATTTTTATTTAACCAGGCAAGTCAGTTATTAAGAACAAATTCTTATTTTCAATGGTGGCCTGGGAACAGCAGGTTAACTGCCTGTTCAGGGGCAGAACGACAGATTTGTACCTTGTCAGCTCGGGGGTTTGAACTTGCAACCTTCCGGTTACTAGTCCAACACTCTAACCACTAGGCTACCCTGCCGGCTAGCTAAGTCGTTTTTCCTGCAAGCCACCTAGCTAGCTAGCTAACTTCAGTTTATTTACTGAACCCCACATTGTGTATTGCTGGCTAACATACTACTGTGTTACAGTGGGGGGGAAATCTAATTATTTTTTTCTGTTTGCAACTTAGGTAGCTAACTTGCTAGCTAAGTTAGCTAAACAACTACAGGTAGCCATATCTATGACTAAAATAGAAGAGGTTTTACAATCTGAGATCTATTGAATGTTGATTAAAAAACATCTTCTCTTTTTAGATATGACTACTAAACAGCAAGCTACAACATTACAACCAGCCACCTAAAGCTAGGTTTACCAGCAAACATTAGCACGTGACTGGAGTTGGCTAGCTAGTTAGCAGGCGCCAGGGTAACTTGTTATGCGCCACGCCTCGTGTTTGTAACTTGTTAGAAAATGTGTAACATAATTGACGAGGGTTGACATTGGTTATGATTATGACTGTGAATGGCCCCCCAATGGTGGAACAAACTCCCTCACGACGCCAGGACAGCGGAGTCAATCACCACCTTCCGGAGACACCTGAAACCCCACCTCTTTAAGGAATACCTAGGATAGGATAAAGTAATCCCTCTCACCCCCCCCCCCCCCCCCCTTAAAAGATTTAGATGCACTACTGTTTCACTGGATGTCATAAGGTGAATGCACCAATTTGTAAGTCGCTCTGGATAAGAGCGTCTGCTAAATGACTTAAATGTAAATGTAAAAATGTGAATGCATTTCAATCTCACATAATTATAGGCATTATGCAAGCTAGGATTCCAAACATATGTAAATAACAATTATTGGCTTACTAGGTAACAGTGATGAGAAACAATAATACAACAATTTACTGTTTAAATCTGAAACTGATAAGCTGGTTTAACTATAAAAATATTTGCCTAAGCATGCCTGATAGACATGGCTGTAGCTAGATAGTAAAAAAAAAAGTAGCCAGACTATTTCTACCATGACCTGTTCTAATTTTTGGTACTGTTAGAAGCAAATGAGAATGGGACCGTAATTGCTATTCATTTACCAACCTGACTAAAAAAGAACAGAGATAAAATGGCATTTTACCCAATGGCCTTATAAATCAGTGTATACCAGTGTTTAAGGTCAATGACGACCAGCCAACAGCGCTGTAGAGATCCCAATGATGTGTTAGATGTTTTTGAGGGCTGCATGATACACTGAATCAAGTGCTCTCATGGTAGTGGCTGAGGCCTACATATATATAACATCACTAAAATCTAAAACCACCAGTAATGTACATCGTACCAGCTCCTTCCTGGCCTCAAAAGAAAAACAAGTCTTATGCCGGTAATAAAAACCTATTCTCAGCTTGAGCCTCCTTATCAAGTTCTCTACATGCACAGTGAAGTTCAGCTAATCATCAACCCAGACACGATATTTGTACACATAAACTTGCTCTATAGTATGTCCAGCCAATGTAGCAATGACATGATTAGTAACATGCCTGGCATTTGAAAATACCATGCATTTTGTTTTACCTGAGTTTAGAACCAGCTTTAAATCATACAGATTCTGTTGTATGATGTTAAATGCTCTTTAGGCATTTTCAAAAGCTGAAGATAAACTAATACCACTTGAATAAAGAACAGTATCATCTGCATAAAAATTAACATCCGGTGTTTCAATAAGATCCCCAATGTTGTTGATTTACAAAATGAACAACAGTGGGCCCAAAATATAACCTTGCGGAACACCTGAGCACACCTCTATGGACCTAAAGTATATATACAAAAGTATGTGGACACTCATTCAAATGAGTGGATTCAGCTATTTCAGCGACACACGTTGCTGACAGGTGTATAAAATCACACAGTCATGTAATCTCCATAGACAAACATTGGCAGTAGAATAGCCTTACTGAAGAGCTCAGTTACTTTCAACGTGGCATTCTATGCCACCTTTCCAACAAGTCAATTCATCAAATTTCTGCACCGGTCAACTGTAAGTGCTGTTGTGAAGTGGAAAGATATAGGAGCAACAACGGCTCAGCCGCAAAGTGGTAGGCCACACAAGCTCACAGAACGGGACTTCTGAGTGCTAAAGCGCATAAAAATAGTCTGTCTTAGGTTGCAACACTCATTACCGAGTTCCAAACTGCCTCTGGAAGCAACGTCAGCACAAGAACTGTTAGTCGAGAGCTTCCATGGCTGAGCAGCTGCACACAAGCCTAAGATCACCATGCGCAATGCCAAGCGTCGGCTGGAGTGGTGTAAAGCTTGCCGCAATTGGACTCTGGAGCAGTGGAAATACGTTCTCTGGAGTGATGAATCATGCTTATTGCTTCAGTACAACGGACAAATCTGGGTTTGGCGGATGCCAAGAGAACACTACCTGCTCCAATGCATAGTGCCAACTGTAAAGTTTGGTGGAGGAGGAATAGGAGGTTCTTTCATGGCTCAGGCAAGGCCCCTTAGTTCCCGTGAAGGGAAATCTTAACGCTACAATGACATTTTAGATGATTCTATTCCCAAAACAGTTTGGGGAAGGCCTTTTCCTGTTTCAGCATGACAATGCACCATGCACAAAGCCTGCACAGAGCCTTGACATTGACTGAAGGGCTTTAGAAATAAATGAATAATTGTCTAACCTCAGTGCACAACCTCACCTAGGATAGGATAAAGTAATCCTTCTCACCCCCCCCCCCTTAAAAGATTTAGATGCACTATTGTAAAGTGGCTGTTCCACTGGATGTCATAAGGTGAATGCACCAATTTGTAAGTCGCTCTGGATAAGAGCGTCTGCTAAATGACTTAAATGTAAATGTAAATGTAATGCTCTTGTGGCTGAGTTGAAGCAACTACACTCAGCAATGTTCCAACATCTTGTGGAAAACCTTCACAGAAGATTGTATTTAAACCCTTCATTTTCCTCAGTTCTTTGCTCTGTGTTTGAATGTTAGCACCCAGCCCCAGCGATGCTGTGAACATTTGTTACTCCAGTTGGACTCTCTTGTGGTACTCTGTTTTTGTTCTTGTTTATTTATTTTTGATTACGTTTTGAGGCTTTTCCCCTGATGTACCTACCACCTTGTGGATTTACCTTTTCACTTGGAGGATTACCTTTTTCTCTTGGAATTACTTTTGACGTTGTGTATTTATATTTTTGCCTGAAGTACTTTCCTTTTTACTTTATTAAAACACCGTCTCAAGTACTGCTTTGTCTGCCTCATCTCCTGGGTTCTGCCGACTATTAGTGGCTCAGTTTGCTAAGTGACTGTTTCTCACACTTGTCGTGGCGGAATCAGAATTATTTGGGTAACATTTATAAATAATATGTTTTATTATTTTTATTGCATGCTTATGTGAGATATGTCATTAGAATGTCTATTTTTGGATAATACTGTTGGCCGGTTGCAGTTATCTGTTCTCTGTCAGGTTTCAGTTACTTGGGCCGCAGAGAGGGGAGAGGTCAAGCTTGTCTTATGTAAACATATATTTTAAACCAATTATCTCTTGGCTCCACAATGTCTGTGTGCCAGTCACTGTGTCTTTGTGATCAAATCAAATCATCAAATCAAATGTATTTATATAGCCCTTTGTACATCAGCTGATATCTCAAAGTGCTGTACAGAAACCCAGCCTAAAACCCCAAACAGCAAGCAATGCTGGTGTAGAAGCACGGTGGCTAGGAAAAACTCCCTAGAAAGGCCAAAACCTAGGAAGAAACCTAGAGAGGAACCAGGCTATGTGGGGTGGCCAGTCCTCTTCTGGCTGTGCCGGGTGGAGATTATAACAGAACATGGCCAAGATGTTCAAATGTTCATAAATGACCAGCATGGTCGAATAATAATAAGGCAGAACAGTTGAAACTGGAGCAGCAGCACAGTCAGGTGGACTGGGGACAGCAAGGAGTCATCATGTCAGGTAGTCCTGGGGCACGGTCCTAGGGCTCAGGTCCTCCGAGAGAGAGAAAGAAAGAGAGAATTAGAGAGAGCATATATGGGCCAAACAGGAAGGATATAACCCCACCCACTTTGCCAAAGCACAGCCCCCACACCACTAGGGGGATATCTTCAACCACCAACTTACCATCCTGAGACAAGGCTGAGTATAGCCCACAAAGATCTCCGCCACGGCACAACCTGGGGGGGGCGCCAACCCAGACAGGATGACCACAACAGTGAATCAACCCACTCAGGTGACGCACCCCCTCCAGGGACGGCATGAGAGAGCCCCAGTAAGCCAGTGACTCAGCCCCTGTAATAGGGTTAGAGGCAGAGAATCCCAGTGGAAAGAGGGGAACCGGCCAGGCAGAGACAGCAAGGGCGGTTCGTTGCTCCAGAGCCTTTCCGTTCACCTTCCCACTCCTGGGCCAGACTACACTCAATCATATGACCCACTGAAGAGATGAGTCTTCAGTAAAGACTTAAAGGTTGAGACCGAGTTTGCGTCTCTGACATGGGTAGGCAGACCGTTCCATAAAAATGGAGCTCTATAGGAGAAAGCCCTGCCTCCAGCTGTTTGCTTAGAAATTCTAGGGACAATTAGGAGGCCTGCGTCTTGTGACCGTAGCGTACGTGTAGGTATGTACGGCAGGACCAAATCAGAGAGATAGGTAGGAGCAAGCCCATGTAATGCTTTGTAGGTTAGCAGTAAAACCTTGAAATCAGCCCTTACTTTGACAGGAAGCCAGTGTAGAGAGGCTAGCACTGGAGTAATATGATCACATTTTTTGGTTCTAGTCAGGATTCTAGCAGCCGTATTTAGCACTAACTGAAGTTTATTTAGTGCTTTATCCGGGTAGCCGGAAAGTAGAGCATTGCAGTAGTCTAACCTAGAAGTGACAAAAGCATGGATTAATTTTTCTCCATCATTTTTGGACAGAAAGTTCCTGATTTTTGCAATGTTACGTAGATGGAAAAAAGCTGTCCTTGAACTGGTCTTGAAATGTTCTTCAAAAGAGAGATCAGGGTCCAGAGTAACGCCGAGGTCCTTCACAGTTTTATTTGAGACGACTGTACAACCATTAAGATTAATTGTCAGATTCAACAGAAGATCTCTTTGTTTCTTGGGACCTAGAACAAGCATCTCTGTTTTGTCCGAGTTTAATAGTAGAAAGTTTGCAGCCATCCACTTCCTTATGTCTGAAACACATGCTTCTAGCGAGGGCAATTTTGGGGCTTCACCATGTTTCATTGAAATGTACAGCTGTGTGTCATCCGCATAGCAGTGAAAGTTAACATTATGTTTTCGAATAACATCCCCAAGAGGTAAAATATATAGTGAAAACAATAGTGGTCCTAAAACGGAACCTTGAGGAACACCGAAATTTACAGTTGATTTGTCAGAGGACAAACCATTCACAGAGACAAACTGATATCTTTCCGACAGATAAGATCTAAACCAGGCCAGAACATGTCCGTGTAGACCAATTTGGGTTTCCAATCTCTCCAAAAGAATGTGGTGATCGATGGTATCAAAAGCAGCACTAAGGTCTAGGAGCATGAGGACAGATGCAGAGCCTCGGTCCGATACCATTAAAATGTCATTTACCACCTTCACAAGTGCCGTCTCAGTGCTATGATGGGGTCTAAAACCAGACTGAAGCATTTCGTATACATTGTTTGTCTTCAGGAAGGCAGTGAGTTGCTGCGCAACAGCCTTCTCTAAAATATTTGAGAGGAATGGAAGATTCGATAAAGGCCGATAGTTTTTTATATTTTCTGGGTCAAGGTTTGGCTTTTTCAAGAGAGGCTTTATTACTGCCACTTTTAGTGAGTTTGGTACACATCCGGTGGATAGAGAGCCGTTTATTATGTTCAACATAGGAGGGCCAAGCACAGGAAGCAGCTCTTTCAGTAGTTTAGTTGGAATAGGGTCCAGTATGCAGCTGGAAGGTTTAGAGGCCATGATTATTTTCATCATTGTGTCAAGAAATATAGTACTAAAACACTTGAGCATCTCTCTTGATCCTAGGTCCTGGCAGAGTTGTGCAGACTCAGGACAACTGAGGTTTGGAGGAATACGCAGGTTTAAAGAGGAGTCCGTAATTTGCTTTCTAATAATCATAATCTTTTCCTCAAAGAAGTTCATGAATTTATCACTGCTAAAGTGAAAGTCATCCTCTCTTGGGGAATGCTGCTTTTTAGTTAGCTTTGCGACAGTATCAAAATGGAATTTCGGATTGTTCTTATTTTCCTCAATTAAGTTAGAAAAATAGGATGATCGAGCAGCAGTAAGGGCTCTTCGGTACTGCACGGTACCGTCTTTCCAAGCTAGTTGGAAGACTTCCAGTTTGGTGTGGCGCCATTTCCGTTCCAATTTTCTGGAAGCTTGCTTCAGAGCTCGGGTATTTTCTGTGTACCAGGGAGTTAGTTTCTTATGAGAAATGTTTTTAGGGGTGCAACTGCATCTAGGGTATTGCGCAAGGTTAAATTGAGATCCTCAGTTAGGTGGTTAACTGATTTTTGTCCTATGGTGTCCTTGGGTAGACAGAGGGAATCTGGAAGGACATCAAGGAATCTTTGTGTTGTCTGTGAATTTATAGCACGACTTTTGATGTTCCTTGGTTGGGTTCTGAGCAGATTATTTGTTGCAATTGCAAACGTAATAAAATGGTGGTCCGATAGTCCAGGATTATGAGGAAAAACATTAAGATCCACAACATTTATTCCATGGGACAAAACTAGGTCCAGCGTATGACTGTGACAGTGAGTGGGTCCAGAGACATGTTGGACAAAACCCACTGAGTCGATGATGGCTCCGAAAGCCTTTTGGAGTGGGTCTGTGGACTTTTCCATGTGAATATTAAAGTCACCAAAGATTAGAATATTATTTGCTATGACTACAAGGTCCGATAGGAATTCAGGGAACTCAGTGAGAAACGCTGTATATGGCCCAGGAGGCCTGTAAACAGTAGCTATAAAAAGTGATTGAGTAGGCTGCATAGATTTCATGACTAGAAGCTCAAAAGACGAAAACGTCTTTTTTTTTTTTGTAAATTGAAATTTGCTATCGTAAATGTTAGCAACACCTCCGCCTTTGCGGGATGCACGGGGGATATGGTCACTAGTGTAGCCAGGAGGTGAGGCCTCATTTAAAACAGTAAATTCATCAGGCTTAAGCCATGTTTCAGTCAGGCCAATCACATCAAGATTATGATCAGTGATTAGTTCATTGACTATAATTGCCTTTGAAGTAAGGGATCTAACATTAAGTAGCCCTATTTTGAGATGTGAGGTATCATGATCTCTTTCAGTAATGACAGGAATGGAGGTGGTCTTTATCCTAGTGAGATTGCTAAGGCCAACACCGCCATGTTTAGTTTTGCCCAACCTAGGTCGAGGCACAGACACGGTCTCAATGGTGATAGCTGAGCTGACTACACTGACTGTGCTAGTGGCAGACTCCACTATGCTGGCAGGCTGGCTAACAGCCTGCTGCCTGGCCTGCACCCTATTTCATTGTGGAGCTAGAGGAGTTAGAGCCCTGTCTATGTTGGTAGATAAGATGAGAGCAACCCTCCAGCTAGGATGGAGTCTTTGCTATAAATGATCTCAGTTGCAATGTGTAAGGACTCTCAGAGAATTCATTGATAAACACTGAATTGATCTGAGAGTCACAGGGTTGTGATGGAGCTCATATAATTAAAGATGGACTATGATAACTCTGACTTGTGTGTGGTTTGCTCTCATGATTTGGTAAATACAGGAAATTTCCACTACACACCGGAGACCCGAGTTCGTAACCGGGTCCTGACATTAACCAAAGATTTTGGTAACCATTACTGAGAGTTATAGGATAGGTACTGTTTGATGTAGCGCAGAGAATTTTCGACCAACAGCTTGGCGACGCGGTCTTACATTTACATTTAGGTTCTTCATCATATGTTGTTGTGTATGGGTGATTGAGGAAAAATGGCACATTTCAATCACAACAATACATTTACTGTCTCTAAGCACAACCCTGCACAATCTAAAAAAAACTCCTCACTTCAAATGCCTATCTAAAAACCTTCCCAGCCCATTGACTGACAGGTCATTCCTGTCAATAGTTGCCCTTAGCAGGGGATTTTTGTAGACGTATCTTGATATTACATTTTGAGAATCTGCAGAGTGCAATGAGGTGGTTGTGTCATTATTGTTGTAGTCTTGATTTTATACCTTTCAGTGTCCTTTGATGGTTTTTGTCCCACAATCTTGTGGTGCTCCATAACCACAAGGTGTGTATCCCTCCCTCATGCTCGTGTACCCAAAATTTCACCGTGTTGGGGTATTTTTCAGCAGGGCACTGTGGAAGGACTCCAGATAACCTGAGTTTTACAAAGAGAAAAGGTGAACTAAATGTATTACATGGTCTGGAAAGTACTGTGTTTCCTCAGGCTTCATCTAGCCACCTGTAACTCCATACAAACACTACCCAATTCATGTTTATGCCATGATTACTGTAAATGTTGCTATCTTAGCCGTCAGCTTGTAAATATATTTGCCAACTTACCTTCACCTTGTGCAGAGCCAAGAGTTGGAAGCACATGCTGGTGTAATCAGATGCTGTACCATCTACAACAAAACTCACAACAATACACAATTTAACCATCCCACTAATTGTATCGATCTCTATTAGACTGGCAAGCTTAGCACACATAACATGGACATTTCAATATTTTCAGCTTGCTGTTAGCTAGCGTCAATAAATTGACAGCAAGATTGCTAGCCAGCTGAGAACCAACTAATCAACCATAGACAATTTATACAAATGCATCATTGCTACCAACACATAAACAGAGAGTGAGTTAGCTAGTGACAATTCAATTTTTAGGAACAGGGTGTTTTGCATAAAAGGGTGGAATAGATTGCAACCAGATCGAGCTACTCTAATGTTAGCTAACATTAGTCAAAGATAGAATGAACAAACAAAAATGTTCACTCTGCTGAAGGTACCAGTCTAGCTGCTAGACATGCACCACTTCCTGTGAGGAAAGGTCATACTCTACGGATGTTGTAGAGCATGAATCTATAGGAGCAAGTCACTGCTTTGATGTTTGTAGAGAACAACAGGGTGTTGTCCAGGCCATGCCAAGGTTCTTTACACTTTGGGAGGGGGACACTGTGGAGTTGTCAACCGTGATGGAGAGGTCTTGGCGAGGGCAAGTCTTCCCCTGGAGGAAGAGCAGCTCCATCTTGTCAAAGTTGAGGTTGTGGGCCAACTTCCATGCTGAGATGTCCTCCAGATACGCAGAGATGCGTGTCGCCACCTGGGTGTCAGAAGGGAGGAAGGAGAAAAGTAATTCAGTGTCATAGCAATGATAGGAGAGACCATGTGAGGATATGAGGGAGCTGAGCAACTTGGTGTATAGAGAAAAGAGGAGAGGGCCTAGAACCGAGCCCTGGGGGACACCAGTAGTGAGAGCACATGGTGCAGACACAGAGCCTTTCCACATCATCTAATAGGAGCGACCTGTACAGAGCTCTTAGATGCCCAGCCCTGAGATGGTGGAGAGGAGGATCTGATGGTGTTGAAGGCAGTGAATAGATCTAGGAGGATGAGAACAGAAGAATGAAGCAGCTTTGGCAGAGCGGAGAGCCTCCGTGACACAGAGGTGTTTCAGTTGAGTGAACCGACTGGTTAAGGTCAAGAAGATCATTCTGAGAAAGATAACGAGAGTTGGTCATAGACACCACGCTCAAGTGTTTTGGAAAGAAAAGAAAGAAAGCATAGCGGTCTGTAGTTTTTGGTGTCAGAGGGGTTGTCGTCAACCTTTTTTTCAGTGGTTGACAAAGTTGTCCGCAGAGAGGGGGGGAAGGGGTAGAGGATTAAGAAGGGAGGAGAAGATGGAAAATAATTTGCTAGGGTTAGAGTGATAGAAAGTGGGTTTAACAGCGGATACAGACAAAGAGAAGGTAGAGAATAGGGAGTGGAAGGATGATGGGTCCTCCGGAGGTTTAGTTTTCCTCCATTTTTGCTCAGCTGCCCACAGCCTTATACTGTGAGCTCGCAGTGAGTCACTCAGCCACGGAGCGGGAAGGGAGGGTTGAGCTGGCTGAGAGGAAAGGAGACAGTGAGAGTCAAAGGATGCAGATAGAGAGGAGAGTAGGATCGAAGACACAGGAGGGAAAGGATTTAGCAGAATGGAGAGATGATAGGATAGGAGAGAGTAGTGGGAGAGAGAGCGAAGATTGCACCTACTGGAGAGCTCTTATTGGTGTACACCAGTGACGGTCGCTGACGTTTTAAGATGGAGGACGATACATTTTTTTCATGAGCATGGCCTTATTTCTATTAGAGCATATTGGATGACTGTCATTCATATTCCATTCAGCCACTTCAATGTAACGTCGATAGGTTTAGGCTGCTACATGATATTTGAATATGCCCCATACCCATCATGAGGTTGCTTTAACCTAGCCTCTGAATGAAAGTTTACAACGTAGGCGCACACAGGTCGAGAGAAAATGTTGAGGTGACAGACAGTGACACATGGACAGACAGTGGCACATTCAATACCGCTTTGCACACTCTTGCCTGTATCTAGCTGCTCTAGGGTGTAATCATTAGTCCAACAGTTGCAAACGCGAGTTTCTATTGGACAAACTCAGGTATGTTTATCCCTATATTGTTCCGTTTGCTTCTGTTTAAGAAACGTTTTTCAACAGAATCGGCAGAATGAATACACCCCTGATTACACGTAAACACGGTTCACTTTCTGTGAAAAGATTGGCTCCAATCCCAATCCCAATCCCCCCCCCCCCTTCAGCAGTGACGTAATGGGAGCAGCCACCTGCCCAAAACCCCGGATAAACCTCAGGTAGTAGTTGGCAAACCCTAAAAACCGCTGCACCTCCTTTACCATGGTTGGAGTCGGCCAATTACGCACGGCTGCAATGTGGTCACACTCCATCACCAACCCTGATGTGGAAATGCGATACCCAAGGAAGGAGACGGCCTGTTTGAAGAACAAGCATTTCTCAGCCTTGACTTACAGGTCATGCTCCAACAGTCGCCCAAGTACCTTGCGCACCAGAGATACATGCGCGGCGGGTGTAGCGGAATAGAGCAGATTGTCATCGATACACACCACCACACCCTGCCCATGCAGGTCCCTGAGAATCTTGTCTACAAAGGATTGGAAGACTGCTGGAGCATTCTTCAACCCATACGGCATGACGAGGTACTCATAATGGCCTGATGTGGTACTAAACGCTGTCTTCCACTCATCTCCCTCCTGGATACGCACCAAGTTATATGCACTCCTGAGATCCAGTTTTGTGAAGAAGCGTGCCCCCGTGAAATGACTCAATCGCCGTGGCAATGAGAGGTAGCTGGTAACTATACCCCACCGTGATGGAATTTAGACCTCTATAGTCAATGCACGGACGCAGACCTCATTCCTTCTTCTTCACAAAAAAGAAACTCGAGGAGGCAGGTGATGTGGAGGGCCGAATGTACCCCTGCCCCAGAGACTCAGAGACATATGTCTCCATAGCTACCGTCTCCTCCTGTGACAGGGGATACACATGACTCCTGGGAAGTGCAGCGTCTACCAGGAGATTTATCGCACAATCCCCTCGTCAATGAGGTGGTAATTGGGTCGCCTTCCTTTTACAGAAGGCGATAGCCAAATCGGCATATTCTGAGGGAATGCGCACGGTGGAGATTTGGTCTGGACTTTCCACCGTCGTTGCACCGATGGAAACCCCTACACACCTGCCTGAGCACTCCTCGGACCACTCCTTTAGAGCCCTCTGTTGCCACGAAATCTTGGGGTTGTGATGGGCCAACCAGGGGATCCCCAGCACCACCGGAAATGCAGGAGAATCAATGAGGAATCAATGAGGCTTTGCCTGAGAGGCAGGAGATGAGGGCCTTCACGCTCTCACCTCCCGAAGGAGCCGGATGAACGGATGCCAGGTATAGCTCCATCTGGATTAAGAACCCTTGGCACCCGGCGGTCCCATCGTACCCCCTCGGGAGCGCGAGTCAAATTACACTGGGACCAGGCAACGAAGGAGAGGGTTGTGGGACTGGTTTGGAGTGTGGCTCCTCCATAGACGTTGGGAGCGCGTCAGCTCCTGCTGACTCCATCGATGGTGCGGGATTCTGTGAAAGATTGTGTTTAAAGGTGGGTGAAGGAGTCAGGCGCAAGAGAGCAGAGATGTCCGAGATGCGTAATTTGAATGGGCAAGTCCACCAACATACAGGTAAGGTATGTACAATACCAAAATCAAACGCCCTCGACAACAGATAAACCCGTTACTCACGAAAGGAGGAACAAACAAAGTTCCAAAATATATACACACTCAGTATAAAATATGTGAAGCAACATGGGCACAACCTAAACGAGCAACATCACAATAAATAATCCTGCACAAACCTAGGCAGGCAACAGGGTTAATTCTACACAGAAATTAAGGCAAATGAAACCAAGTGTGAAAGAACCAAAGACAAAACAAACAGAAAAGGAAAAAAGGATCGGTGATGGCTAGTAGGCCGGAGACGCCGACCACCGAGCGACGCCCGAACAGGGAGAGGAACTACCTTCGGTGGAAGTCGTGACACTTTCATAGCAGCCACGTTGTATTCCTTCTCGCATCTGCACACTCTCCTCCTCTCACCTTTTCCCTTCACTTGTGGACTTCAATGCATAACACACCAGCTGTATATGACCAGATTAAAAAAGCCAAACCATATCATAACCGCAACACACAGCCTACATCATTGTCACAATATTAGCTAAGGTAACGTCATAGTCAATATAGCTAATAGAACAAATGCATTAGTAAACCCGCTACAATCATGCAGCGCAGTGTACAGTTAGTAAGCAGTTTAGCAGTTACACAAACGGACCCTGGTGGCAATAAATTAGTAAAACCAAAAGCTTACCTTGGAAGAGTTCCAGTGTTGTGTTGGATAGTCATAGCCAGCTAGCTAACATAGCATCCCTCTGTTTGAGCCAGGTGTTTGAGCAGGCTAAACTAGCTAGCTGCATTTGCTAGCTAAGTAAGTGAAAGTGAAAATAAATGACAAAATATCTCACTGTCTCTTGCTTCTCCTTAATTTTAAATTAATTTGTTCAAAACTGTTAAACTATTGTCTTTCTCTCTCTTTGAGTCAACTACTCATAAAATGTTATGCACTGCAGTGCTATCTAGCTGTAGCTTAAGCTTTCAGTACTAGATTCCTTCTCTGACCCTTTGATTGGGTGGACAACATGTCAGTTCATGCTGCAAATAGGTTGGAGGACGTCCCTCCGGAAGTCATAATTACTGTGTAAGTCTACGGAAGGGGGTGAGAACGATGAGCGTCCTAGGTTTTGTATTGAAGACAATGTACCCAGAGGGCGGAAGCTAGCTGAACAATTTAATGTTTTAGATTAATGCCAGCAAAGCCACAACACAACACTAAACAATACATTAATTTCACTATAACGGTGACAAACGGTGCCCACAAACTGTTGAGGCCTACATAAAGCTGTCCCAACAGCAGAGTCCCAACACCTTACCACTGCTACACCTGGCTATCAGCGAAAAAGTTAATTCAGTTTCATTTACTGCTTTAAAAAAAAGCATAGCTGATATGGCTGACTTGCTTAAATAAATGTTGTTTCTACTGACAATTGAGATGTACAAACTATGGCATTAGGGGATGACTAGCGGAAAAGAGGCAATCCGTCATTTAGATTTAAGACATTAATGAGCGAGCAAGGAAGGACGTAGACAATATAACTATTTGTTCAGCACTTTTGAAATGTACAGCAGCAGAATTCAGAACATCGGCTGTTCATACAGATTTCTCCCAAGTCAGAACCGTAGAATAAATAAAGGGGGTATATAAGCAGACAATGAAAGCTCTTACAATATATATAATATGATTCCTTCCAAACCACTCATTGCTGAATTTGTGATTTCCAACTTGTTGTGTATTGTGTATGTCCAATGGCCGATGAGCACATTTCTCTTCATATGACAAGGATTGAAAAGGATTTGTCAGTAGATTGTTGACTTGATTCATGATGATGACTGCTAGCTTGCAAGCTAAGATTTTGAAAGTATGATGTTGACATGATCAGTCCAATCAAAGCTACTGTAGCTATAACGTGATTTGATGTAATTTTATCTGTGGCCAATGACCTTGAGCCTTCTTGGATGGGCACTTGTAATGCAACTCTATGGCAGCACACAAGGGACTTTAATTTTTTATCTCTACCCATAGATTTTGCAGTGATGTAGTGTCCCCATGAGTGACAGAAGACTGAGCCAATCACGGTGCAACTAAAGAACATTACCAACCCCTCCGCTCCGCATTTTCCGGTGGCTGCCACACCACTATTGAAAGCACTGAGCCAGGCTGAAACCCCTGCATTTTGGAGCAGCCTTACTCAAGAAAGCAAAAGAGAGATCATGTTTGTATGCATCTTTATTAACTTAACTTAATTTTTTAATTACATTGTTTGCAAACTGACACGTATTAATGACAAACTAACATGCAAAACAGGTAGTGCTCAAGACTGAATGACGGGTCACCACTGAGGTAGTGTAGTAAACCAGCAAAGATTTCAAAACTAAAACTGGTGAAAGTAGTAGCAAAAAGTAGTTGTAAAAAATACACTTTATCTAGGATTTGGCCTATATCCTAATCTGACTTTGGTGCAGGTCATGTTGTTCTTCACATTACCATCTCTGGTAAACACACACTATATCAAGTAAAATGTACGTTTATTTGTCACATGCACAGGATACAGAAAGTGTAAACAGTACATCAAAATGGTTACTTGCATAGTGGAGTCTTTTGTTTAGACATGTAGCTAGCTGGCTAAACAATTAACCATAATCCCAACTCATACTACAGAGGCGGGCATCTTTGAGAAGCATTTGATAGCCTTCGATAGTGGCTGTACTAGAGAATTTAAAACCTTTATTTGTAAGAACATAGTATATGGGACTGATTTTAAGAAATTTTGCTAAATAAATTTGATTGATATTATGGTGCTTCTATTCCAATAAAAACTAAAAACCCTCTGGGTTGCCATTAGGATGGAACAGAAAACGTGACAACGGGAATAGGCTACAGTACTGGGCTATTTAGCTAAAGAATCCCTGTGTTGTGTGGGCATGAGTGAGACTGGGGTTCAATTCCCCGACGGGGAGGAAGGAGTAGGCTGTCCATGTAAATAAGAATTTGTTCTTAACTGAATTGCCTAGTTAAATAAAGGTTACACTAAGAGCATAACGTTTCTACACACTAATTGTATAATTGTAGTCTAATCAATTCCCAAAAGGAGATTCAGTGAAAATAACAATCTTATTGATTATCAAGACCAGTCCCCATGCTTGTCTCAGAGCAGTGCGAAACGGTCTGAAAGAGTTGTAGGCTATTGCTTCTAACTTCAATATGCTCTTTAAATAAATAAGACCTACACAATTTATTACTCAACACTAGTGAGACTCATGTGTCAGCCATTGTTGCCAGAATTGCGCAATTTTCCACCATCTACCACAAACGGTCTCGGCACAAGCTCAAAACTTTTAAAGGAAGAACCACTGAACATAACAGCAGGACTGTGAAGAGTCTCACACACACAGGTACAAAAACACACAACATACACTCTATACACACATGGAGTTAGTTGTAGTAGAGTAGTGGCTGGAAGGCACACAATGTATTGGGAAATCTGTTGTAAAATGTTACTTTTTTATTATAATGTATATTATGTATATTACTGCCTTTATTTTTGCTGGACCCCAGAGAGAGTATGTGCTGTCTTAGCAGCAGCTAATTGGGATCCATTTAAATATAAATACAAATTAAAATGCCTTCTGTTCTGTTTTCGACTCTACACATTTGGCAATTATATCTCTGCTTCCACCGTGTATTCCACTGATTTCAAAACTCAGTCAACTTCTTCTGTGACAACAACACTGTTGATTGCCATTTCTTCCCCATCATTGTCAACAGAAGACTCTACAATGTTTGGTTCAATTATAATGTTTTGACCTAATCCAGGGATTTCCTCATCGTCAATCACCACCTTCCGGAGACACCTGAAACCCCACCTCTTTAAGGAATACCTAGGATAGGATAAAGTCATCCCTCTCACCCCCCTTAAAAGATTTAGATGCACTACTGTTCCACTGGATGTCATAAGGTGAATGCACCAATTTGTAAGTCGCTCTGGATAAGAGCGTCTGCTAAATGACTTAAATGTAAATGTAAATGATAATTTTTTTTATGCAAGATCGTCTTCCAGAAAGTAGTCCATCACAACTTTTCCCCACTGATCTTTGTCGATAGTGCCTGTTAAATTCAGCGCAGCAATGTTGAGAGCAGTAGCAACCCTTTTTCAGTTCTTCATTTCTTTCAAAAAAAGCTGCGGTAGAAAGGATTACAGTGACTTAGTAAAGTATTCAGACCCCTTGACTTTTCCCATATTTTGCTACGTTACAGCTTTATTCTAAATAATTTCCCCCCTCATCAATCTACACACAATAGCCCATAATGACAAAGCGAAAATAGGTTTTTTGACATTTTTTGCACATTTATAAAAAATAAAAAACAAATACCTTATTTACATAAGTATTCAGACCCTTTCCTATGAGACTCGAAATTTAGCTCAGGTGCATCCTGTTTCCATTGATCATCCTTGAGATGTTTCTACAACTTGATTGGAGTCCACCTGTGGTAAATTCTATTGATTGGACATGATTTGGAATGGCACACAACTATCTATATAAGGTCCCACTGCTGACAGTGCATGTCAGAGCAAAAACCAAGCCATGAGGTCGAAGGAATTGTCTGTGGAAATCCGAGACAGGATTGTGTCGAGGCACAGATCTGGGGAAGGGTACCAAAAAATGTCTGCCACATTGAAGGTCCGCAAGAACACAGTGGCCTCCATCATTCTTAAATGGAAGAAGTTTAGAACCACCAAGACTCTTCTTAGACATTTTTTATTTTATTAATATTTACAGATAGCATACAAGTTTGTTATTAAAGCACATGAAAGTTCACATATTCCAGAAGGAATTTCTGCCAAAAGATGCATTTTGATTAAAAAATGTTTTTTATCTTCACGTGTCTCCTGTGAGGTGGTGACGTGCGACACAGGCCTAGTTTCCTGAAACCGGTCACATATTTTGGGTTCTGATAGGGTACGACAGTTCAACTAAGGTCATAAGGCATTTATAAGTTATATTTTTCAAGAACCAATAGGTACATATTAATTTATAAGTCCAAAAATGTCTGTAGCAACTATTGATTTCTTACCATTATGAAAACATTGTGCCAACAGTAGGAATAGTAACACCAATGATGGTAACACTAATGAGACATTTTAGTTTGTTGATGAGTGTAATGAATTTCCTCCTCCTCCTCCGAAGAGGAGAGGCGAAACGGATCTGAGGACCAATATGCGTCGTGGTAAGTGTCCATGGTTCTTTTTTAATGCGTTAAGGTACACATGAACAACTGACTACAAAAAACAAGAAATGTGAAAACTCAAAACAGTCCTATCTGGTGCAAACACAGAGACAGGAACAATCACCCACCAACACACAGTGAAACCCAGGCTACCTAAGTATGATTCTCAATCAGAGACAACTAATGACACCTGCCTCTGATTGAGAACCATACTAGGCCGAAACATAGAAATACTCAAATCATAGAAAAACAAACATAGACTGCCCACCCAACTCACGCCCTGACCATACTAACTAATACAAAACACAGGAAATAAAGGTCAGAACGTGACAGTACCCCCCCCCCCAAAGGTGCGGACTCCGGCCGCAAAACCTTGACCTATAGGGGAGGGTCTGGGTGGGCGTCTGTCCGCGGTGGCGGTTCTGGCACGGGACGCGGACCCCACTTCAACATTGTCTTAGTCCGCCTTATTGTCCGCCTCCGTGGCTTTCTCACCATGGCCACCCCTCTCAATGACCCCACTGGACAGAGGGGCAGAAGCTCTGGACAGAGGGGCAGAAGCTCTGGACAGAGGGGCAGAAGCTCGGGACAGAGGGGCAGGGGCTCGGGACAGAGGGGCAGGGGCTCGGGACAGAGGGGCAGGGGCTCTGGCGCCTCTGGGCTGAGGGGCTCTGGCGCCTCTGGGCTGAGGGGCTCTGGCGCCTCTGGGCTGAGGGGCTCCGGCAGCGGCGCCGGACAGGCGGGACGCTCCGGCAGCGGCGCCGGACAGGCGGGACGCTCCGGCAGCGGCGCCGGACAGGCGGGACCACCTGCAGGGAGGAGACAGAGAGACAGCCTGGTGCATGGGGCTGCCACAGGAACCACCAGGCTGGGGAGACCTTCAGGAGGCTTGGTGTTAGGAGGAGCCTGAAAGACCGGGCTGTGGGGAGCACTGGAGCTCTGGTGCGCAACCTGGCACCACTTCCCAGGCTGGACAACTACTCTAGCCCGGACCCTCCAGAGTGCAGGCACAGGTTGAACCGGGCTGTGGGTAAGCACGGGAGATCTAGTGCTTACTACACGCACCTCTCCCTTTGGCTCCACTCCCACATTTGCCCGGCACGAGCGGAGCGCAGGCAGAGGACGCACTGCACCCTCCCAGCGCCCCGGAGACACAGCACGCAGAGCCGGCGCAGGATAACCTGGACCAAAACTGCGTACCGGCGACCAGACCCGCTGAGCAGGCACCATACGCCCTGGCTCAATGCCCACACTCGCATGGCACTCTCGGGGGGTGCCCTATAGCGCACCGGGCTATGGGCACGCACTGGCGACACCGTGCGCTTAACCGCATAACACGGTGCCTGACCAGTAATGCGCTGCTTATCATAAGCACGAGGAGTGAGCTCAGGTCTGCTACCTGGCTTAGTACCACACCTCGTGTGCCCCCCCCAAAAACATTTTTGGGGCTGCCTCTCGTACCTGTCGCACTGCCGTGCTGGCTCCTCATATTGCCGCCGCTCAGCTTTCGCTGCCTCCAGCTCTGCTTTGGGGCGGCGATTTTCCCCAGCCTGTGCCCAGGGTCCCTCTCTGTTCAGTATCTGCTCCCATGTCCAGGAGTCCTGTGATGCTGGCCGCTGTTGTTGCTGCTGCTGCTGTCGTCGCTGCTGTTTACCACGCCGCTTGGTCCGAGTTGGTTGGTGGGTAATTCTGTAATGAATTTCCTCCTCCTCCTCCGAAGAGGAGAGGCGAAACGGATCTGAGGACCAATATGCGTCGTGGTAAGTGTCCATGGTTCTTTTTTAATGCGTTAAGGTACACATGAACAACTGACTACAAAAAACAAGAAATGTGAAAACTCAAAACAGTCCTTTTTTAAAATTTTTATAAAAATAGTTTATTATCTTCAATACCATTCATTCTTTACAACTCATTTACATTTACATTTAAGTCATTTAGCAGACGCTCTTATCCAGAGCGACTTACAAATTGGTGCATTCACCTTATGACATCCAGTGGAACAGTAGTGCATCTAAATCTTTTAAGGGGGAGGGGGGTGAGAGGGATTACTTTATCCTATCCTAGGTATTCCTTAAAGAGGTGGGGTTTCAGGTGTCTCCGGAAGGTGGTGATTGACTCCGCTGTCCTGGCGTCGTGAGGGAGTTTGTTCCACCATTGGGGGGCCAGAGCAGCGAACAGTTTTGACTGGGCTGAGCGGGAACTGTACTTCCTCAGTGGTAGGGAGGCGAGCAGGCCAGAGGTGGATGAACGCAGTGCCCTTGGTTGGGTGTAGGGCCTGATCAGAGCCTGGAGGTACTGAGGTGCCGTTCCCCTCACAGCTCCGTAGGCAAGCACCATGGTCTTGTAGCGGATGCGAGCTTCAACTGGAAGCCAGTGGAGGGAGCGGAGGAGCGGGGTGACGTGAGAGAACTTGGGAAGGTTGAACACCAGACGGGCTGCGGCGTTCTGGATGAGTTGTAGGGGTTTAATGGCACAGGCAGGGAGCCCAGCCAACAGCGAGTTGCAGTAATCCAGACGGGAAATACCAAATAATGGTATTTTAAATAAACTAATTAAACTAAAACATAAACCACAAACAAAACCTCAGGGGAGCATCTTCCCTCCCCGTTACCCTACAAAATACCTCTCCCTATCTCCCCGTCCCTAATCTATCCTCTTACAAATCTAAATGACACCCAGCCCTAAACCCCCCTTCCACCTCTCCCGAGCAGCATGCTGCCCCCACTTCCTCTCCTCCCTCTTCATCCTCCCCTCAAATCTCCTTCCACCCTCCTCACTATCCCTTCCACCCCCAATCTTTCCCTGTCTTCACCATGTTCTGCCTTGCTTCCCACAGCCCCCGTTTAAAGAGACTCATGAGAAGCCAGAGCAGAAACCTGTCCCTATCCGTCCCTCTCGCTCTCCCTACACCCCTCTCTAACCTGGCCCACGTCAATACAAAATCCCCTTTACCAAACCTAACAACACCCGTGCCCTAGCCCATACTACTCCGGCAAAGGCACAGTCCCAAAAGACATGGCGCACAGTCTCCTCCCTGCCACAAGAGGATCTTAGACAGGTGGGGATTGCACCAAATTATACCGGTACAAGATGGAACGTACCGGCAAACACTTATGAAGGCTCAACCAATTCAGGTCCTTGAGCCTGTTATCCAGACCCCGCGCCTGCACTCCCTCCCAGACCACTTCCGAGATGCCCACTACAGGCGCCGGACTCCCTGCCTTTCTGACCTCCTCGTACAGGTGCCTGTGATCTAAACCTACTCGGGCAACTTCAACCTCAGGGTGCGCACGCAGCCACTTGGCCGCATGACCAAAGTGCCACGGCAGCTGTTCCGCCCGAGGACCCGTGTTAGACCACACCATTATGCTTCTCGCCTGATACGAGAAAAACACCCGCAGGAGGTAACCGGACGGGTGTATCACTGGCTGAGCAAGCTCCGTTAACAAGAAGGAAACAAAAATTGAGTCCAGCTTGAGGGGGAAATGTGGTACCCCCTACCTCCCTCCCCGATGGGACAGATCATGCGTGCCCTGGCGACCCACTCGCACCTGCCACTCCACATAAACTGAAACACAAGCCTCACTAGAGGCCTCCTCAGACAAGCCGGCAATGGGTAGATGTATGCCAAATACAAAAGAGACGGCAACACATCCACCTTTAGGACCAGGACTTTGCCCATAAAAGACAAATACCTAGCTTTCCACATTGCTAGCTTCCTCTGTACCACTGCGATACGCATGTTCCAGTTTAGCGTCGCTGAGCCGGATGTCTCAAAATGGACCCCGAGAATCCTCAGGGCCCCTCACAGAGAGATAACCCCCAGGCACATCCGTTCTACCGCGCCATCTTCCGAAAAACTTGACTGAAGACTTTGCATGGTTCAGAACTGCTCCCGACGCTCGGGTGAAATCCCCAAAGATGGCAAGGGACCTTGTCAGGCACGAGTCCTTGCACAACAGCAAGGAAGTGTCGTCGGCGTACTGCGTCATCTTAACACGCAGCCCACCACTTCCAGGGATCAGCAAACCTTCCACCCCTGTGTCTGCCCTAATGGCAGCCCCCAGAGGCTCCATGTACAGAACGAAGAGGAGAGCCGAGAGTGGGCACCCCTGCCTGACCCCAGACGAGAGGTAAAAAACATCACCCAAGTGACTATTTACACTAACTTGGCACCCCGCTCCGACATATAATGTACGAATCCATCCTATAAACTTCTCCCCAAATCCTAATCGACCTAACACTCTGAATAAAAAGGATCTATTCACGCGATCGAAGGCTTTCGCCTGATCTAGCGCTGCTACCATTAAAGGCAGACCTCTATCTTCAACCCAAGCGATGGAGTCCCTGATTAACTGTAGGTTCCATCTAATAGAGCGGCCCTCTACCCCGCACGTCTGATCCTCATGAACGACGTAGGGAAGGGCTGTGCGCAACCGGTCTGCTAAAACCTTTGCAAGTAGCTTGTAATCTACACACAGCATGGTCAACGGCCGCCAGTTGCCAAGGTCTGTTACTTCCCCTTCTTATATAAAAGTGACAGCACACCAACAGCCATTGATCCCCCGGGACCCCGTCTCAAGGATGGCCTTCAAGACTTCGAGGACCGCTGGTCCAAGTATACCCCAAAACTTGAGATAAAACTCAGCCGGCAGCCCATCTATCCCAGGCACCTTCCCTTTTCCCATCCTCCTAAGAGCGCTCTCAACCTCTTCTAGTGAGATCTGGGCCTCCATCACTTCTCTAATGTCCTCCGGCAACCGCCTGGACAAGTGTTCTAAAACACATTTCCCTGCTCTACATCTATTTCCCTTTCCTTAAATAAACCTTGAAATGATCAGTTGTCACCCTGACCATATCCTCTGGTTCTCTAACTATACTACCATTTTCTTCCCTAACACCATGCATTACCTTCCTACTCTGTCTTGCCCTAACCAACTTAAAGAACATAGCAGAACAAGTCTCATAATGTTCTAGAAAGCCACTATGCGCTCGCTCAAGGAAAGCTCGAGCCTTCCGCTCCTGCAACTCCCTGAGCTGCGCCTTTAGGGTTGCGGATCTCTCCCAGTCAAACGACCCGCCGAGGTTGCCTGCCTCGTATTCGAGTTCAATTAACCTCTGGATACGATCCACCTCCCTCCTCTCCTCCCTTTTTTTCCTCTTGCAATACCCTATTATAAAAGCCCTAATCCTCACCTTAACTAATTCCCACCACTCTAACACCCCCTCGCACATGGACCGGAGGCCCTCAAGCCTCCAAAAGAAACCATAAAACCCGTCAACAAAAGCCTGCTCCTCCAGCACATCCCGATCTAGCTTCCAGTACCCTCTACCAAAGAGGCAGACTGGCGACACCACCTGCAGGAGCACCCCGTCGTGATCCGAAAAGAAAACAGGCAACAGCCGCCCAGACAACTTACCCAAAAAAATATAGCCGAGCCTCCACTCAACCCCCCTGGAGTTACGCCATGTAGGACCGTCCATTTTCGGAGTAGTGTGCAGACCACCATCTACCAGACCATGGCAAGCCATTAGCCTGGCAATGGCGCCCGCACTGCTATCCCCCCCTCTTCCTAAATCTGTATTAAAATCCCCCCCTATCACTAATTTCCTATTTGTGACACACAGGGGCGTCAGACAGTCCACCATCTCCCTTCTGTCTGTCACCACCTGTGGCCCATACACCACCACTAATCTAAATTTACAATCCCTTATCGTGACATCCACCCCTATAACCCTCCCCTGCATTACCACAAAAGAATCCTCCACTTTTACCTCCCTGTGCCCACACAAAATCCCTACCCCGATGAGTGCACCCCCCAACACCCCAAACCGACTCCCCCTTGTCCCACTCCCTCTTAAACCTAATAACATCCCCTCCATCCCTCAGGTGAACCTCCTGTAAAAACAAAAATCAAACCCCACACCCTCCAAATAACTAAAACCGCCCTCCTCTTAACAAAATCCCTTAAACCCCTTACATTTAAACTAACAAAAGTAAAATTAGACTCCATGAAAAATAAATACATGTAATACACTCAAATTCTAAACCCAGACAGAAAAAAACATAAAACAGGAGACTCACCCGATGCTCCCTGCTCCATATCTACCGGTGAGAACACCATCCGTAATCCCGACATCCCCCTCTTCCTCCATCACACCCTCCCAGGATGCAGGAATAGTGTTTGGCTCCGGGGTGCCCTGCACCCTGGGTCTACCCCCACAATCCTCCCCTCCCCAGTGTTGCAGCTGGTTTGGAAAAAAAAATTGGGGAGGCTGAGTCCCCAAACAAAAACTCCCCACCTCCTCTTGTACCCAGTCCTGAGTCTTGTTATGTGTGTCCCCACCCAACAGAAGTTGAGGGCCTGGGGAAACCAGCAGCAACCCAGAGGTTTCTCCCGCCCCATCACTCTCTTGGCCATCCCTTCCCCTCACTGTCGGCCAATCGCCCCCTCCTCTTCATACTCTTCTTTGGTGATGGCGGCAGTGAAGAGATACCACCCTCCCCCCCGCCAGCTCCTCCATCATACCCCTCATCTCTTCCACCATGGCACTTTCCCCCAGTCCACTTTCTCTTCCACCGTCTCCTTCTCCACCACTCCTCCCTCGCTTTCTTCTCTCTCATGCTCCTCCACTCGGTTGCCTTCTTCCGCCGCATTTTCTGGTTCTCCTACTCCCGTGCCTTCCGTTTCCTTCTCTCTTCCATCCGCCGCTTCTGGCTCCTCCTCCTTCCTTGTGGCCTTCCCTCTGGACCTGAACTCTGGTCATGAGGCGTGCTTCCTTCCCCTTCTCTTCTTCCCCCATCCCCCGCTCCTGCTCCCCCCCAGCCGCAGACGCATATGACCTCTGACGGGCCGGGCACCCTCCACAGGTGTGCTGACGAGCCACACCCATGGCACGCCTTAGGCTTGTCACAATCCCTCGCCTCGTGATCCTCAGATGCACAAAATCTGCATTTTCTTGCACTGCATGAGGCGAATATGTGACCATAGGCCATACAGCGTCTGCAAAATGGGGCTGATGTGCATAATACAACGTCCCCCTGTCAGCCCCTAGGGAGAACATAGCAGGAGGATGGAGGTAGCCACCATGTCCCTTTGGGTCCTCTCTGAGGAGGGCCTGGAAGCCTCTCCTCCCATTCCAAAACCCAAGGGAGTCTTTGAGGTGCCTTGCTGAGGAGACGTTATCCATGTATCTCCCCAGAAAAGCCCTCACCTCTTCGTCCTAACGTAAGGGTTGTAAATGTTTACAGTTACAACCCTAAAGTTATTCTTCGCCAGGCTTGTTATTTCGTAGTGGCACATCGGCCTCTCACCTCCCACTGCTCTTGCCCTTCTCAGGATATCATCGTGTTTTTCCTCTGTATATAGTGCAACGTCGTATGCTCCCTCCAACGAGTTGCCTTGGAAACAAAACACGTCCTTCACCGTCAGCTTTAGAATCCCCATCAATATTATCCTTCCAAAGGATTCCCGTCCTAAAGGCTCAAACTCCTTTTCCTTCCAAGCAAACCGAATCGTGTTGGCCAGCCCAATCCCAGGGACCGACCGTGTTGATGTATTTAGCACCATCTCCGCAAGGAGAATGGCGCTCGTTCTCTTCTCTTCCAAAACAATTGAAAAGAAAAAAACAAGTGACTGAGCCTATCTGGTGAAACTACACAGAGACAGGAACAATCACCCACCAACACACAGTGAAACCCAGGCTACCTAAGTATGATTCTCAATCAGAGACAACTAATGACACCTGCCTCTGATTGAGAACCATACTAGGCCGAAACATAGAAATACTCAAATCATAGAAAAACAAACATAGACTGCCCACCCAACTCACGCCCTGACCATACTAACTAATACAAAACACAGGAAATAAAGGTCAGAACGTGACAATGAGGTCACAGATGCTCACATCTAAGGTCATTAACCCTTAATAATAATTTACTAAAGTGATATGATTGTAAGGACCGACGCCAGACAGGAGAAGCAGGTAAGGGGAGTCAGACATTTATTCAGGCACAGACAAGGGAACAGACAAGGAAACAAGACAGGAACAGTGTCGGAACACAGGTAACACGGACATGAGACAATTAATCCTGAAGCAGGGAACAGAGCTAGGAAACAGACAGATATAGGGAAGGTAATGACACAAGTAATTGAGTCTACATGAGTCCAATGATCGCTGATGCTCGTGGCGGGGGGAAGGCAGGTGTGCGTAATGAGGATGGCTTTGACTGCACAATGCTGGGAATCCTAGCGTCCCCGAGCGCCGGTGGAGGAAGAGCGGGAGCAGGCGTGACAATGATTTATAATTTTGCCCACAATATAATTTCCCTTCATTTAAATTGAGTAACAGCAAATTATCAATGGAATCCTCAAATTTATGACAGGTGTGATTAGCTAATAATTAAATTTGATTTAATTTGCTATCGACCTCTTCCCAGAGGAAATGCTCAAGGTCGTTGTATATGTTTGTAGTGAGTGGTTTTCAATGAGCGCCATACCAGTATTTTTATTTTATTTGAATAGTCTTTGTTTTTATTGAACTATGCAATATATCAAATACTTTTGTTCACTTTCTAGCATTCAAAATAATAGATATCTCTAAATGTCTCTACAACTTTAGTACTTTACACCATGCATAAACAAAGTTTTGCAGTATAAAGGACTTGCATTATGTTTTATCATTGATAAACAGTTCAACATAAACAAAAACATGGACATTTTTGTTATTTTAAAGTGTTTTTCATGGTTGCAAAGACAAGAGATGCAAATGCCACCACAATTCATGAACGACTCTGTAGTATGAACAGGAGTTAATGGCCAAGGACCCCCATCTAGTGGACATGTGTGGCACGTTCTCTAACGGGAAAAGCTGCAGTACATGATGCATAGTCTCAATCTAGCCTATCAATGTGTCTTTCATGGTATCATTTGATAACTGAAGCAACCAGGCCATTAATTTCATTCTAGTTCATCAGTAGATTAGAACAGAATAGAATATAACTTACATCCTGTTAGAAGTAGAGAAACGTTAAAACATTATATATTCTTCTCAACTGCAGCATAAATCCATCAAATCTATACAGAGAAAAAAAGCATCCATAAACACTTAACCTGTTCCATATATCCTGAACAAAAATATAAAAGCAAACATGTGAAGTGGGTGGAGCTGGCTTCCAAGTGGGTGGGCTTATGCCCTCCCAGGTCCACCCATGGCTGTGCCCCTGCCCAGTCATGTGAAATCCATCGATTAGGACCTAATTCATTCATTTCAATTGACTGATTCGCTTCTATGAACCGTAACTCAGTAAAATCTTAGACCAATGTAAAGGGAAACAGCCACCACTCTGATAAAAAATAAAATATACTGAACAAAACTATAAACGCAACATGCAACAATTTCAAAGTGCATCACTCGGATGCTCAGGGTAAATCTGTTGCAGCATGAATGTTTAGAAATAATCAGAAATGAAGATATACAATGACATCAACATCCTTACACACACACACACACACACACACACACACACACACACACACACACACACACACACACACACACACACACACACACACACACACACACACACACACACACACACCTAGTCCATGTCTGATAATACCTCAGACATGTTTGTCTTTTCCACTTGTTCAAGGAGATCGAGCTCTTCATAAACAAGCTTTAATCATACATCCCGCAAAAACTAGTGGCACAAAAATGGCCTAAAACGCACTAAATGAGACAAGATTGACTGGTGACAACACATATAGGACCACAGTCATGTCTGTTCTGTCCTTAGGATCTTCATTTCATTCCCTCTCATTTAATTAATCTCAATGGTCTTGCTCATCCTGTCACTCATATCATCCTTACCCTTCAGGCCCTGTTTTAGATAACAGAGATATTTATTTACCACGTCTGTCACTGTGCGTTCTGCAAGTGCCACTAAGTCTGGTCATTCCCCTCAGAAAAGGTCAATGTCTAGACTTGGAATTTAACCGCCATCTAATCAACAGCGAATGGTCCTTGTCCTTTTTTTCAAGCATTTCGTCATGTTTCTCCGGTAAACCAACCAAGACGTTTTGTTTTGGACTTGATGTTAAACAAACATATCAACAGTCAGACTGACAGAAAAACAAACAAATATGTTTCAATCAGATGCCCCTGAAGAATTCCTACAGTATGTTCCTATTCAGGACATTTAGTGGTTTTGCCCTGTCACACTATACAAAGATGATTAGGGGCTCTATTCAATCGACAAAGTGGAAGTTCAGCTTTACAGCATGATTGGAATTTAAAGGCAATGTTTCAGCTTTAGCAGAGACTGCATTCATGGTAAATGCTGCATATGTTGGCTCAATCGGAAATGACCTTAAAATGTATATAGCGGAATCTGTAACACTTTACAGATTGAATAGAGCCCTTGGTCTGTGGTTTTGAATGGCCAGCTTTTCCCACTGTCCTGGCTCAATTAGAAAGTTGTTGACAAAAACTCCCATTGCAACAAGCACAGCTGTGTGACACAGCAGGTGCGTTTATCAGGACCAGGTGGGTTTCAGTTGACCATGGCTGTGTTCACACTCAAGTTGTTCAAATCCAATTTCCGACTCATGTTATATTGTGCCTGTGTGGACACAAATAAGCATTATTCATATGGGTAGAATTGAATTCCTCTGTGAAATAGTACCATCCTATAGCAAAAAGAATGGTTTGTAGCATGCAAGCCTATTTCCTTTGAAGTCAGTAGAATGATATGTTCCTCCCTAGTATTGCAGGCCAGACCTTTTTTGTGTGAATTTCATATGTATTGAGAGTTTGCAGTGAATTTTCATTTAGAAATTGAGTACCTTGTTACTTTCCATGATTTACCGTGGTTCGCTGTGTTTCTCTTCATTGTTTTCTTAATTGATTTATTGTAGACCCCTGATGAGAATTGATCAACTAACGAGCCACCTGTGCTCCTTAAAATGGAGCTTCCAGTTTATTCTCGGGCTGCTGCTGGAGGGATAACACCAATGCAGAACCACAGCTGCCAATGACCTGGCTCATGGTCTGAGTGCCATATACACTTGATGACAACGGACGATGCAGAAAGACTGGCAACCGACTACTGACGAACGAATGAACCAACCAACCAATGTAGCGATCGTCAAGTGGTGGCAGTGGCCATCTTGATGACCCACCAGCAGCATGGGCAGTATTCTCTGGGACTGCGTTTGATGTGCGCGTGAATGGGGTTTTTGAACGTGTCATCCACAGGAATCTCCAGATAAAGAAAATGTTTTTACCTTTACATCCTGATATCTCAGAACTTGCACATTGACAAATACATTGGACATTCCTGTGCACATCGTACAATAGGTGAAATACAGTGATATGTAAAAACAGTACTTCATTATATTGGAGAGAAAAAAACCATGTTAAAAACACAAGACAAAGGGCTTGAAGATAAATGGTGTGTAGTACAGGAGCAGCACAGACACCAGACACAGGACTTGTACTTAAACGGGCCCATTGACTTTGAGGATTCTGACAGCTGGTCCCAAATTGCTCTCTAGCCCTTGCCATTGGCTCAAACCCTTGGATGTTGGCAGATCGAAGCAGTCGGGTAAAATCCGTGCAGTGGTGGAGCTTACACCATCTTTCTTCCACCTTAAAGATACTTTTGGTCATGTAGTGTATGTGGACACCCACTCGTCAAACATCTACATCCAAAATCATGGGTATTAATATGGAGTTGGTCCCCTCTTTGCTGATATAACAGCCTCCACTCTTCTGGGAAGGCTGTCCACTAGATGTTAGAACATTACAGCAGGGACTTGCTTCCATTCAGCCACAAGAGCATAGTGAGGACGGGCACTCATGTTGGGCGATTAGTCCTGGTTCACAGTCGGCATTCCAATTCCTCCCAAAGGTGTTTGATGGAGTTGAGGTCAGGGCTCTGTGCAGGCCAGTCAAGTTCTTCCACACCATTTCAGTGTGGAAGAACGGGGGCAGTGTCATGTTGAAACAGGAAAGGGCCTTCCCCAAACTGTAGCCACTAAGTTGGGAGCACAGAATCGTCTAGAATGTCATTGTATGCTGTAGCGTTGAGATTTCCTTTTACTGGAAGTAAGGGGCCTAGCCCAAACCATGAAAAACAGCCCCAGACCATTATTCCTCCTCCACCAAACTTTACACTATGCATTTGGGCAGGTAGTGTTCTCCTGGCAACCGCCAAACCCAGATTCATCGCTCGGAGTGCCAGCTGAAGCTCCAGACGAACAGTTCTTGTGCTGACGTTGCTTCCAGGGGCAGTTTCAAACTCGATAGTGAGTGTTGCTCCCGAAGAATAGACCATTTTTACACGGTGCGCACTTCAGCAGTTGGCGGTCATGTTCTGTGAGGTTGTGGCCCACCACTTCGTGGATAAGCCATTGTTGCTCCTAGACGTTTCCACTTCACAATAACAGCACTTACAGTTGACCGGGGCAGCTCTAGCAGAGCAGAAATTTGACGAACTGACTTGTTGGAAAGGTGCCATGACTGTGCCACTTAGAAAGTCTCTGAGCTCTTCCGTAAGCTCATTCTACTGCCAATGTTTGTCTATGGAGATTGCATGGCTGTGTGCTCTATTTTATACACCTGTCAGAAACGAGTGTGGCTGAAATAGCCAAATCCACTCATTTGAAGGGGTGTCCACATAGACTTATATATATATATATATATATATATATACACACACACAAGTGTATATATATACACACAAGTATGTAAACATCAAATGGTTAGGACTAAGGGAGAGGGGTAAGGAACAAATTATCTGTTGAAGGCAGCACTGGCAGGCAGGGCCCATGGCCATTCGAACTGTGTGTGCACTGTGCAGCTGGTCTGCAGGTTGATAACTGAGGTGAGGCTGAGATTGTAGCAGGAAGGGGAGAGCGGCATGTCCTCAGTGCCTCTGTTTTTAATTTTTCCAAAGGATTCTTTCCAACCACATTGAAAGACTCTTTGCAGCCCAACGTAGATAGTGGTTTGTGAAAGTATTCATCCCCCTAGGCATTTTTCCTATTTTGTTACCTTACAACCTGGAATTAAAACAGTTTTTTTTTGGGGGGGGGGGGGTTGTATCATTTGATTTACACAACATGCTTACCACTTTGAAAATGCAAAATATTTTTTGTGAAACATACAAGAAATAAGACAAAAAACAGAACTTGAGCGTGCATAACTATTCACCCCCGTAAAGTCAATATTTTGTAGAGCCACCTTTTGCAGTAATTTCAGCTGCATGTCTCTTG
This sequence comes from Oncorhynchus nerka, assembly GCF_034236695.1. Taxonomy (NCBI): domain Eukaryota; kingdom Metazoa; phylum Chordata; class Actinopteri; order Salmoniformes; family Salmonidae; genus Oncorhynchus; species Oncorhynchus nerka. Next base: position 59,565,026 of record NC_088402.1, read on the forward strand.
GGGTATGTCTCTATAAGCTTGGCACATCTAGCCACTGGGATTTTTGCCCATTCAAGGCACAACTGCTCCAGCTCCTTCAAGTTGGATGGGTTCCGTTGGTGTACAACAGTCTTTAAGTCATACCACATATTCTCAATTGGATTGAGGTTTGGGCTTTGACTAGGCCATTTCAAGATATTTAAATGTTTCCCCTTCAACCACTTGAGTGTTGCTTTAGCAGTATGCGTAGGGTCATTGTCCTGCTGGAAGATGAACCTCTGTCCCGGTCTCAAATCTCTGGAAGACTGAAACAGGTTTCCCTCAAGAATTTCCCTGTATTTTGCACCATCCATCATTCCTTAAATTCCGACCAGTTTCCCCAGTCCCTGCCGACTAAAAACATGCCCTCAGCATGATGCTGCCACCACCATGCTTCACTGTGGGTATGATGTTCTCGGGGTGATGAGAGGTGTTGTGTTTGCGTCAGACATAGTGTTTTCCTTAATGGCCAAAAAGCTACATTCTTGCCTCCCAGGTGGCGCAGTGGTCTAGGGCACTGCATTGCAGTGCTAGCTGTGCCACCAGAGACTCTGGGTTCGCGCCCAGGCTCTGTCGCAGCCGGCCGCGACCGGGAGGTCCGTGGGGCGATGCACAATTGGCCTAGCGCCGTCCGGGTTAGGGAGGGTTTGGCCGGTAGGGATATCCTTTTCCCATCGCGCACTAGTAACTCCTGTGGTGTGCCGGGTGCAGTGCACGCTAACCAGGTCGCACTGTGTTTCCTCTGACACATTGGTGCGGCTGGCTTCCGGGTTGGATGCGCGCTGTGTTAAGAAGCAGTGGCGTGGTTGGGTTGTGTTTCGGAGGACGCATGGCTTTCGACCTTCATCTCTCCCGAGTAACTACTAACAATTTTTGTCTCATCTGACCAGAGTGCCTTCTTCCATATGTTTGGGGAGTCTCCCACATGCCTTTGTTGAACACCAAATGTGTTTGCTTATTTTTTTCTTTAATAAGCAATGGCTTTTTTTCTGGCCCCTCTTCAGTAAAGCCCAGCTCTGTGGAGTGTACAGCTTAAAGTGGTCCAATGGACAGATACTCCAATCTCCTCTGTGGAGCTTTGCAGCTCCTTCAGGGTTATCTTTGGTCTCTTTGTTGCTTCTCTGATTAATGCCCTCCTTGCCTGGTCCGTGAGTTTTGATTGTGGTGCCATATTCTTTCTATATTTTCCATAATGGATTTAATGGTGCTCCGTGGGATGTTCAAAGTTTCTGGTATTTGTTGTACTTCTTCTGTACTTCTCCACAACTTTGTCCCTGACCTGTTTGGAGAGCTCCTTGGTCTTCATGGTGCCGCTTGCTTGGTGGTGTTGCAGACTCTGGGGCCTTTCAGAACAGTACTGAGATCATATGACACTTAGATTGCACACAGGTGGACTTTATTTAACTAATTATGTGACTTCTGAAGGTAATTGGTTGCACCAGATCTTATTTAGGGGCTTTATAGCAAAGGGGTTGAATTCACATGCACGCACCACTTTTCAGTTTTTTATTTTTTGAAACAAGTTATTTTATTAATTTCACTTCACCAATTTGGAATATTTTGTGTATGTCCATTACATAAAATCCAAATGCAACAAAATAGGAAAAACACCAAGGAGGATGAATACTTTTGCAAGGCACTGTATGTCACCATCAAAGTCATGCACTGACTTATTCCATTGCACAAGCCCACTGTCTCACAAACTCTGCCTCACTGCTAAATGTCAGATCTTAGATTTGCTGAGCTTGGCAAAACTCAACTGTCTGTTGTGCAACAGGTTACTGAGAGAGAGTTGTTACTATGTAGCCGTTGGTGACAGTGCACACTTTCCCTTCTTGTTTTTTGCCCTGGGAACCTGGGTTCATTCCTGGCTATGGAGATCAAATATAACTGTGGGCATTATCAGAGAAGAGGACCGAAGTGAAATAGGGGAGTGAACGGCCCTATCTGGAGTAGCCTAATGACGCAGGCAGGCGCAGGGAAACAGGCTCTTTACTTAGGCGGTTATCAAGTGCCTGAGCAGCTGTTACTCAGTCGCTATATTAAAAAGGCCAGTTCCATCTCCTTGTGCTGGAAAATAGATGTTTCAAACTGAATGAAAGGGTGAAGTCTGGTTTGGACCAGTCTTGTTGATGTGTCATGTCGGTGTCAGGAGAGGGGAATCCAGTGAATATTATGTGAGACGACAGACAGTGTGTGAAATGCAGTAGTCACAGTTATGTAAAAGAAGGAAGCTATACCTGGGTGCTCAACAATAATCTAAACACTGTTGAATTGAACGTGTTTAACATATCATTTCAACTTGCTCTGCACCTGCAGTTCTGAAATAAACCAAGTATTTTGCAGGCTGCTGTTGTTGCTTTCCGCCTTTTAAGGTGCAACATGTTGCCCTCCAGCCCATACAATATTCCCATAAAATCCTACTAATATCCTGCAGAAAATCCACTCTCCACACTAGGTGCATCTAGTAGAAGCGCCATAAATTCTTAGAGAAAAGCTTCACTGCCCTTTGCACTCCTAACCGGAACTCAGAAACAACTGAGATTACCAACAACCTACTGAGGAGAAAGGGCGCAATGCTACCCAGCATGGTGCAGAGGTCTTATAAGCCCTGTTTATATCTGGTGCTGACATGCATCCTTTGCTGACATGCATCCTCTGATTTAGGCTTTTCATCTAGTAGGATTCGCTGCACACTATTGAGGAAGAGAATTGTCTTGTCACACTCACGTGTGTTTTGACAACAGCTGTTAATAAGAATAGGGGACGAGCTCTACAAAAATGTATGAATGGCGAGGAACAAGCGGGATTGTGTATTGTATGACGCCTTCTCAGTATGGATGAGTAGTATGTTGATATTTATTTGAATGCTTCCATATCCGTGGGAAGTCGGGGTGTTGCAGCACCCCGTGAAAAATCAGTTATAAAAAAAAAAAGAATAAAAAATATGTTTTTCTTCACAAATGTAGTGCACTGGGCCTTTACTAGTCCTTCTGAGTGGACTGACATAGCCATCTGTAGAGCATGCAAAAAAATAAATAAAAAACTCCCACCCCCTTCCTGTAGCTATGCATGCTGCATATGTTTTTACTAAACAGTACGTTCCAAATAGTATGTAGTACTATTAGTACAGTATGTAGTTTTAGTAAGTAGTAGGCAGGACCGATTTTGGACAAATCCCCTGTCATTGTTTAGTGGGGCGGCAGGTAGCCTAGTGGTTAGAGGGTTGGACTAGTAACCGAAAGGTTGCAAGATTGCGGCAAGGTAAAAATCTGTTGTTCTGCCCCTGAATAAGGCAGTTAACCCAGTGTTCCTAGGCAGTCATTGAAAATAAGAATTAGTTCTAAACTGACTTGCCTAGTTAAATAAAGGTATAAAAAATAAATAAAAATTGTTGTGACATTTGAGCTATTCAAGTGTACATGGATCACTTTTGGACTGCTGTAAGCATCCAAGTTAAACCATCTCTGACTCATTTTAGGTCAATTTCCCGCTGCCATCAAATTTGACCAGATTTGCCACAATGGACTGCCATGAAGCAGATAGCACCAAAAACCTTACAGACACAATGATTTGTAACAGTTACACTATGTGACACATTTGTGTCATTCCGCTCTGCATCCCCTTCCTCTGGCTCTCTTTTTGCCACCAGTGATCAACCAATTTTGCTCTGGGAGGGAGGGAGAGGATGTAGTGTTTTGCTTATTCATATGTGAAACCCCAGATAGCACCCTATTCTTTATGGAAAATGATCAGGGTAAACCCTAAACCTTCCCAACTCAAGCGCAGCTAAAGCCTTGTTCACCCTGGCGTAGTGGGGTGTAAGTGACTCAAATCAAATAAAAAAAATCATTTTTTTTGCATATCTGATTCGAATCTGTTCTTTTTCTTGCAGTCTGAACACCAAACAGCACTTGGAATCAGATATTTTAAGCCACATTTAAAACCACCTTCAAATGGTGAAATATGATTTATTTGCCCTCAAGTGGTTTTTAGACTATTTGTCATATCTTGCTGCTTGATAGCTACTCTGTTGACAGCTTTGACAAGAACATATGGTAGCTAACTAGCTTGTTAATTGTTTACAAACAATTGTGTGAATGTGCTCGAAAGTTAAACGGCTACAGTGCCTAGCTAGCTAGTTGCCTGATGTGGGTAGCCAAAAATGACTTGTTTTTGAAAATTGTATCATCTTATCCTTTGAGGCTTTAAAAGTGTACTTACACTATGATTTTGAACATTCAAAGCAACTGAGAAATGACCATGGCAGGAATGTTGTCACCTTAGCTTGCCTCATAACTGCTGAGTGATAGGAAGCATGAGCACCACCACCAATCAGCATACACCACTGTGCACACCCGTCATTACTATGACAACTAGCGTAGACATGTCGGCAAATAACTGCTGTCTGAACACACACATCCGATTTGGTCACTTGTAACTTACTGTTTGGACAGTCAGTATTTTGAGTTTGCAGTGACCTTTTATTTAACATAGTTTGCGTGCCTTATTCTAATTTGCATGAACTTCCATGGTTTGCTGTGTCGGTCCCTCCTTATGAACTTTCTAATTGATTTATTGTAAACCTCCCCCTTGGCTGGTCTCCTTGGAGACCGGAGTTGGCTCAGGCCTGTCACACCTGGGCCTGATCAACTAACTTCCAGTTCTGGACCTGCTGCTGGAGGAGGTGCCAGTGGGCAAGATGGCAGCTGGTGAGATGACACAAGGCAGAAAGAAGGGTGCAAGGTTCAAAGGTTAATCTGTGAAATACAAGCTGAGTACTTTCTCCTTTGAGTCAAGTACAGGAGAGATAATTACATGTTCCGCTCCTGAAAATGTTGAGCAATTGACGGACAGTGAACTCTCAGAAATGGAACCTGACAGAAATGAAGAGGAAAAACCGCCAACAGGTGAGGTGAAAGCTTCCGAGCCTCACCCCAATTATCAGGAAAATGCCCGAGATGACTCTGGCCCAGTGGGAGTATGGTTTGTGGAGAAAGTGGATCCATGTCTTTTGGTGATCCATTTGTGGTATCGGGCTGGGTGAAGAAGGATTTTGGTTCTGTTTGGGCCAAGTATCCAGAAGTGGACTTGTGTTGATTACATTTGTTGTGTGTCTGCTGCCCAGAGGGAGAAGGCGCTAGTGACTCTGGATGAGAGCTGTGTTCTGCCGTTTGTTTCGATGCAGACCAGGTGAGGACCTTGAGACTGACCAGGTCTGTCTTTCTGAGTTTTGATGCAGAGTGTTTGCCGGATAAAGTCATGCTAGGGTATATAAGTTGTGTAGGCCGTCATTGTGAATAAGAATTTGTTCTTAACTGACTTGCTTAGTTAAATAATGGTTAAATAAATAAAAGTTATCCTGTGGTAGCCAAACCCACTATGATGTTTCAGGTACCAAGTTTACGGTTTTGTTGCAGCAGTATGTTAAAGGGAGATTCTGAGGTGTGAGAAGTGTGTAGGAGGGCATGGGACAAAGGAGTGTGTAGTTTCAGTGGGGAAAGTGTTTCAATTGACCATGTTGCTGGGGACCAGAAATGTCCTGTGCGAGTGAGACCGGTCGAAGTCTCCAGGCTGAAAGCAGTGCAAAAAGTGTTTTATGTTGAGGCAGTGAGGAAAGTAGAGGATCTGCCGGAAAATCACACAAAGAGTGTGAAAGCTCCCGCTTCCGCCACAAACTTCACTGGGACCATGTCATACCCAGCCACCAATGACCTTGCAGCCAGAGGGGGTCCAAACGTGTGAGTGTGGTCAAACACATCTGTTTAGAATGGCTCCCTTGTCTTGCATGTTTTCCTCTCCCCCTGCAATGAACCAGGCCATGGGCTGGGTCCCATAGACGCTTGATGGCAACAGACGACAGGGAGCGACTGCCAAACTACCAACAGTTAAACTAACCAACGGCAGACGAGCAACCGACGGGAGTTGGCTGTGGCCATCCTGGACACTCCTCCAGTAGCACAGACCTTTGATTTTGGTTTGTGATTGTGTACTTCTGAGATTTTAAGTAAATAACTCTAAACATTTAAACCTTGTCTGTGTGGTGACCTGTGATCCTTAGAAACCTATTTTGGACATTTACTCTACATTCCACTCGACACAATTATTGATGCTTCTTAAAGAGATTATATTCTAATTGACTCAAAGTAACATTTGGAGTTGTTTATGGTACAATGGAGTTCTACTGGGGGTCGGGCTCTTGACTGTAGCAAATTACAGTTTTCTGCCCTGCACAGCCTTCAGACAGGAGGAAGGTAATGGAAAGATTAATAATGAATGTAGTTATTGTGGCACTTGTGAATTGTACTAGTCTCTGGCAAATTATATAAAATAGGATTTGAATGACAAGACACAAATAGCTAGAAGTCAGGTGGTGGCATATATGTAATATGTAATAATACATTGTATTACATCAAATATTGTGAACACTTCCAATGTAGTCAAAGTACAAAACAATAAGCGTTGAACAAATTGCAATCTACACTTTTTGTATACGTCAAGCACTCAAATGTGGCTCGGATGGGTTTCGGAGGGCGCACAGCTCTCGACCTTCGGCTCTCCCTAGTCTGTGCGGGAGTTGCAGTGATGAGACAAGACAATTGTACATTGACATGATTTGATACTCCAAATTGGACACCACGGAATTGGGGAGAAAAAGGCGTGTAAAAAAAAAAAAAAAGTAAACTAAAAAAAAGCATTCAAATACATGGCAGCATAATGGTTCACTCTTCATTCATCCAATAAACACTCTGGCTTTAAAGCAGATACATTGTAATAAATAGTTTTTAAAAGATTGTCTCCATTCATAAACATTAGCCCTGGCCTGAGGCATGGCAACAGTAAATAATTATAGTAAGTCATCAAGTCACAGAAGGGGCCTGTACATAAGGCACATACGATTCATATTCAAAGATAGACATGGTGAGACAAAATACAGGTTAAAGGCAAATCAAGTGTACTGATGCTGTTTAAATTGGAACCCAGTGCTGCTATTTGCAGTGCTTGTGGTGATACTAGTATAAAGTGAGGTTATCAATACAAAAGTCATATGCATATGAAATATAATGGTAGTGCTTTAATTTATGATATATAGTGGGGTCTGAAATGATTGACACCCTTAAATGAGCAAAAATGATTGTATAAAATAAATAATTTAAATACTGAGCTACTGTATATTGTACATATACATTATTTTATAATACAATTGATCAGAGAAAATATTTAAGTAATACTGTTTTTTCTCAAAGTTAGGGGTAAAAATGGACACCCGTTTTCAATACAGCACCTTGCGAGGATAACGACACTGAGCCTTATCTAAAATGTTTAAGATTGTAGAACACATTGGGAGGGATCTTGGACCATTCCTCCATACAAAGTCTTTCCAGATCCTTGATATTCATCTGTGCTTTTAGACAGCCCTCAACACAAACCACACATTTTCAACTGGTTTCAAGTCCAGAGAATGAGATGGCCATTGTAAAATGTTGATTTTGCAGCCAATTAACCATTTCTCTGTGGATTTTAATGTGTGCTTGGGGTCATAGTCTTGCTGGAAGATCCATTTGCAGCCAAGTTTCAGGCGCCTGGCAGAGGCAACCAGGTTTTTGGCAAAAATGTCCTGGGTAAAGTTCATGATGCCGTTGGAGCCCCAGGACCAGTGGAAGCAAAATAGCCCCAAAACATCAAAGATCCAGCACCATATTTGACAGTAGGTATAGGGTTATTTTATGCTCATTGATTCTCATACATGTCAAACCCATCACTGGTGTGTGTGGCCAAAGAGCTCTATTTTCACATCATACAACAAATGTAAACACCTGGAGCATGCTAAACAGCAGTTGGATTGGTGCTTTGGTCAGATGACATGAAAATAGTGGTGGGTTTATCATCGAAATGAAAACGCATGAGCAGAAAATAACCCCATACCTACTGTCAAATATGGTGGTGGATCTTTGACATTATGGGGCTAGTTGGCTTACATGGTGAAATTGTCATTATAATAACCTGTGAATTACTTGCTTCTTTCATAAAGGAACTATATATTGTAATTACCGATTGAGTTGAATTATTCTAGGTATGATACCACAATTCTATTGTTAATACCTTTTACTTCTGGAATGTAAGTTTTTTGATAACTTCTTCCCCTTTATTTATAAAGCATTCACATAATTGTGCTATTGTTAGAATGCAAGAAGAATTGAAACAAATGTACACTATTTGGCATGCTGCTAAAGAACATCAGGGGTACTGAACATTTCCAGGACAAGTCCTGCAACTTAAGCATAATTTATTATATACTCAAAATAATGTTGAATTCATAACATGACAAAGCAGAACTAGATCATTGCATTTTTTCTCTCAGTTCCTCTGCCTCGAGTTTTAAAGTGCATTGGGTGTACTGGATTGACTTGTCAGTCTCACAGCCAATAATAAAAGGATCAGAGATATTTTGCGCCCAGTTCAGACTGTTCATCTCAGTTTCTTGAAATGCTGGACTCAAAAAAGGTCAAAGATCACAATGGCCACAGTGTTGTTGCTGCTGCTTTGAAGGGATTTCTTGAGTCTGAGGGAGTCCGTGTCTGGTGTTTTCGCTGAGTTCCCCTCAGCACTAACCCTTTGAGGTCGCCGGTGTCCGTAATGCACTTTATTTTCATGATGCACACTGTGGATCTGCCGCTCTTCATCATGACTTGACTCAAGTTTCCAGTGGTTCATTATTCTCCTCCGAAAAACAGTCTGAAATTGCTCCTCCTAGAAATGACAAAGAAAATACAGGTTGTTTTACATTCAAGATTGAGGGAGCTACTGGTTTCAAATTGTAGCCACACCCTGTGGATGTGCTGTCCACTCTAGTATGTGTGTGCATGTGTTAAACTTAATGGACGTGCTAGACAGATGGCTGGATTCAACTTTTCAAACACCAATTCCAAGGCCTTCCAAGTAAGAGCTTTAGAATGAGGTTGACTTAAAATTTCTATGGGACTGATACCAGCAGCGGTTCTAGCTTGTACGGCACCCTGGGCGAACCCCAGGGTACCCCCCCCGAATATCAAAAAGTAGTAACAAACACAAATAAAAACAAATTTGTGATCATTTGGCACTGGAGCATCAATACATTTACCCCCCCCCCTCAACACTGTCAACCAAGAGTCAAGACTAAACCAATTCACCCTGGTGGTGTGCAGACTGGTTTTATATTTGTCTTTAATAATATAATAACGATTTCACACAAAAAAAGGCAACAATATGACAACTATATATTCACAGTATTATGAATGAATTGTGGTTTATTTGGTAGCATTTTGTAGTGTGACTGATTTTACTAATTGCATTAGTACTGTACAAAGTTAGAGGTGCGCTATGACAGACTCCCCCACTACCACTACCTCAGGCATTCAGTGGGGAGACCTGAGGTCAACCCCCGCCCACCTCGTACTTCTGAGTGGGAGACCTTCACAGGCAGTAGCCTGCCTAGCTCACAAATTAGAATCAGGGCGCCCAATCCGACAAGGTTAATTGACTAACAGTCCCACACGGTGACATGATATCATTGACGTAACGTGCAAATGAGTGATAGAAAACCGATCGCGCATATGACACCATTACAAAAAATGTGCGGGCGGCCCGGGCAAGATGCCGCTTATACCTAAATCCGCCACTGGTTGATACCCAAGTGAGGTCTCTTACCATAACTTGCTGAGGCGTGAGGGGAGCGTGTCGTCGGCTCCGCTTTGGCTTTGCGCAGTAGCTCTCCAAATGCTGCAGGTCACAGGCCTTTAAGCAACACTGCTCCACAATTCCCTTCCCTCTCATCCGAGTCCCATTCCCTCTGAGGCGAGGGCTATTCCCTCGGGTGGATCGAAGTCCATTCGGTGCTGTAACAAGAAAAAAAGTATTTGGATCAGATCGTGAAACAATGCACCGTCTTGAAGAGTTGCATACACATCTAGTAGGTGGTGGGCTGAAGCTGAAAAATCAGGAAGTTGATCGACCCACGTCGAGGGAGGAGCTGTTTCTTTTTTATATGACAATTAAATATTATTATAATTACTGTAAGTTTGTTGGCACCTTCAATTCTTGCAAATTTCCTCAGAAAGGTATATGTCAACGGTCTGCTCAGGCAAACTTGCAAACGGCTAAACTTGGAACCAATCAGAACTCCCGTATATACCCCTCGTGATGAAGGCAGCCAATGGCCTGCTTCTATCTCAAATTTAAACACAGCCTACCATGAAATCGTGATCTGCAGTCAGTGTTTTAAGAGGAACTAACATTAGCTCCCAAAGACTGAAATAGGATAAATATATGTTTGAGTGCACTTTAAATATGTAGCATGCAAGAAGAATGGTCTTGATCATATGAAGTACTAACTCCATTGACCAATTAGCAGTAACATAAACCCAGGGTCGTTACAGTACTTACAGTTGAAGTCGGAAGTTTACATACACTTTGGTTGGAGTCATCAAAACTCGTTTTTCAACCACTTCACAAATTTCTTGTTAAATTATAGTTTTGGCAAGTCGGTTAGGACATCTACTTTGTGCATGACAAAAGTTATTTTTCAACAATTGTTTGACAGATAATTTAATTTATAATTCACTGTATCACAATTCCAGTGGGTCAGAACTTTACATACACTAAGTTGACTGTCTTTAAACAGCTTGGAGAATTCCAGAAAGTAGGTCATGGCTTTAGAAACTTCTGATTTGAGTCAATTAGAGGTGTACCTGTGGATGTATTTCAAGGCCTACCTTCGAAGTCAGCGCCTCTTTGTCATCATGGGAAAATCAAAAGAAATCAGCCAAGACCTCAGAAAAAAAATTGTAGACCTCCACAAGTTTGGTTCATCCTTGGGAGCAATTTCCAAAACGCCTGAAGGTACCACGTTGATCTGTACAAACAATAGTACACAAGTATTAACACCATGGGACCACGCAGCCGTCATACCGCTCAGGAAGGAAACACAATCTGTCTCCAAGAGAAGAACGTACTTTGGTGCGAAAAGTGCAAATCAATCCCAGAACAACAGATGCTGTGAAGATGCTGGAGGAAACCGGTACAAAAGTATCTATATCCACAGTAAAACGAGTCCTATATCGACATAACCTGAAAGGCTGCTCAGCAAGGAAGAAACCACTGCTCCAAAACCGGCATAAAAAAAGCCAGACTACGGATTGCAACTGCACATGGGGACAAAGATCGTACTTTTTGGAGAAAAAAAAAAACTGTTGTTTGGCCATAAGGCTTGCAAGCCGAAGAACACCATCCCAACCGTGAAGCACGGGGGTGGCAGCATCATGGTGTGGGGGTGCTTTGCTGCAGGAGGGTCTGGTGCACTTCACAAAATAGATGGCATCGTGAGGCAGGAAAATTATGTGGATATATTGAAGCAACATCTCAAGACATCAGTCAGGAAGTTAAAGCTTGGTCGCAAATGGGTCTTCCAAATGGACAATGACCCCAAGCATACTTCCAAAGTTGTGGCAAAATGGCTTAAGGACAACAAGGTCAAGGTATTGGAGTGGCCATCACAAAGCCCTGACCTCAATCCTATAAAAAATTTGTGGGAAGAACTGAAAAAGTGTGTGGAGCAAGGAGGCCTACAAACCTGACTCAGTCACACCAGCTGTCAGGAGGAATGGGCCAACATTCACCCAACTTATTGTGGGAAGCTTGTGGAAGGATACCCAAAACGTTTGACCCAAGTTAAGAAATTTAAAAGGCAATGCTACCAAATACCAATTGAGTGAGTGCATGTAAACTTCTGACCCACTGGGAATGTGATGAAATAAATAAATCATTCTCTCCACTATTATTCTGACATTTCACATTCTTAAAATAAAGTGGTGATCCTAACTTTTACTATGATTAAATGTCAGAAATTGTGAAAAATAGTTTAAATGTATTTGGCAAAGGTGTATGGTATGTAAACTTCTGACGGATATTTTTTTGGGACATCTATATACTTTATATATTTGACAAAATCATAAAGAAAATGTACTGGTTACCAACATAATTAGAACAGTAGAAAGTATGTTTTTGTATGCAATTGTAAACTGACTGGTTCGAGCCCTAAATGCTGATTGGCTGACAGGCGTGGTATATCAAACCGTATACCAAGGGTATGACAAACGTTTATTTTTACTGCTCCAATTACGTTGTTTACCTTTATTTAACTAGGCAAGTCAGTTAAGAACACATTCTTATTTTCAATGACAGCCTAGGAACAGTGGGTTAACTGCCTTGTTCAGGGGCAGAACGACAGATTTTTACCCGGTTAGCTCTTGGATTCAATCTTGCAACCTTCCGGTTACTAGTCCAACACTAACCACTAGGCTACCTGCTGCCCAAAACATCACAGTTTTGGAAACATAGCTTGTCCAAAAGGGGTCTCTTGGCACAACATACCATGGATATGGGGTAAATTGAGCCAGGTTAACTTAAGCAGGATATACATTTGTGTTGAAATAAATATCACCACTGCCTTTTTAAAACCATCTATATCTCCAACACTTTGTGCTTCGTTTTTTTTTTAACACGACATAGGCCAGGCCCAGTTGTTACCTCATACCCAAGCATTAATGCCTTGCTTGCATTACGCCTGGGAAGAAAACACTTAAATTCACTCAACCATAAGCTCAACTTACCCCAAGCAAACATTTAGACCACACAGCTATACTGAACAAAAATATAAAACGCAACATGTAAAGTGTTGGTCCCATGTTTCATGAGCTGAAATATAAGACAGACATTTTCCGTACGCACCAAAAGCTTATTTCTCTAAAATGTTGAGCACACATTTGTTTACATCCCTGTTAGTGAGCATTGTATCATTTTTCAAGATAAATCTATCCATCTGACAGGTGTGGCATATCACAGCATGATCATTACATATGCACCTTATGCTGGGGACAATAATAGGCCACTAAAATGTGCCTCAAGTTGAGAGAGCATACAATTGGCATGCTGACTGCAGGAATATCCACCAGAGCTGTTGCCAGAGAATTAAGCATAATTTATCATCTACTGAAGGGTGCTGAAGAGTATTTCTGTCTGCAATGAAGAAAAACTCATTCTGATTGGCAGGGCTGCACCAGTGACGTGAAATTGACTGATTTCCTTATGAACTAACTCGGCAAAATCTTTGAAATGGTTGCATTTATATTTTTGTTCAGTATACAGTAGAAGGATGCACTTTCTTGCTAGGTGTAGGACCTCATGTTGAAGCTTAGAGACCCCGTTTGATGTATAAAACAATCTTAAAATGATCTACTTTGATGTAGATACAAGAATGAAACTCCTAACATAAATTCATTTGACTTGGTAAAAATACATGTTTTTTGGACCCAACTTGCTTACCAAATTTTCCATGTAATTTCTTTCTTCACAGACTACATAAAATGACCCCTTCCTAAATATTTGGTCAAATGATACATTTTGTGTATGGTTTCCTAGAAACAAGCGTGGCTCAACTTACCCCACTCTCCCCTACTGCAGTTCTCTAAGCATTTTCCCCCTGTTTAATACACTTCCCTTTACATAAAATTGCACATAATCAGTTGTATTATTTATTGTTATAGCTACGGCTATCGCTCTAGTGTTGGCAAAATGTTCCTTGTAAGCACCCTGTCATCTTGTTGGATGAGAAAGAAACATGATATCAGGCTGTGAAAGTGGCCTTGGTAGAATAAGGGTAAAGGTGATTAGGTGAGAGGGCTTATGGATAGTATGTCTGGTCATACTGCTAATGTCTCAGCATGGATACTTTTTCCCCCTTCAAATTAATGGCTATTTGCCTGTAAGAAATGTCCCAGTATACGTTTTCTTCTGAGCATTGAGTTGTAACACTGGTGTCAGCAGTGGGATTCAGTGACCATGTGGTGTTTCTCTGACAGAAAGAGGGAGCATACTATCTAAAAAGCAGGACATTAAATGGCAAGTAGCAGCACAAAAGGTGACAACAGGGAACCATACCTCTGTAAAATCCACGGTCTCCGCACACAAACTCTAGGTGGGCAACAAGTTCAGATCCACAACGTGCTCTTGACTCTGCATGGTCTGGTAGAGCTGCAAGGCACAAGATGGAGTACAGCACACCAACACTCCGCCAACATAGCACCTAAGAAAGAATGCACTTTAATAATCAATATCTAGCACCACTCATCTGACTGAACACAACGGTCTTGTCCAAGCTGCCACTACATTATTAACACCAGCACATTAACATATACAAAAACATTAGGCTCTATTGAGTTGAAGATTATTATTTTTTTTAGCGTAGGCTTAATCATACTTTTCCACAAGAATTCGGGCAAACAGGTGGCATAAAACCTAAAAATAATAATTTATTTGCTGGTTATAAGTTTCACTGTAATAAAGCTTAACAATTGGCGGTCAGTAATTCTAGATTATTATTTAGTTGATAAGGAAACTCATCATCATAAATATTCAAGACAAAGACATTCAACCCAACATAAAGTAGGAGGAGTCTCCATGCACACTATCAAAACAGCTATTACAAACCAAAGCATGGCAACAAACATTCCCCCCAAAATTATCCTTATCAAGCAAAGAGCACATAGCGGTTACCCCGTATTAACCTTGATGCTTGTTTTAGTACAGCGAGTTACAAAATAAAGATTCATAATTCAGCTAGGATAGAATTATGGATGATAGCAGCCTTAAAATACAACCGCCTCCCACGCTCTTTCTGTCACTCTGGCAAGGCTACTCTGCCCTCCCCTCTAGAAAGATACCGTAGAAAGGAGGATGCTCCATTTCTACTGAAGCCTACATTACACCTGTACACTTCATTCACATATACATATCAGGGACCCAAAAGTAGACATTGCATCCAATCCTCTGATGCTTTACAACTGAGGACATAATTGCTCCTTCAATACCAAGTTCTTCCTTGCAGAAAAAGCAGCAAATATGCATGTAGATTAGATATGGCATCATAATGAAGTGTATACATCGCTCATAGAAAGTACATTATTAAGGGTGACAAGCAGAACCTACTAATTTTGAGCTGCACTAATGTCAAAATTGTCCATGCAGATAATTATTGCAATACAACTGAATGAACCCACTGGGCAAATGAGAGTTGCAGTGCAGAACATAAATATATTATATTTCTATGGTGCAGTCTGCTGATAGGAATGTCATGAGCTGGAGGTGAAGAGCCTCCAGCTCATAACATTCAAACAAATACAACACTTTGCAGCCACTGGGAAGATATTTCACTGCATCCCACACAGCCAAAGATGCATCATGTGAACTTGCTAAACTGTGCATCCCTAAATTTGCCACCATGTAGGTGGATATTTAAATGCTATGCAGTGAAAATATCACATTTCAATTTCTGCAAAGCCACAACTCCACAAAAGAGCATGGATATTATACTGTTTGTAACCTAAAAACTGTTTTCAATATTTGTAAAGAAAATACATTGGGTCACTAGGGACCAATAGCTTGATGCAACTTCTACTTTGGGCCAGTTTCCCGGACAGATAAGCATAAATCTATTCCTGGACTAAAGCATGCTCAATAGACTAGATCTCCAAATCAAACCTCCTGAAATTGCACAGTACAAATAAATGTCAATAACCACTGTTCCAGAATTAGTTCAATGTTCTCCTGAGTGACCGTACATACCTTCAGTGTACATCCTTTGGCAGACGACCAGTGTAGTGAGGGCTCAGAGGAGTGCATCTTGTCTGTCTGTCTGTCTAGGCATAGAGGCAGTAAGGCCTTGGAGCTGCAGTCTTATACTCAACCAGAGGGGAAGGACCAGTAGCTCAGTAGCTCCCTCCCTCCATTCTAGGCATTCTCCCTGGCCGAAAGAGGGTGTAAACTATTGAATCGTGTCCAAATCAAAAGTACTATCATGCCAACTTCCTGCCTCTCATTGGCATGCCAAACAAGATCAGATCAAATCTTGGACCAGGGTAATTGAAAAGGTTTTGCAGGTTGTAAAATACTTTAACCTAGGATGACCTCCAGTACTTACACTGTATAGGCCAAGGTAAGCCTTTACTTTGCACACACTGATTAATTAGAGAAAAGACACTAAGAGCCGGCTCTATTCAATTTGCAGCGCTGAAGATCCACTATTAAAAGGCAATGTTCCCATGGTTCTGGAGACTGCATTCACGCCACATCGTTAATTACCTTCGGCGATATGGATTGAATCCAACCAGTGTCTAATTTTACTCGATTAGTTAATTGGCCAATCTACACATCTGGCCATGTTCAGTACGAGAAAATGCTTTGAAAACGAGGTACTCCTGAAGTTCTATTTTCCCATTGCCAAACAGAATAGTTTGAATCAGTGGGCCATAAACATGACTCCGGTATCCCAAGTCTAAACTTGCTGATTAAAAGCCCAATAGAAGCGGCTGGTTTGGTGTAACAAGAGAAAGAGATGGACTTACATTACATTGTATGTTCACCACTGCTATCATTTGGGTCGAGCCAGGTCTTTTTTTATTTTTTAACTGTCAAACTGTTCAACTCAGAGGATTGTCACATATAAATGTGGTTCCTGAGAAGTTAGACAGTTGCAGAGATTTTCTCCGTCACACAACAGCCCAAAAAATTACGACCCCATTGACTGCTGTCATGACTTTCGACCCATGGCCCTTATGGGCAACCGTCCAAATAGTAAACTGACAACACTGTACGTTCGTCATTACAGCACACTGTCTGGGAGTAAGAGTGAACACATAGCACGTGGCGTTCAGGAGAGATGTTACTGGTGAGGAAATGCAGATCGTGTGTGATACACAAAACTAAAAAAATAACAAAATGATGCCTTCGTACAAACATTGGTTGTTTTATTGCACAAGGTCAATGTTATGAGACTACACAAAACAAAGTTATTGGCAGAACTCAAACTTCCCATGGGCTAGTCTATCACAGTAAGACTTTGCTGCCACATGTGGCGACCTGAGTGTTGTGCTTTCTGAAGGATTCCTCCACTTATAAATGTAACAACTTGAGACTCATTTTCAGCATCTAGTAATAACTTGTGCAGTATCATCTAACAAACATCTTGAAAACAAAAAATATTCAACCCGCAGTATAAATACTGTTCCAACTGGGGAGAGAATAGGATACAACTTGTACTTAACACAAGTGACAATGTTCAAAATGTGAAGGGGGAAAAAAATGTAACTAATTGTGTCTCTAAAGGGGGAATTCAGACCAGAGTTACACGCGTGAATGGAAATTTATTCAGTTTTTAGGCACTTCTCTCTGCGTATTCTGACCTTGATCTTGTGCTAGGGGAAATGCCAGTGCCAGCTAAAGTAAGCATTTAATGTGGCAATCAAAGAAATTAAGGTGTGGTGGTGTGTCTTACAGGTACGCTGTATTCTGAACTTGACTGAATTCCCTCATAATGCCACCACCTTTACTTATGAGGAAACTGTGATGATCGAGCAACCTGTCGCGACAGAATGTGAAACTAGTCATATTTCAGCAAACTGAAAAGCATGTCAACTTGTCAGGTTTTTCCACAATGAATTATAAACAGCAGTGATGTTATTCAAAATTATAATTGTAGGCCTATGGCTTCATTTGTGGGGCTGAATTTGGAGATCCAAGCAGAGGCTGGAGCCTATGGTAACCTGTGCACACTGACAGTAATTACGAACCTATCGAGATGATTTATGCACTCTAGAATGTTTCAATTATATGCCCCAACTTAGAGGTTTGTTTTGACAATTTCTATTGAATTAAATATTAGCCACCGTCAGTAATACCCACATACTAACTATCAATTTAGTTAGTCCTAACCATTACATGGTTAGTTTACCCGTCTTTCCTCTGTCACAAAAGTGTGGTTAATCCAGAGGGTCACTAGCAATAGGCTTACATACATTGCCATCGGAAAGTTCAGACCGCTTCACTTTCCACTTTGTTACGTGACAGCCTTATTTTCCTCATCTACACACTATACCCAATAATGACAAAGCGAAAACAGGTTTAAACATTTTTGCAAATATATTAAGACCCTCTGCTATGGGATTTTAAATTGTGCTCATTGATCATCCTTGAGATGTTTCTACAACTTGATTGAAGTTGGATTTGGAAAGGTACACACCTGTCTATATAAAAGGTCCCACCGTTGACAGTGCATTTCAGAGCAAAAACCAAGCCATGAAGTCAAAGGAATTGTCCGTAGAGCTCCGAGACAGGATCATGTCAAGGCATAGATCTGGGCAAGGCTATCAAAACACGTCTGCAACATTGAAAGGGACCTCCATCATTCTTAAATGGAAGAAGTTTGGAACCACCAAGACTCTTCGTAGAGTTGGTTGCCTGGCCAAACTGTGCAATCGGGAGAGAAGGGCCTTGCTCCGGTTGGTGACCAAGAATCCAATGGTCACTGACAGAGCTCCAGAGTTGCTCTGTGGAGATGTCTGTCCTTCTGAAAGGCTCTTCCCATCTATGCAGCACTCCACCAATCAGGCCTTTATGGTAGAGTGGCCAGACGGAAGCCACTCCTCAGTAAAAAAGCACATGACAGCCCACTTGGAGTTTGCCAAAAAAGCACCTGAAGACTCAAACCATGAGAAACAAGATTCTCTGGTCTGATGAAACCAAGCTTGAACTATTTAGTCTGAATGCCAAGCGTCACGTCTGGAGGAAACCTGGCACCATCCCTACTGTGCAGAATGGTGGTGGCAGCATCAAGCTGTGGGGATGTTTTTCAGTGGCAGGAACTGGGAGACTAGTCAGGATCGAGTGAAAGATGAATAGAGCAAAGTACAGAAAGATCCTTGATGAAAACCTGCTAAAGAGCGCTCAGGACCTCACACTGTGGCAAAGGTTCCCCTTCCAACAGCACAACAACCCTAAGCACACAGCCAAAACAACGCAGTATGTCTTTCATTGATCCCTATTCTGATCTCGTTCTCTCAATATATTCTAATGAGTATGTCGAGAAAATGTTAATTAAAGGTGCAATATTCAGAAACCGCTCTGCCATTTTATGGTTGCTAAAATTTAAAGTTTGCTTTATTTCAGATTGTGACAAAACAAGCAATGTTTGGTATAGAAAACCATTGTACCATCTAAACCAGCTGTCAGCGGTTTGAATCTGGTGTACAAAACCGAAAGACGCAAATTCTAAACATACGAACGGGAAGCATAGAAATGGCGCACAGACTGCTTCTTAGACTTACTTTCAATGAGAATGACAGATCTATAAAACAAATTTCTATGAGAATTTGGTCTGGTCGCCACAAAATGTACATATTGTAGCTTTAAAAAGGTATACCGTATTTAAATGAATCCTCAACAAGAAAATCTGTTGCCCAGCAAGTGGGAGGGGTTTCAGTATTTTAATTATATAAATTTAGTGAGTGCAAGGGAGCCACATCTGTAAAGCCCATCAATTCTGAATACCAACAACTGAGAACTGCGTAAATCAAAAAGTGTAAAAAAAGTCTGAATCCGGCCCTAAAAGAATAACTGCAACTCTAATAACTAATCTTCAAATTCGATAGCTGGGCAAGTTTGATCAAACAAACGCTGCTTTCACATCAGATATAATCAAACGAAAAGTAAAAAGTCCTTTTGAATTTTCTAATAAAATTATAGAAATAACTCAAATCTAAATTATAACGTAAAATATTTTTGCCCATCAAAGATGATGGATCACAGGTCTTGGAAGATAAGGAGTGGAGAAGTTTATGGGTTCCAACATTTAAAATAATAGTTACAGAATGGATGTTCTAGCAGCTCTTAAAAAATGAAAGTGTGTGGAATAATCGTTCATGGCATTCAACATCTGAGGGCCCTTAGAAATAATTGTTTCCCACTTTGAAGACAGTCAACTTGGAGAGCGCAGGTTGTTGAGGGCAGCCTCGCTCTCTCTCAGTTTGGCCCTGATACGGTTGATCCTCTCCTCACGGGCCGAATGCTCAAAGTCAAAACCATGGTGCTGTTTGGGGGCGGGGGCTAGAGCGGGTATGATTGGGCACTCCGCCGTCCAACTCTGAACACTGTCCCCCGTGAAGTCACCTTGCATAACCGTATCACTGCTTTGGTCTGCATTCAGGGCCTCTGGTGGAGGTAAGCTGTCACTCAAAGCAACAGCCGTAACAGAGAGATCTTCCACCTCAGACTCATCCCCATTGGTGGCTTGGCCCTCTGCCCCACTCTTACCTTTGTCCTCAACTCGTCGTTGTTTGACACTACCCAAATTGTGACATCCCTCTTCCTCAGGCTCCTCCTCAGCATCATCATCTGTCTCACTGGTAATCCCACCTCTGCCCTGAAAGCCTTCGCTTGAGCAAGGGTGCCGATTTGCTGTCTTTGATAATGATTCTTGGGTCTCCTCATTCAAAGGCTTGTTTTCCTCTTGAGTCACCAACTCCATCTCCTGTTCAGGACATCTGCCAGGTGTCTCCTTTAACCCGTTGGCGTTCAATAACTTCCGTATGACTTGATCCTATGGTGGAAAAGAAAAAAGAAAAGAAAAGAGACAGGAATTAACATTTTGACAGTTTGCTTATTCTCTATGAGAGGAGATGTACAATTATACAATTCTCACATGTGTTATAGGACAGCTCCCTGGAAACTTTACCAACAGGCTGAAAAAGCAACAACAAAAATAGCTATATTTAAAGTCTGATAAGTGACCGACTACCTTTGTGGGGTTTATCAGCAGCATATATTCATCTCAACCTAGCCTTTATTCACTACAGCACAAATACCACAAGGTGGAAATAGGCTGTCCATTTTCTAATTATTTATTTGCCAAGTTATAAGATATTAATTGATCAGCAAAATAAATAATGACATTCCAAGGAGATTCATATCACATACACATCTGGTACTGACATGCTATGGCACAGCTGAGACAATAGTACCCACTTGCTCTGTGTTATGATCCTCTTCCGCTGAGTGACCCTGTTCGGCAGTCTCCTGTGGCTCAATGTCCCCCTGGGGGATTCTGGACAACTTCACCTGGACTTGGTGGGTCAGGCCGAACCTCTGCAGCAATGCCCACTTCCCCTGGGGCTTTTTAGGAGACGGCTTTGGAGATGCGGGGCAGGACTGAGGTGGTAAGCCAAGGGGGTGGGGAAGAGATCAAAATACAGGAATTCAGCTTTCTGCAAAAATATACACCTCACAAGGACGTCTAGTTTCAAGCAAGTAGATCATGTTGATATCACAAACCGTTTCAAGTCTCATATTAACATACATAAGGAGACATTTCTCAAGAGCATGGGGTACAGTCAGGAGGGAGCAACAGTAAGGATAGCAGGAGATGGCAGGGTCTTACCTTCTTCTGGCTCTTCCTGGCAGGTGAGAGGAAGATCAGTTTTCGCTGTGTGGTCTGAGGGGCCTCAGAAGACAAGTTATTCAGGTCAGGGCTGTGCTGCCTCTTTCCTCTGATAGTCTTTGCTTTCTTGATTGACAGGAAGATCCTCCCCTTGTGGATGATGATGGCATCCTGGTGGGGGACAGGGGGCAGGCCATGAGGGAGGGGGTCAATCTGGGTGGCAGTACCTTGCTGGAAGTTCTGTCTGGAGGGCAAGAACTCCCTGAGGACATTGAAGGCAGTGCCGCTGGAGGAGACGAATGGGATCAAGAAGGGACCCTGGGCTGCCTTGGGTTCCTTGGTCACCATTGAGGTCAGGTTAATCTTGGCTGTATCCACTGTGGGGCTGGCCGGTGAACAGCCTCTCTCTCGGATGACCACTGGCGAGATCCACGTGGCCAAAGGCGAGGAAATTCTCTTTGCACTGCCACCCTGAGAGTGGGGCACTCCCATCCTTCTCAAGATGGAGGTTGGCAGAGTCAGAATAGAGGTGATTTTCACCTCTGCCTCTTTGGGGATGTAGATCTCAAAGTTCTCCAGGATGTCTATGCCCCGCATCTTTCCACGTCTACAGCTGGCTGAAAGCTATAGCAAAGATGGTTTACACTTATGCCGCATATAGTAGAATATTGCATACAGTTACTGGCAGTGCTCAACTTGGGCTGAAATAGGTGCAAATATTCTAACCTGTAGTAGCCATGTGAAAATGTAATGAAGGGATTTGCTCCACTGTTTATGTTTTATGATCCGCTATTTGATGGTATGCATATTCCTGGCTAGTTCCTGAGATTGACTTTAAAATTAAAGGTGCAACATACAGAAACCGCTCCTCCATTTCATGGTTGCTAAAATTCTAAGTCTGCCTAATTTCAGTATATGTGACAAAAACAAGTAATCATTGTACAATTAAACCACTGAAATATATTCTCATTAACAACAAATATTGTCTTTTCAGCTGTTTGAAATTGGTGTACAAAATCAAATGTAAAAGACAAAAACTACAGTTTCGGGAAGCATAAGGACGTTTTCTTTCATATCAGCAATACATATATTTTATAACAAAAGTTTAAATTGATACACGCCTTGATAGGGTTAGTGTTCCTACATGGCCATATCTCCATGTTCCAGAACTTGTTTACGGAAGACAAGGGGTCCACCTGTGCTAATTAGCTATCTAGGATGCTCCAAACACCTGAATGTAAGTGTAACTCGGGAAGTGTAGAGAAAGTGTAGTTTAGTCAGATGGAGGCACCTACAAATCAAATGTAATTTGTCAGATGCGCCAAATACAACAGGTGTAGACCTTACAGTGAAATGCTAACTTACAAGCCCTTAACAACGCTGTTAAGAAAAATACTTAAAGAAAAATACAACAGAGCAGCAGTAAAATAACAATAGCGAGGCTATATACAGGGGGCACCAGTTAGATTGATGAAGCTGTACCTCGACTATGTAAAACTACTGAGTAAGTGTAACTTTTTTATTTGAAGGATTCTTTCTCGCTGATAAAAGGGCCATACATTTCGAAATACGAATCACAGCGATGATGATTGACTTTTTATAAAACGTTCAAACAGAGTCGGGGTTGTAGTTCACACAGTAATCGTGGGCGAAGTTAATGACTGAAAATGCCGCCTAGAGTTTGAGAGCTACACTTACCTTAGCAGTTTTGTACAGATCCACATACTGTGTGCCTCCAGCTGACGAACTACACTCACCAGTTATGCTTATACACAGGGGTTCGGAGCACGTCTGATAACTAATTAGCACAGGTTGGCTGCCTATTTTTTTCTGTAAACAAGCGATGTAACATGGAGATATGGCCATGTGTGAACACTAACCCTATAAAAAGGTGTAGTAAATGTCACCTTTTGTTTTTTGAAAATGATTTCTCGCTGAAATGAAAGACACGTTCCGTATGTTACCAAAAACGTACAATAAGCGATGCGTGTTAATGTTTAAAGAAAGCGTGCCAATAAATATGCCACGTTCACTAATTAGCAAGTTGGAAATTTCCGAGTTTCATAGTTCCGACTAGCTTGTGAACGTGGCATAAATGTACATGAATAAAAACGACTTGATTGTTGATGCACTACAGCTGTTAGCTATGCAAACTATTTATAATGCGACGCACCTGCTAACTACAGTCGTTAGCTAGGTGACAATAAAATAGCCAGTTATTTTGCATATTACCTGAGCTTAGAGCGTGGACCCGATAAAAAACAAAGAAAATGGTTAGCTAAACAGAAGCGTGACTAAACTTGAAAAAACTAACAAGAAGTACCTAACATGTTTCCAGCAGCTAACGTTGTCACACAGGCAAGGGTAACGATGTACTTCCGGGTCATAGATTTTTGTACTCCTTCAGAGTCCCGTCCGGTGCACTTTGTAAATGAACATTTACGGCGAAAATTATGGAAAATGTGCACAGTGAATGATATATCGTGTATATCGAACTGTATAAATCAAATCGTTACAAACAAACCTGTGTGAAACTAGCGTCAGTAAAGAATCACTTCCGGGTCACGTTTTTTAAAGGTCTTAAAAAAATAGTCACACATTGTATGGCAAGCTGTAAGCCTACAGTATATTAATTATCAGTGGTCTGTATTCATTGATGCCAAGGGAAGAATACAGGCTTCCCCAAAATGTTTGCTTTAGTCTCTGTGTTTCAGAATGTTTCTTCAATTTGCAAGAGGCTGAATGTATCTCACTGGAGAAAGCATCCAAACGATCGAAACAGCACCCCTCTGTCTCAGTATGTGTGGTGTATCTATCTGATGCTGTCTGGTCAAAAAGAGTATGCCATTGTTGCTGTCCATAGCATTAAATACAAGGGAAGCAAGCAGAGAAGGTGAAATTGTGGCCTGCAATTTCTGCATGTGGGTGGAAGCCACTCCTCAGTAAAAGGCACATGACAGCTTGCTTGAAGTTCGCCAAAAGGCACCTAAAGACTCTCAGACCATGTGTAACAATATTCTCTGGTCTGATGAAAATTGAACTCTTTGGCCTGAATGCCAAGCGTCACATCTGAAGGAACCCTGGCACCATCCCTACGGTGAAGCATGGTGGTTGCAGCATCATGCTGTGGGGATGTTTTTCAGCGGCAGGGACTGGGAGATTAGTCAGGGTCGAGGGAAAGATGAACGGAGCAAACTACAGAGAGATCCTTGATGAAAACGTGCTGTAGAGCGCTCAGGACCTCAGACTGGTGCACACAGTCAAGACAATGCAGGAGTGGCTTCGGGACAAGTCTCTGAATGTCCTTGAGTGGCCCACTAGAGCCCCGACTTGAACCCGATCGAACATCTCTTGAGAGGCCTGAAAATAGCCGTGCAGCAACGCTCCCCATCCAACCTGCCAGAGCTTGAGAGGATCTGCAGAGAAGAATGGGAGAAACTCCCCAAATACAGGTGTGTCAAGCTTGTAGCATCATACACAAGAAGACTCAAAGCTGTAATCACTGCCAAAGGTGCTTCAAAGTACTGAGTAAAGGGTCTGAATACTTATGTAAATGTAATATTTCAGTTTTTTATTTTTAATAAAAGTGCTCAGCATATGTGGGAACTCCTTCAAGACTGTTGGAAAAGCATGACTCATGAAGCTGGTTGAGACAATGCCAAGTGTGTGCAAAGCTGGCATCAAGGCATAGGGTGGCTACTTTGAAGAATCTCAAATATAAAATATATTTTGATTTGTCTAACACTTTTTTGGTTACTACATGATTCCATATGTGTTATGTCATCGTTTTGATGTGCAATGTAGAAAATAAAGACTAAAACTTGTTACCAGTAGTGTAGCTATAAAATCTTGCTGTAGTTTTGACACAGCGAGATCAACAATCGGGGAAATAGCATACATAATAAGATCATCCAAATATAGATGAAGTTCACCAATTTTTACTGATTGACCAATGGTGGTTATATAAATAGTGACGAGAACAGGTCCCAAAATCAACCCCTTTGGTACACCTTTATGCACTTCAAGAAATTCAGATTTAACCCCATCCATCACGATAGCCTGAGTTCTGTTACTAAAATAATAATGAAACCAAGAACAGGCTCAGAGCTCAGGCCTATCGAGGACAACTTATTCAATAAAATAGCATGATCAACAGTATCAAAAGCTTTTGACATGTACACAAACAAAGCGGCACATTTTATTTTAATGTCTAAAGCATTGACAAAATCATAAACAACCAAAGTGGTTGTTGTAATAGTACTATGCCCAGACTTAAACCCGGATTGATTTATATTCAAAATACATTTCTCAGATTAAAAAAGAACAAAGCTGTACATTTACCAATGATTCAAGAATCTTAGCTAGACAAGGAAGTCTTGAAATGGGGTGATCATGTTTAATTAAGATCACTACTATCCCCACCTTTATGGAGTGGCAGCACAAAAGCCTATTTCCCTAATGTTGAAATATTTCCTGATAACAATGTTAAATAAAACATGTGAATTATTGAGCCAACAATGATGGGCACTGCACACTTAAGCAGACCAGGGTGCAATTGGTCAGCCCCTGTGGATTTCATGTTGTCTATTGCTAGCAAAGCATCCAGGACATCTTTTTCTCTAAATAGCCTAAAAGAAAAGCTTAAAACTCACTGATCAGTGACATTTAAGATGAGGGAGGCCAATTTGTTTTTAATGAACATGGCCTTACTTCTATTTTAGCATATTGGATGACTGTCGTTCATATTCCATTCACCCAGCTCAATGTAACTGCGATAGGTTTTGGCTACTACTTGATACTCAAATTTTCCCGATACCTATCATGAGGTTGCTACAACCTAGCCTATAAATTAAAGTTTACAATGTAGGTGCACAGGTCGAGGAAAAAATTACAGTAATCAAGTTGACAGTGACACATTCAATACTGCCTTGCATACTCTTGCCTGCTTCTAGCTGATCTAGCGTGTAATCATTAGTCAACCAGTTAAAAACAAGACTTTTGGGCCTCCCGGGTGGCGCAGTGGTCTAGGGCACTGCATCGCAGCGCTAGCTGTGCCACCAGAGACTCTGGGTTTGCGCCCAGGCTCTGTCGCAGCCGGCCGCGACCGGTCTGTGGGGCGACGCACAATTGGCCTGGAGAATAAACCTTCCTCCTCACAGCTGCCCATGTCCCTTAAAGTTGATGATGTGGTTGTTACTGACACAAAGTACATGGCTGAGCTTTTTAATCACCACGAAAATTAAGTCAGGATTCCTATTTGACTCAGCCATGCCTCCTTGCCCGTCCAATATGTCCTCATCTCCCACCCCTTCTAATGCAACTAGCCCTGATGCTCCTCCATATTTTTCCCCTGTCCCGCTACAAAGTTTCTCCCTGCAGGCGGTCACTGAGTCCGAGGTGCTAAAACATTTCGGTCAGATGGTTTAGACCCTTTCTTCTTTAAGATTGCTGCCCCTATAATCACCAAGCGTATCTCTGACCATTTTAACCTGTCTCTCCTCTCTGGGGAAGGCTCCCACTTCTTTGTAGGCAGCCATGGTTCGTTCCTTTATTTAAAGGGGGAGATCAAGCTGATCCTAACTGTTATAGGCCTATTTCTATTTTGCCCTATTTATCAAGTGTTGGAAAAACTTGTCAATAATCAACTGACTGGCTTTCTTGATGTCTATAGTATTCTCTCTGGTATGGAATCTGGTTTCCGCTCAGGTTATGGATGTGTCACTGGAACCTTAAAGGTCCTCAATGATGTCACCGTTGCTCTTGATCCTAAGCAATGTGTGCTGCTATTTTTATTGACTTGGCCAAAGCTTTTGACATGGTAGACCATTCCATTCTTGTGGGCCGGCTAAGGAGTATTTGTGTCTCTGAGGGGCCTTTGGCCTGGTTTGCTAACTACCTCTCTCAAAAGTGCAGTGTATAAAGTCAGAACATCTGCTGTCTCAGCCACTGCCTGTCACCGAGGGTGTACCCCAAGGCTCGATCCTAGGCCCCACGCTCTACTCAATTTACATCAAAAACATAGCTCAGGCTGTAGGAAGCTCTCTCATACTTTTATATGCAGATGGTACAGTCTTATACTCAGCTGGCCTCACACCTGGATGTTGTGTTAAACGCTCTACAACAAAGCTTTCTTAGTGTCCAACAAGCTTTCTCTGCCCTTAACCTTGTTCTGAACACCTCCAAAACAAAGGTCATCATCTGGTTTGGTAAGAAGAATGCCACTCTCCCAACAGGTGTGATTACTACCTCTGAGGGTTTACAGCTCGAGGTAGTCACCTCATACAAGTACTTGGGAGTACGGCTAGACGGTAAACTGTCCTTCTCTCAGCACATATCACAGCTGCAGGCTAAAGTTAAATCTAGACTTGGTTTCCTCTATTGTAATCACTCCTCTTTCACCCCAGCTGCCAAACTTACCCTGATAAAGATGACCACCCTACCCATGGTAGATTATGGAGACGTAATTTATAGATTGGCAGGTAAGGGTGCTTTCGAACGGCTAGATGTTCTTTACCATTCGGTCATCAGATTTGCCACCAATGCTCCTAATAGGACACATCACTGCACTCTATACTCATTTGTAAACTGGTCACCTCTGTATACCCGTCGCAAGACCCATTGGTTGACGCTTATTTATAAAACTCTCTTAAGGCCTCACTCCCCCCATCTGAGATATCTACTGCAGCCCTCATCCTCCACATACAACACTTGTTCTGCCAGTCACATTCTGTTAAAGGTCCCCAAAGCACACACATCCCTGGGTTGCTCTTCTTTTCAGTTCGCTGCAGCTAGCGACTGGGACGAGCTGCAATAAACACTCGAACAGGACAGTTTTATCGCAATCTCTTCATTCATAGACTCAATCATGGACACTCTTACTGGCAGTTGTGGCTGCTTTACGTGATGTATTGTTGTCTCTACCTTCTTGCCCTTTGTGCTGTTGTCTGTGCCCAATAATGTTTGTACCCTGTTTTGTGCTGATGCCATGTTGTGTTGATACCATGTAGTTGTCATGTTGTGTTGCTACCATGCTGTGTTGTCATGTGTTGCTGCCATGCTATGTTGTTTTCTTAGGTCTCTCTTTATGTAGTGTTGTCTCTCTTCTCGTGATGTATATTTTGTCCTATATCTTTTATTTGAACCCCATCCCCGCAGGAGGCCTTTTGCCTTTTGGTAGGCCGTCATTGTAAATAAGAATGTGTTCTTAACTGACTTGGCTAGTTAAATAAAGGTTAAATAAAAAATGAACTTTCATAGCAGTAACATACAAACAGCATGATCATTTTACTTGTTGTAGAATTCCTTCTCGCACCTATGCGCTCTTCTCCTCTCACCTTTTCCCTTCACGTGTGGACTTCAGTCCACAACACGAGCTATTTGTGACCAGGTGAAAAAAACATAACATGGTTTATCATTGTAACCATATTAGCTAGTCAACATAGCTACTAGAACCAACACGTTAGTAAACCTGCTACAATCATACAGTAGAGTGTACAGTCAGCAAGCAGTTTAGCAGTTATACTGGCAGGCCCCGATAGCAATAAATTAAGCTTACCTTGACTTGGAAGAGTTCCAATGTTGGAAAGCCAGCTAGCTAACATAGCATCCCTCTGTTTGAGCTGAGTGTTTGTTTAGGCTAAACTAGCTAGCTGCATGTGCAAGTATAGAAAATAAATCTCTCTCTGGCTTCACCTTGATTTTTAAAGAACTGAATTTGTTCAAAACCATTAAACTATTGTCTTTCTCTCTCTTTGAGTCAACTACTCACAATATTTTATGCACTGCAGTGCTAGCTAGCTGTAGCTTATACTTTCAGTACAATATAAATTATCTGATGCAGTGTGTTTTAATCAACTATTTGGTGACGTGAATATATTTAGTATAGTTTAATCTAAAAATGACAACTTTTTTAATGTTTCACAATTTTTTTATTCTGAAATTTACTGAGGATATTTCTCCCTTTCCTCTTCTGAGGAGCCTCCACTGCTACAGATATATGGTATTCTCACCTTGACTTAATTCCCAAATAATTCCACCACCTTTACGCATCAGGAAACCATGAATAAGGTCTTGTGCACCTATCGGTTCCGAGTGGAAAAAGCACCTACTTAATTTTTTCCGGTAGAAATAACACCATTCTCAATGCACTGTAATTTACAACTTGATAAGAGCTATTGATAAGAGCTAGGTAAATGAGTAATCTGTTTGGATAAGGAAATTGTAAATATAAATGACTCTTGTTCTAGATATACTGTATTTTACCTCATAATCGCAGGAGACAAATGTGAAACCAGTCATTTGGCAGCAAAATGAAGCATATCAACATATCAACTTTCCCACTGTAAAGTTTAAGAAATAATGTGCCATTATGCAGAATTTAAATTGTACAGCCTTTTAACATGCAGGGATGGGCCCTCTCGAATGACTTAATTATAGGCTACCCCGGCATTATCTGTTTCCTATTTCTATCATGTTAAATATTAGCCACTATCAGTATCGACCTTCAGTAGGCCTAATAACCACACATATCCAACTGCCAATTTAGTGTTAATTCCCTTTGGTTGGTATAGCCTAAATTATCATTCCATTAAATTACATTGTTTAATTTACATTAATTTGCTTCCTCTGTAAATGCTGTCACAGCAATGTGGTTGTTGCTGAGGATCATTAGTAACAGTTGATAATATAAAAATGTAGGATAATTAAATCGTTATGGAGCGGAGCGCAGACCAAGCCATAACAGTTTTAAAGAGATACATGGCGCAATACTTGGCTGTCATCACACAGTTCCATGGTTAGTGCAGGCAATAGACAAGGCTATAGCCTACTATTGTACACTATTCTCCCTATTATAATTATATGTACACTAACCTTCCAACATTACCATGGGTTGAAGAACTGAATGTGGCAATTCTCTGAATAAATCAAACCACCGTTTTCTTTCCTGGTCTTTGTGGTTGAATCGGTGTTTGTAATTCACTGTTCGACCAATGGACCTTACAGACAATTTTATGTGTGAGGTACAGAGATGAGGTAGTCATTCACAAATCATGTTAAACACTATTATTCACACAGACTGAGTCCTTGCAACTTATGTTAAGCAAATGTTTACTGCTGAACTTATTTAGGCTTGCAATAACAAAGGGTTTGAATACTTATTGACTCAAGACATTTCTTTTTTTCATTTATTTGTACAATTTTAGAAAAACACAGCTGTCTAACTACCCCCCCTCCCCCTTTCAATTGGTTGAAATGTAAAAGGTTAAGGGTTATTGTTAAAGGGTGTGGGTGTATCACTGACTATTCACTGCAGTCACTGTGGTGGTAACTTCCTGTGTCCACTAGGAGGGCTGTTTTCAGAGCCAGTGAAAATGTACAGTATAGTCACAGTCATGAGACAGATATTTCACCAGATGAATAAATGTGAAGTATCCGGTTGGAGTTTCCATACACTATCAAATATGGTGTTGAGAAGAAGCCCAGTGGCCGGCATGATGGAGCGAGATGGATTCTGGCCAAGACTCTACTTTTCTTATCGATGAAACATTTGATCTCAATAAAGTTTTGTTTCCAAAACTAGAATCTGTTATGAACAGAGTGGACTTAGTTTTGTAGACTTTACCCTTTGCCAATGTTTCAAAAAGCATTGCTCAGAAGGAGTACAAGGGCGTATTGAGTTACTGCAGAGTAGGCGTTCCCTAATGGAAATATGCAAATACTTGTAGTTATGCTCTCGCTAGCTCAAGCTTGGCTCTGCCCACCTCCTTACTTACTTTGTCCATTGTGACAGGCTGTTGTCTATCTTGGGTGAGTTATAAAACATATTTGGTATAGTCTACACTAGCCCTACACTTGGGTCTATCACTTCTTTCGTTTTAGCAAGCTCTGTGCATTATTTTGATAGTGCACAAGTTCTTACAAATGCAGTCATTACAAAAAGCCAAATACACACATTTTATACTAAGTTTTCATTATACAAGTCCTGTTGCACAAAATCGTTGGATATATTCAACTAAATAATCCATTTGTAGTAACATGTAAACATGTTATTTAATACAAAATAAATATAAAGCAAAAAAGTACTCTATATTAAACTGAGGATTTTCAGAATATGTGCACCAGGTTCTGTAAAATATACTCAAGCCTTTCAAAACAGTCCTGGAGTCTAAATGTAGAAAACTTCAATAAAACAGTCATTCTCCAACCACCCTTCTGTTCCATGTTCCTTTGAGTGAGTCCAGGCCTACACATTTTAGTCATTTAGCAGACGCCCTTCTCCAGAACGACTTACAGTTAGTGCATTCATCTTAAAATAGCTATTTGGGACAACCCCATATCACAGTAAGTACAGTTTTGCTCATACCTATCAGCAAAGTCAGAGCTAGTTTCTGTACAGCACTTTGAGATATCAGCTGATGTAAGAAGGGCTATATAAATACATTTGATTAGTAAGAGGGAAGAGTGAAGTGCGAGTCTTAGGTCATGAAAGGCTTTTCTTGGATGGAGGGGACAGGGGACTGCAGTGGGATTATTTGAAAAGTTCATTTTCAAAACATGGGAAGGGACTCTGCTGTCTTAACTTCAGGGGGAAGCTGGTCCCACCATTGGGGTGCCAGGACATAGAAGAGCTGGACTGGGCTGAGCAGGAGCTGTCATCCTGTAAGGGTGGGATGGCCAAGAGACCAGAAGTGACAGATCAAAGTACTTGGGTCGGGGTGTAGAGAGGAGAGCAGAGTCTGAAGGTGAAGAGGGGCAGTTCCTCTTGCAGCTCCATAGAATCCAACAACACTGCCATCTACTGACAATATTATTTATTACATATTTTTTTAGTTACAATATTTTTTATTCGTAGACAGGAAAACACATATGCCTACCTAACCATATGTTAATATTACATTAGTCCATTATAAAATAAATTACTCTAAAAGGGAGCCAACAAGTATCTGCATGCATTTTGTGGATAGAATTGTGATCAATCTTTGCAGAACAAATAGAAAACCTAGGTGCAAAAGCAGAAATACAAACATTGTAAAAATGCTAAACAGTAAAATTGAAATATTTTCAGAAAACATATCTTAAGATCCTTAGTCAATGCATCAACATACTCTATACCTACCCCTCTAGAACAAAACAGGAAAACCTAGGAACATTGTCATAAAAATGTAAATGACATGTTATCACTGGAATTATTGTCTTTTGGAACTAAACATTCAATACAGAAAAGAAATGCATTTCCTGCAGGTAATAAAACATGACATACATTTCATTTGGAAACTATTCAGACCCCTTGACTTTTTCCACATTTTGATACGTTACAGCCTTACTCAAATTGATTAAATATATTTTCTACACACAATACCCCATAATGACAAAGCAAAAACAGATTTAGAAATGTTAGCAAGTGTATTAAACCTAAAAAAAAAACGTAATAACATTTACATAAGTATTCAGACTAGGGCTGCCAAAGTTAACGTGTTAACGTGACTAGTACTTGACTTTATTATTTTGATAGCATACAAAGTGCTTACAAATGCAGTCATCACAAAAAGCCAAATATACTAATTTTATAGTAAGTTGTCATTATACAAGTCCTATTGCACAAAATCGTTGGATATATTCAACTAAATAATGCATTTGTAGTAACATTAATGTAAACCTCCCTTCTACCCAGTTTGGCAGCTTTAGGAAGTGTCTTGGTGGTTCCAAACGCCTTCCATTTAAGAATGATGGAGGCCACTATGTTCTTGGGGACCTTCAGTGCTGCAGACATTTTTGGTACCCATCCCCAGATCTGACATGCACTGACAACTGTGGGACCTTATAGACAGGTGTGTGCCTTTCCAAATCATGTCCAATCAATTGAATTTACCACAGGTGAACTCCAATCAAGTTGTAGAAATATCTCAAGGATGATCAATGGAAACAGGATGCATCTGAACTCAATCTCATAGCAAAGAGTCTAAATACTTTTCATTTTTCTACATTTGCAAACATTTCTAAAAACTTGTTTTCGCTTTGTCATTATTGGGTACTGTGTAGATTGATGAGGATTTTATTTATTTAATCGACTTTAGAATAATACTTTCTGAATTAACTGTAAATATGACAATTCAAATAAGAGTTCTACAAGGCTGAAGTTATGCAATGCAACACATTGGAATTTGGAAAGCAATTCAGTCCAACTCAGCCCATGTTCTTTCTAATCATTGCAAGAGCAGCCTCCTTCTCCTTCAAGAGTTCTTTCAGTCGTTTGATTCTCTCATGACGCTTGATTTCTTCAGGGTCCATGAGTGCTGTAGAGCAGAGATAACTGGTTGGGATCTCTCCAGCCGTACTACTTCCCTGCTCACTCACAGTTGAAGGACATTGGATCTCCACAGATGTTAGCTCTTTATCTTTCATTTGAGCCTTTGTGGACTTTCTACCCTTTCGTTTAGCTGATTTTGCAATTGTGAAGGTACTGCTCCCTGAGGACCTGGTGTTTGGTGGTTTAGATGAACTAGGCTCCTCTTGTGAAGTGGACGATGAGCTCATTGCTTTCTCTTGTACTAGTGTTCCAGTCACCCCACACGGACACGCTGTGCATCTTTTCCCTTTTCCCCTTCTTCTTCTAGAGTTCGGCTTTATGTTGCTTGCTGTGCCACAGAACGGCCCAGGAGCGCAATCCATAGCTTCAGCGTTTGTTTGTGGGTGGATAGATGGAACGGGTGAGTTTGAGCTTCTTTTTGAAATATGTACTGGATTGATTTCTGGCAGAGGTTTGGAAGGGACCCCTGTTTCAGCTGCGGTGGAAATTAGATAATTGACAGTCGGTTCCTCATAGCCA
The DNA here is from genome assembly GCF_034236695.1 of Oncorhynchus nerka. Lineage (NCBI taxonomy): Eukaryota > Metazoa > Chordata > Actinopteri > Salmoniformes > Salmonidae > Oncorhynchus > Oncorhynchus nerka. The sequence continues at coordinate 59,599,171 of NC_088402.1, forward strand.
AATATATGTTCAGCATCAGATAAGATGTCTAGCTGAGGACTTGGACTGGCGAGGGGCTGCATTTTCAACTGAGGACTTGGACTGGCGAGGGTCTGCATTTTCAACTGAGGACTTGGACTGGCGAGGGGCTGCATTTTCAACTGAGGACTTGGACTGGCGAGGGTTTGCATTTTCAACTGAGGACTTGGACTGGCGAGGGTTTGCATTTTCAACTGAGGACTTGGACTGGCGAGGGGCTGCATTTCCAGCTGAGGAGTTGGACTGGCGAGGGGCTGCTTTTCCAGCTGAGGAGTTGGACTGGCGAGGGGCTGCTTTTCCAGCTGAGGAGTTGGACTGGCGAGGGGCTGCTTTTCCAGCTGAGGAGTTGGACTGGCGAGGGGCTGCTTTTCCAGCTGAGGAGTTGGACTGGTGAGGGGCTGCTTTTCCAGCTGAGGAGTTGGACTGGTGAGGGGCTGCTTTTCCAGCTGAGGAGTTGGACTGGTGAGGGGCTGCTTTTCCAGCTGAGGAGTTGGACTGGTGAGGGGCTGCTTTTCCAGCTGAGGAGTTGGACTGGTGAGGGGCTGCTTTTCCAGCTGAGGAGTTGGACTGGTGAGAGGCTCTGTGTTTTCTGAACTTTCAGATGCATTTGTAACTTTTTCTATTTTCTGTCTTTTAGCATCTATTGGGCAACTACCATCCTTCCTAGTTGCAGAGACCTGTGAAACAACAAGGTGCTTAATTTATAGAGTGGGGAAATACAGTAATACATCTTGAAAATGCTGTTCAAATTAATGGTACAACAATATACATTTTGTCTCGAAATTCAATCGTGACAATCTATTAGGCTAAGGTAGACCAACAGTACCTCATGCATTAGTAAGCTTTAGAAAAGTAGAAAATCATCAGTTACCTCTGTTTCCTCGTGTTCCCTCTTTTTTATCAAAATGTTTGATCCCTGTAACAATTTGCGAATAGCCTCTATGGTACGTTTGTTTGTGGTCCCAATCCGAGGAAACGCCTTCGGGATAGCCTTGGGTTTAGCGTCAATCCTCTCCAAACATATTTTCACATCAGATGTGATCCCAAACATCTGTTTCAGCAGGCGATCACAAGTTTCCAAGGATTCCATGTCCAACACAGAAGTCCGCTGCTCAGGGATGGGATCTGATGAGCTCTAGAATTGGGGAATGATCAAGATTAAAAGCCTTGGTGAGTTTACTTTATTATACTGAACAAAAATATAAATGCAACGTGCAACAATTTCAAAGATAGTACTGAGTTACAGTTTATATAAGGAAATCAGTCAATTGAAATAAATGTATTAGGCCCTAATCTATGGATTTCACATGACTGTGCAGAGGTCCACCCACTGGGGGAGCCAGGCCCAGCAAATCAGAATGTGTTTTTGCCCACAAAAGGGCTTTATTGCAAACAGAAATACTCCTTGCTCCCTAAATACTTGAGACATCTGTAGCATTGTGTTGTGTGACAAAACTGCACATTTTAGAGTGGCCTTTTACTGTCCCCAGCACAAGGTGCACCTGTGTAATGATCATGCTGTTTAATCAGTTTCTTGCTATTCCACACCTGTGAGGTGGATGGATAATTTTGGCAAATGAGAAATGTTCACTAACAGAGATGTAAACAAATGTGTGTACTTTTTATGCACATGGAACATTTCTGGGAAACATGGGACAAACACTTTACATGTTGCGTTTATATTTTTGTTCAGTGTAGCTATCCTACCGATCATGTAGTAATCTGAGTAGTGGGTTGTCTTACCTTTTCTTTGTGAGTCTCCATTTCTGTTTGGAGAGAGGTACTTCCAGTAATGTTGTCCATTTCTTGCGTGGCAGGATGGTGCTGGCTGTTTCCAATTCCCTGGTCAGTGGCATCATCCTGGACATTACCCATTTCTTGGGTTGAGGCACTGGGATGACTGATTCCCATTTCCTTGCTAGTGGCATTACCCTGAATGTTCTCTATTCGGATTCCAGTTGCACGGCCATGAAATCTTTGAAGTATTTTCCTATATTGACCAGTGATGTTATGCTGGCGGGAGTTCAACTCTTGGCCTGTTGCACTACCTTGACAGCCTGCCATGTCTTGGGCAGTGGCAATGCTCTGACACTTTTCTATTGACAGGCCAGATACTTTGTTCTGATTATCCACTATCTGGCCATTCAAATGATCTTGACTGCATAACACTTCTTGTTCAGCTTCCAAGTCATTCAGCATATGATCCATTTCCTTGTCTTCTTCAGCTACTTTAGACACTGTTTTGGGTGGAAGGTACGAGACAAATATTACATTGGAGTCTTCGTCCTCATCGACTTCAGACTGTCTGAAAGGTTGCCTTGTTACGTCCCTTGTTGATATTGCCTGATATGTAAGGTCATCTTGGGGATCATCGTCACAGAGGTCAATGATGTCATCTGGTATAACAATGTGCTTAGGATCTGGTCTGGTTTTATTTGAAAATTGTGATCCAAGTGAGGAGCTTAAGGGTAGGGAGGGCGGTAAGCTGATTCTCTGATTGAATCCAACACTTTCTGCTGCCTGTGTGGTGGAGTCACCCATGTTCCTACTGGCCTCCAAGGGCTTTGATGGTCGGTTACAAAGCTCAGGGGTTTTCTTGGCAACAAAATACACCTTCCCATTGTACATCACTAAGGCATTGTCCTTCTCTTGGCCAATTCTTGTCTGACTCTCTTGGGAAGGTGAACACTTTTTTGCTGTGTTTTCACAGGGTTTGGTGGCTTTTTCCATCTCTGCCAGAGTTTTCAAAATATCGGAGGTCATAGAAGAGGAATTCACAGGAACAAGGCATTGAGCAGGTGAGCCATCTGCCTCCTCAATCACCCACTTAATAGGAGTGACCGGTCTTTTGCCATCCTTAGCAGTAGTAGAACACGGTGTTGAGCCTGATGATGAGCATTTAGAATGTGTCTGGCCAGATGGCCTTGGAAGTCGGCTGAGGGAGAGGGGTGCCTTCTGAAATGTTGGACATAATGGAGTACCACCCGGTTTCATGGTTTGGACAGGGGACACATAAAGAACCATTGGCAAATTCGAATTTGAGGCACAGCTCGTTGATGAAGTAAATATCTGCCTCTTTATGGCTGGGGGGAGTGCGGATGCTGGAAGGGTTTTCACTTGAGCATTAGGAGGAATTTGAAGGTATTGTCCATTTGGAAGCGCTGGAGATTTCACAGTGACTGGCAGCTGATCCTTATTCAAAAGTGTTAGCTCAGGTGATGTCAAGGATAACGCATTTTGGGCTACTTTTGTTGTTACTATAGGAGTCTGGATGCTCACTGATTTATATATTCCTGTCAGATTGGTTGGATTTTGAGACGTACTCATGTAAAATGACCTTTTATTCACCGATTGTCCTTTAGCTGTGGGTCCCAGAGTAGACATGTTAATCTTCGAAATTGATGGCACGTCCAAGGTAAGATCTCGTTGAGGTTCAGAGATGTCCTTCATAGTGCTTGTTGGTGATCGAACAAACTGTCCGTTTACTTTTTGAACAGGGATCAGTTTCATAACATTTCTCCCATCAGTTCCCACAGCTGGCATCGCTTGGTAAAAGACACCTGTCCCACTGAAAAGGAAAAATGTAATACATAAGCATTTCACAGCAAGACAGTTCGGGCCATTAAAATCAATTTCTTGAGCGTTTTGATCATCTGTCCCTATAAATTTTTTTAAATAGGCCTTTGTGTTCGATACAATAGACGAACAATATAGGCCACCTCTTAATTGAGATCAAATCAATGCAGTTAGATTTGCTTGTATAGAACAGCTGCTCGCTTAATCATGCATTGACACATCACACACTTTCCTTTTGTTGAATCTCACTTCCTACTTATTTGTTTTATTTTTCCTTTGTCTTTAGTCTGACGTTTTTGTATAGGTTTTTGATTCTTGTGTTTCTTTAATACCCTCTAAAGCATCTTTGGATCTTTGAAAAGCATATTATTATTATTATTATTTATAGTGGTGGCTGGAAGCTTGTCTGATGACACATCCTGAATGTAATTCCGCTGCTCTATAGATTCTTACATACATTTAGTCTGAAACGGCCTTTTTTGAAATAATTTGTGTGAGGTGTTCATTAGCGATTGGTTAGATTTGTTAGAGACGATCCAGAGTATCAAAGAATCATCATGTACGCCAGCTCTGGCCCAACCCATCGGTTTCTGTGACCAATCAGAATGTGTTCTCATTCTAGAAATCATAAGGGGAGGGAGGCAAATCCAGAATAATCGTGGAGAAGAAACGTCAGTTGGCCGGGGCGATGTGGATGGGTAGCCTGGCAAGCCAATGGGGCCAATATCCATATGGTTCCATGGTTGCCATGGCACCATATGGAATGTCCATATAGTTCTGTGGTTGCCATGGCTTCGTATGGCAGTGTTGACTGTTTACTCCTGCTAATTTAATCTATAATGAATAGTTATAATTGTTTTCCATGTACACATTTTACGTCAACTTTTATTTTATGGTAGCTTATCAAGTATAGATAGTATATATATAGAAATTCTATCCCAAAATGCTAAACTGGATGATTAATCAGACTTCATAAATCTGCTCAGCATCCCAGAGGTACTCATTGACATTCTTAACAAGTTTTCAAAAGAAGCAGACACCCATTACTTTGGACTTCAAGGATTTCGTTAAGGCTCTGGATATACTTCGCCAGAGAGGGAAGAAAGCAGGTCATAACTCCGGCTATATTCAAACTGTTGGATATAGATAGACCCTCCTCTGATCTGAGTGTACAGCCCCCCCCCACCTTCAACCAGTTTTGCAAAAGCACACACCCAAGGAAAGTAAATACTGCCTAGACTCAGTGTTTTTATCAAATGCACAGTCTCTCTTAAACAAGTTGGAAAAGTTTGAGTGGAGAATGAGTGAATCAAAATCTGACATTGAAATTATTTCTGAGACATGGTTTAGTGGCAACTCACCCACTGAAATGTTGTGGCTATTATGTAAACAACAGCATCCCTGCATCTTCAGTGCCACCTGAGTTAGTGCATAAGGATTCATACTGGGGGTGGGCAGTATCCAGATGTTCATAATGTTCCTGTACCATACAAACGCTATTTATTTTCAAACGTAAAAATAATAAATCAATATTTATTATTTTTGGGGCATTAGGGTCCCAACAAATTACTATCAAATTCCCATAGCGGTCTCTAGCTAAATGCTAACAAGTGCAAGCGAACAAACTAATTGCAAGAATAGACTGCTATCGCAAATACTGGAGCCCTGAGACATATAATTTATTTGGCACATCTTAGATGGTTAACTTAAGTTATAAGCAGTGAGGTTGCATGCAACACAAAAGCCCCTGCGACACGGGGGGCTTAGAGCTTTAGGGGGCCCAGGGACGGTATTGAAAATCATAGTCTATATTTAAGAATACCCCGGTATACGGTATATCGCTAAAGCCTAATTCATACAAGACCATACAGACTGCCCAGGTCTTCACAAGTGTTGCAGTATGTGCAGTGTACTCTCCACCTGACTCACCATATGCTGAACAACTCATTGCCCAGCTGGTAGCCTGTTGACTCCCTGCGAGTAAAACACCTTGCTATTGAAGTTATCATTGGTGGTGACTTTAATCAAGTGAGCATGGACAAGCTGTGTAGAGGCCACAATCTTGAGCAGATCCATAAAACCATAAGGGGGCAAAATATTCTTGAACTGATGATCATCCACCTATCATCCGTCTACTCTGAACCTGCTATTTCTGACCCACAAGTGACCACAGTGTTGTTACAATACAACTTAAACTGAAGAGCTCCAAAAATCATACTGTCAGAAAGGTATTCAGGCCACTGCGAGACTCAAGCACGTGTTCATTTGGGCAGTGGATCACCTCCCACCACTAAGACCCACCACCTCAAAGTCAGATGCCAAAAGAGAAGTTCGCTGCCATGTATGCTTCTCTACAATGAAAAATAGAGGATCACTTCCCAACAAAATCCGTTTGGCTCCATTTCCGTGATAAGCCATGGATAACCCCAGAGATAAAGGCAATGGTCAGAGACCGCCAGAGAGCATTCCATAACCAAATCACAACCCTATGGAAGGAATGAAGGAATAAGGTGCAAGGGACATTTATTTACGGGAAAAGCAAGATCCTGCCCAGTGGCATAAGAACATCAAAGACTTAGCCAACCTCTCCCAAACTGAGGCAACCTGACAATAGACATGGTAAAGCAAATTCAATTAAGAAAGCACTATCAAAAGCAGGGATTGTAACCGGTTCAGGGAACAGAACCAAAAACCAGAAAAATACATTTTTTTCAAGGAACAGAACCTGGAACGAAAGTGCTCCATACCGTTTCAGAATAAAACTTATTTTAAAAACCAGATGAAATCCCAGGCAGACTAATAAAGGAGTTTGCATATGAACTGAGCAGAACACTGGCTGACATTCTTACCTCTCTCTACAAGAAGGCATCATACCTGAAAAGAAGCTATAGTGGTCCCCATTCCTAAAACCAAACCACCCTCCATCAGTGAAATACAGCTCACTACATCACCAAGTAGCTGAGAGCTTTATCACAGAATGTGCTCTGACCAACATCCTACCCCAGATAGACACCCAGCAGTACAGATGTCTGGTGGGTCTAACCAACAGAGCTCTTCAAGTCCGAGGATAAGCATAGTTCCACCTGCTCCCTGGTGACCACTGACTTTGGCAAAGCCTTTAGCCGTGTCTGCCACAACCTCGCCACCACCAGGATGTTAGAGCTCGGGCTTCGACAATCGCTCGCCAGATGGATATGCTACTTCCTCTCTAATAGAGAGGAATATCATTGTATGCTGTCTGTCTAATCTCGTGGCCTACCTCAAGGAACTCTGCTTGGTCCGCTGAATGTTACTGCATACATCAGTGCAGCCAGGAAATCAGCAGTCAAGCAATGGAAATTTGTGGATTACCTTAATTTATTAGAAACAAGAACACCAAAATCCACTTGCACCATCCAAGAAGACCTGGCTGACCTGGAGAAGTGGTCAGTGGGGAGACATGCTCCATGCGCACTTCACTAAGTCACCAGAATGACAACACAGGTAGAGCACATCTGTGAAAAGGTCAGCCGACGTCTGTTCCTCTTCCGACGCCTTAAACACTTCCACATCCCTAAGAAGGACCTGGTAATGGTATTCACCACCTAAGTCCGACAAGCGGTGGAATATGCTGCCCCAGTGTGGCATGCAGGGCTAACCAAAAGTCTGACACCATCGAGAGGGTTCAGAGAATAGCAGTATGCATCGTCATGGGCACAGACTACACCTCCTACTCAGATGCATGCACCAATCTGGACCTACCATCACTCCACAAATGCAGGGAAAGTCTCTAAAGATCCATCGCAAGAGCTTATCTAAAATCCGATCCCTACCACCACAGTTTAGTTGAGACCAACTCCTCAACTAAACTGGAACTGAATCATTGCAGCACTGAGCGTTTCCGTTTTAGTGCCATCCCAGCCATGGTTCGCCTCAACGGTTGACGATGAAACAATTTTTTACATTTCCATGTTCTATTGTCTACAGCTGTTGCATATCGTTTTAATATTCAAATGTTCGTTGTACTCACAATTCAGCATGTTGCTGCCACTTGTACAATGTTCTGTTGAAAAACACTCAATATCTCAAGTAGAGGTCGACCGATTAATCGGAATGGCCGATTAATTAGGGCTGATTTCAAGTTTTCATAACAATCGGAAATCTGTTTTTGGACACCAATTTTGCAGATTATTATTTTCTTTTTTTACACCTTAATTTAATATTTATTTAACTAGGCAAGTCAGTTAAGAACACATTCTTATTTTCAATCACGGCCTAGGAACGTTGGGTTAACTGCCTCGTTCAGGGGCAGAAGACAGATTTTCACCTTCTCAGCTCAGGGGATTCAATCTTGCAACCTTACAGTTAATTTGTCCAACGCAATAACGACCGTTGCACTCCACAAGGAGACTGACTTCCTGTTACGCGAATGCAGTAAGCCGAGGTAAGTTGCTAGCTAGCATTAAACTTATCATAACCACTAGTTAACTACACATGGTTGCTGATATTACTAGATATTATCTAGCGTGTCCTGCGTTGCGTATAATCTGACTGAGCATACAAGCATCTAGGTATCTGACTGAGCGGTGGTAGGCAGAAGGCGCGTAAGCATTCATTCAAACAGCACTTTCGTGCGTTTTACCAGCAGCTCTTGGTTGTGCGTCAAGCATTGCGCTGTTTATGACTTCAAGCTTATCAACTCCCGAGATGAGGCTGGTGTAATCGAAGTGGAATGGCTGGCTAGTTAGCGCGCGCTAATAACGTTTCAAACGTCACTCGCTCTGAGCCTTGGGGTGGTTGTTTCCCTTGCTCTGCATGGGTAACGCTGCTTCGAGGGTGGCTGTTGTCGTTGTCTTCCTGGTTTGAGCGAGGAGAGGGACGGAAGCTATACTGTTACACTGGCAATACTAAAGTGCCTATAAGAACATCCAATAGTGAAAGGTTAATGAAATACAAATGGTATAGAGGGAAATAGTCCTATAATTCCTATAATAACTACAACCTAAAACGTCTTACCTGGGAATATTGAAGACTCATGTTGAAAGGAATCACCAGCTTTCATATGTTCTCATGTTCTGAGCAAGGAACTGAAACGTTAGCTTTCTTACATTGCACATATTGCACTTTTACTTTCTTCTCCAACACTTTGTTTTTGCATTATTTAAACCAAATTGAACATGTTTCGTTATTTACTTGAGGCTAAATTGATTTTATTGATGTTTTATATTAAGTTAAAATAAGTGTTCATTCAGTATTGTTGTAATTGTCATGATTACAAATGTAAAAAATGGTCAGATTAATCGGTATCGGCCGTTTGGGTCCTCCAATAATCGGTATTTGTATCGGTGTTGAAAAATCATAATCGGTCGACCTCTAATCTCAAGCCCAGATTGTCATAAAGTTATGTCTTGCCAGGCAGTGTTACTTTGCGGGGTGGGATATAGGTTTCCTATTTCTTTGTGCGATTAGCAGCTATGAAACAAAATCGCAGAAATACCTTGAAAACATCTACTGCAGCATTTTTCTAACCCTAACTCACACTCCTAACTCATACTTGACTTTTGACTATTTATTTGCAAATGTAATGCTCACACTGTAAAGCCCTGAAAATTGACCACCCGCCAACATGGCAGGTGAAATAGACAATCTTACCCACCAATATCTAAATCTACTCACATTTGGCAGGTGTTCATTTTATGCCCTGCTATTATTCCCGACCACATTTGTGAAGGAATAGTGGCAACGTCAAACATAGCTACTCCAAACCAGTTGATGGCGCTATAAAACCTTCACCAGTAAATTTACTGAACAGATTCATTTGAATTGTTATGCATGCACTAAGGAAGGATTGTAGCTAGTATTAATGATATTAGAATAAATTCACATGGTGGCACTTTTGCAAACATCTTTGCTAATGTGCTAAAATGTAAACACTTCCAGTAAAATGTTCCCTGAATCAAGTGTGTGTGTGGTATTCAAATAAAATAAAACAGTTGTGTCTAGGAGCCTTTGTTGCTACTTGCAGCTATATTTACAACTTGAATTTGTAGCATGACAATTGATTTTATAAACTCATTGCTTCAATCAGTAGTAGAAGAGCAATATTGTTATAGAGCAGTAGTCCATTGTTATAGTCTCTGTTATAGCTCAATACATGTGTGCAATTTGATGGATAGCCTTGCATAGCCTAATATTTCCTTTCATTGTTGGGGAGTAGCTTCAGTTCAGTCTACTTTCAGTGTAGTTCAAACTCCTGATGTAGGCAAACCCTTGTGGGACATTGATTACAGTATGTTGCCCTAATCCTGTAGAAAAAATTATGGTAGCCAATAAATAATAAATTGCCAATGTATTATTTCATTTAAAATCATTAATTTGTCCAGTAAAGCCAAATATAAACTGGGCACTGTGGAATAAAGCTACCGCACCCCCACAAACTGTTTTTGGTATAGGCTACAGCTGAGATATGAGGTTGGGGAATCCCTCTCTCATAGAAAGTGTTCTAAATGCCATGGACTGACAGTCCATTACATCCAAGAGATAGGCCACGTTTTAACCATGTGTTGAAACTGTATATTGTTTTCATTCTTGCTGTTTGTAAACAATGGAGTAATAAAACCTTGTTTATTTTGGGTTATGATAAAAAGAGGGATAGAGGTTAGTCTTCCAGAATCAATGGCTTAATATCAAGAACTTAAATGAACATCAAACAGCTTCCCAAATTCCGGACTGTACATTTGTTTATTTTGATTGCACAAGACAGGGTCTTTAAAACATCTTCGAGATCGGTGGCCTCTGCACAGGACGATTGAGCTAACGTAGGCTAATGCGATTAGCATGAGGTTGTAAGTAACAAGAACATTTACAAGGACATAGACATACCTGATTTTGGCAGAAAGCTTACATTTTTGTTAATCTAACTGCACTGTCCAATTTACAGTATCTACTACAGTGAAATAATACCATGCTATTGTTTGAGGAGAGTGAACAATTTGAACATAAAGTTATAAATAAACAAATTAGGCATATTTGGGCAGTCTTGATACATTTTAAACAAATGCAATGGTTCATTGGATCAGTCTAAAACTACACATACATTGCTGCCATCTAGTGGCCAAAATGTATATTGCACCTGGGCTGGAATAATACATTATGGCCTTTCCCTTGCATTTCAAAGATGGTACACAAAAAATACAAAAGAACAGTTGTTTTTTTCCTTGTATTATCTTTTACCAAATCTATTGTGTTATTCTCCTACATTCCTTTCACATTTCCACAAACTTCAAGGTGTTTCCTTTCAAATGGTACCAAGAATATGCATATCCTTGGTTCAGGGCCTGAGCTACAGACATTTAGAAAAAAGGGGCGGATCCTTAACAATAGCTAAACCTAATCTCATTGTCTTAAAATCGGTCTAATTTTAACCGCAGCAATCAGCAGTTGAAACAATAACAAACCACTCAAATTCATAGAGTTATGGATACAAAGACTGGCCATGATATTAACATTCTAGTTTTAACCATGTTTTGAGGCTTTATTCGTGTGTTACATTTACTTTGGAGTAAAACAAGGTTATATTTTGGGTTCTGATGGGATAGTTTAACTAAACTCATGAGGTATTTAAATTATACAAGTTATATTCAAGAATCATTGGGTACACATTAATTTATAAATCCAAAAATGGATGTAGCTGTCAGATTGTCCCTTAAATGAAATGTATTGCATTTGAATAGTTTAGGCAGGGCTAGGCTACATCCTTAAATTCCAATGTAATCCTTTCTTAAATTCAATTGAATTCACCCATTTCAAAAAAGATTGAGACCAATCCTCAAATACATGTTTTGATACACAGATTAACTGTTTATTCTTACCTGCGACACGCGCCTTGAGATGCCATCGTTTTGCCTTGATTACTGTATGAGATATTCAAGTTACTCATGCTATCCAAGGTAGCTAGCTAGGTAGCTAGCTAACTAGTCTATCGAACCAGACAAAGTCGGCAGTGTGAAGCGCCAAAAAGCAGCGGGAACCCCTTCTTGTAGTTTATATCAAGTTACATGCATGCCTAACAGAAAAATATGGTAACGTCTCAGGCGATCTAATGTCTGGTAACGTCGTTTGTTGACGGCTGCGCCATCTAACGTTAGCTAGCTAGCCTAGAGCTGTCGGTCTCAGTGATTGAACAGCTCAGGCCAGGGTAACGCTCGTTACGTTGCTTTTGTATAAATGACTGTCTAAATAGCTAACTCATCTAACTTACATTAGTGCCTACCAGTGATGTACTTTCTCCTGAAAAATAATGTCACTTTCCAAAACTAACGTTATCCAACTGACTAAATAACATATAGCTATCGTCAATCAATTTCCGTAGATATCCTTTTTTTTGCGTTACACTTCCGTGAAACGTTACCAGGGTGCACATTCAAGAAATTGAATAATTCAAATTCATCAACAGCATCAGAATTCCGCGTATAAAAGGCTGTTTGCAAGAGTCAATTGAGAACAGTATTTGTATTAAACTGTAGAAATCAATACAGCAGTATATTTCTCTCATCTCCATTCAAACCAGAGGGCGAACAGAACAGACCAAAACAACGTTCATAAAACATCGACGATCTTGAATCCCCACTTGAGACGGCTACAATAATAAAACATAACTTCCGGGGACAAAATACAATTTCCGGTGTGATTTGGAGACATCTTCGGGCCGTTTTTAGAAGCGTTGCAGAAGCAACTGCTCATGTTATGTTCAGTTATTTAATTGTACCCCTCCCCCTCCCCTATAAGCTTGCAGGGCTGGGTTTGCATTGCTTGCAGGAAGCAAATAGCCTACAAGGGTAGCACTAGCAGTGCTATAGGATGTCTGAATGGGTGAATCGATTAACCCATTTTCTGTATTTCGGGGGCATTAATTCTGTTGGATCTTTGAATTTTCCAGGGCAAATTCCCCAAATTCAAAGAGGTGGCCGATTTTTATTCAATTTATGTGACATGCAGCAGAACAATATTCCTTAAATATAATGAAACACTAGCCCTTTTATAAACCAAACATTTTTTTGAAATGAGTCAAAACGTTTTAGCCTTGTGTTCTAGTCATGGGGCCAGGGTTCCGGTCTGGAAGCATGCTTTCCACTGTGCTCAGAAGGCACTTTCGGTACTGCAGTTTAGATGAAGTCAGAGGCGCCACCTTGATTTTCGAAGTGGGTGGGGGATAATCAGGTCAGGGTCCTCCCCCAGAAGTTTCCGGGGTATTTAAAGCTCATTTCCTCTATTTAGAACAAAAAGTAAGCAAAAATGGCCACAGTCATCAAACTGGGTAAGAGATCAATATTAAATATGCTAACTTAGGGATAGGCATCCCGTCAACGGGGCAGTTGCAGCGTCGTGTGTCACGATCGCAGATTTTAGAGAAACAACAAATGTCGGGACATATATAAGTGTCTGAAAGCTTAAATTCTTGTTAATATAACTGCACTGTCCAAATTACAGTAGCTATTACTGAGAAAAAATGCCATGCTATTGTTTGAGGAGAGCTCCTAACAACAAATCACATTTTTCACCGCGATAGGTTTGATAAATTCACCTCTAAATGTGAAATGTGTACTTACATTCTGAAATCTTGCTCTGATTTATCATCCCAAGGGTCCCAGAGATAACTTGAAGTGTCATTTTTGTTTATATCCTAAAAAGGTCCAAATAGCATGCACAATCGATTTTGTATTTCCACTCGTTCAATTTGCAAAGAAAGGAATCTGTGAAAATCTAACTCTAAACGATGTTTCAACCAGTCAAATTACATTCGTATTTATTCCTCAGAGATTCTAGAACATAACCAGACTTCTCACTATATCATTAGGAGTGTAGCATATCCTATAGGACACCAAATGTGGGCAGAGAACGATGCCTTCATGGCGCGCTGATGACACGGGCGGTCTTCACTTGATTGACTGTAACTTTGTAAAATAAGCACCAATCGGGGTCAAACAAAGCTAGATAGCCAATGAGCTGGGCTTTACGGGTGTATGCGGAGCCACCCTATCTGTCGCACAATTTTGCTTCCAACCTCGTGCGACAGCAAGCCTTTTCCTTCTGAACAAAAATTGCAAGAATGTGGAAGTTATGAAGTTATGAAAACTGGGTGTTTTACAAATGTTGAACTTGGCTACCAATACTGAGAAAGCTCAATCAATGTCCAAGTATACAGATTTGACTATATTCTTGCAGAAAAATGCAATGTAAATGTAAATGTCTCCTTCACAATTTTCCCAAATGTACCTGGGTGACTTCACACTAAATGTCATGTAGCTCGCTCGTACTTCAAATTATCAGTCTGAAACTTTGCACATACACTGCTGCCCTCTTGTGGACACCATCGGAATTAGATGGAACGTTGTATCATTCACTGATATTGCTAATATACTGCAAAATTCACCTGAGCTCCATAGACTGGTCTTCCCTGGCTGTCTGACCCTGCTGGGACCCCTGTCACCATCTGATCCTTCTAAAACATGATGATAGTATAGTATAGGTGTTGGGTACTGACTGCACTAGAGGGCTGCATTCCCGTGGGATGCCTGCGACCTGCGGGTCCCGACAGAGATCATTTTTCATGATGCTGGAGTGGGATGTCAGACAGATGACTTTGGGTTGAAAATATTTTTGTTGTCCCACAGACTATTTGGAAACGGTCCTCTTTCTGCTTTGTATGCGTTAGCCTACCTATTGTATTAAAAACACATATTTTTCGCATTATACACACACAGAATTCGCTGCTTCAACTACAGTAGCCTACCTCTCCTAGTTGGGCGTTATCAGCTCTCTAAAGCAGATGACAGCTACCAAGAAACCACAGAGAACAATGACTGCAGTCCAAACAATTAAAAGACACACCCTATCCCCTCAGCCCTCAAATTAAGTGGATACTTCTGGTGACGTATCATTACGTCTGACGAGTATACACTTGTAGGGCAAGGGGCGAGGGAGGGAGGAGGGAGGACAAGGTCCCTGTAACACCTAAAGATTTTGCAATTGTTTCAGATGCCATTCCCTCAGGTGTTGCTTTATTATTCAGGAACGTGTCAAGACCTGACCCTCAGAGCCTACCTTCCGTTGACCCTGTTGACTCATCAGTAGGAAAGATTTTTTTCTCTTTTGGTCCAGTCAACAACATAGAGATACGAACCTTGTTTCAGCAGGATGTTTCATCTTTACCTTATGTCATGCCTTATTGGAATGGATTTATTGATCATATTTATTGGAAAAAAGTTTGGATGTTGCCACACACATACCTACTTGTTAACAAAATTAAGGAAGTTTCCTTTAAAATTATTCATAAATATTATCCTGCCAACCACTATATGAAGAAGTTTAAGGAAAACATCAACTCAAATTGCTCCTTTTGTAATGACCACCCGGAAACAGTGTTGCATCTTTTTTTGGTATTGCATTCATGTAAGAAAACTGTGGCAAGACATCAGTAGATTTATAATTGAACACATTTATGAAGATCTTACACTATTGTGGAGAGATGTACTGCTTGGATTCTTTACCTACGATAGAAATAAGCTGAAACATTATGTAATTAATTTCCTTATTCTTTTGGCCAAATTTCATATTCACAATGTAAATTTACAAACAAAAAAAACACATTTTCTTACCTTACAAAAATAAATTGAGCTGTATTTTAAGACAATTAAATACCCTACTAACAAAAAAGCTGTTAGAATTATAAGTGTATGTGTAAGTGCTGTGTAACTGGCAGCAGGGAAGTCAGGCGCAGGAGAGCAGAAATGGGTAACAGCCGGAGCATTTTAATGATGCAAAAAACAAACGGCACCCAAAACAGCAAAATACGGGTTGGAACAACCCGTCGCCAACCAGACAGAAATGCACAAAACACTTACAACAAAAAATTCCACACACAGACATGGGGGGAACAGAGGGTTATATACACATCAAATAATGACGGAATGTAAACCAGGTGTGTGGGAAAACAAGACAAAACAAAAAGAAAATGAAAGGTGGATCGGCGATGGCTAGAAGATCAGTGATGTCGACCGCCGAACGCCGCCCGAACAAGGAGAGGAGACAGTACCACCCCCCCCTTGACGTGCGGCTCCAGCAGCGCGCCGACCCCGGCCTCGGGGACGACCCGGAGGGCAAGGCGCAGGATGATCCGGACAGAGACGGTGGAACTCCCGCAGCATTGAAGGGTCCAACACGTCCTCCACCGGAACCCAGCATCTCTCCTCCGGACCGTACCCCTCCCACTCCACGAGGTACTGAAGGCACCTCGCCCGATGCTTGGGAAACCAGTATGGAGCGATTTGCGTATGCCGGGACCCCCTCGAAAGGGGGCGGAGGAACCTCCCGCACCTCAGACTCCTGGAGCGGACCAGCCACCACCAGCCTGAGGAAAGACACATGAAACGAGGGGTTAATAGAGTAATTGGGGGGGGGTAGCTGTAACCTGTCACACACCTCAGTCTCCTTAGGACTTTGAACGACACCACAAACTGTGGGCCCAGCTTCCGGCAGGGCAGGCGAAGGGGCAGGTTTCGGGCCGATAGCCAGACCCGGTCCCCCAGTGCGAACACCGGTGCCTCACTATGGTGACGGTCTGCGCTGACTTTCTGGCGCAGCGCGGCACGCTGAAGGTGAATATGGGCGGCGTCCCATGTCTCTTCCACGCGCCGGAACCAGTTGTCCACCGCAGGATCCTCGGTCTGACGCCAAGGAGCCAGAACCGACTGATTCCCCAGTACGCACTGGAAGGGGGAGAGGTTAGCAGAGGAGTGGCGAAGCGAGTTCTGGGCCATCTCTGCCCAGGGCATGAACACCGCCCACTCTCCCAGCCGGTCCTGGTAATAAGACCACAGAAACCTACCCACATCCTGGTTAACTCTCTCCACCTGCCCTTACTCTCGGGGTGATCGAGACCCCCAGACGTTCCATGAACGCTCTCCAGACCCTCGACGTGAACTGGGGACCTCGGTCAAACACTATATCCTCAGGCACCCAGTAGTGCCGGAAGACGTGAGTGAACAAGGCCTCCTTTGTAGGGCCGTAGGGAGACTGGGCAGAGGAAGGAGACGGTAGGACTTGGAGAAACGGCCCACACCGACCAGGATCGTGGTGTTCGCCTGTGAGGGAGGGAGATCTGTGAGAAAATCTATCGACAGGTGAGACCATGGCCATTGTGGAACAGGTAAGGGGTGTAACTTACCTCTGGGCAGGTGCCTAGGAGCCTTACACTGGGCGCACACCGAGCAGGAGGAAACATAAACCCTCACGTCCTTGGCCAAGGTGGGCCACCAGTACTTCCCACTCAAACAGCGCACTATCAGACCGATACCTGGATGACCAGAGGAGGATGACGTGTGAGCCCAATAGATCAGCCGGTCACGGACAGCAGACAGAACGTACAGACGCCCAGAGGGACACTGGAGGGGAGCGGGCTCTACACGTAACGCCTGCTCAATGTTTGCGTCCAGCTCCCATACTACCGGCGCCACCAGGCAGGAGGCCGGGAGTATGGGAGTGGGATCCATGGGCCGCTCCTCTGTGTCGTACAGCCGGGACAGTGCGTCTGCCTTGACATTCTGGGAACCTGGTCTGTACGAAAGGGTGAAAACAAAACGGGTAAAAAACATGGCCCACCTTGCCTGGCAAGGATTCAGTCTCCTTGCTGCCTGGATGTACTCCAGATTGCGGTGGTCAGTCCAGATGAGAAAGGGTGTTTAGCCACCTCAAGCCAATGTCTCCACGCCTTCAAAGCCTTGACGACAGCCAACAGCTCCCGGTCCCCCACGTCATAGTTTCGCTCCAGCGGCGGAGCTTTGGTGGCGTACCCGAGCGCTGAGAGAGCATGGCTCCTATCCCAGCCTCGGACGCGTCCACCTCCACTATGAACACCAAAGAGGGATCCAGCCAACTTGACACAATTGACACAAACTTGACACAATTTCTATCACCCATTGCTCTTATCGACGCCATTTTCGGTCACAACTTGCAGACTTGTTTACGTGTTGCTGTGCGTTTTGTTGCCAACCTTACTTTGCTACCTGACAACTGTACGGTTTTTACTTTTTAATTACCTTTTATATTTTTGGTTTTTCCCTCAACTTTTTCACTCCGGACGCTTTATCTGGACATGGTTCGTCAGGACCTCCAACAGCCAAAGCTAAGTAGTAACATTAACATGATGCCTTCTAATTGCAGTCGCTGTACTCATAATATACAGGAGAACGATCGCCTTACGGCGAGGATAGCTGTGCTACAAGCCCAGCTTCAGACGCAATCGTTAGGCAAGGGTCATTTCAGTGTAGGAAAGGATGAAACAGCGTCTGTGCCACCAGTAAGTACAGATAGTAACGTTAGTATAAATCCCCTCGCACGGTAACAGCAGCCGGACAACTTTCTCACGGTTTCTGGAGGGAAATGCTGTAGGAATGCTCAACCGGTGTCGCTCATTCAGCCGACAGAATCTTTCAACCGGTTTTCCCCAAGGAGTCGGAGTCAGAGGCCGAGCCTTCTCTTGTCTCTACTCCTCCCGTTATGGGGTCTGAGATGCCGAAGCTTCCCATCATTAGCTCTGACAAATTGAAAACTCTAGTCATTAGCGACTCCATTACCCGCAGTATTAGACTTAAAACGAATCATCCAGCGATCATACACTGTTTACCAGGGGGCAGGGCTACCGACGTTAAGGCTAATCTGAAGATGGTGCTGGCTAAAGCTAAAACTGGCGAGTGTAGAGGGTATAGAGACATTGTTATCCACGTCGGCACCAACGATGTTAGGATGAAACAGTCAGAGATCACCAAGCGCAACATAGCTTCAGCGTGTAAATCAGCTAGAAAGATGTGTCAGCATCGAGTAATTGTCTCTGGCCCCCTCCCAGTTAGGGGGAGTGATGAGCTCTACAACAGAGTCTCACAACTCAATCGCTGGTTGAAAACTGTTTTCTGCCCCTCCCAAAAGATAGAATTTGTAGATAATTGGGTCTCTTTCGGGGACTCACCCACAAACAGGACCAAGCCTGACCTGCTGAGGAGTGACAGGCTCCATGCTAGCTGGAGGGGTGCTCTCATCTTATCTACCAACATAGACAGGGCTCTAACTCCTCTAGCTCCACAATGAAATAGGGTGCAGTCCAGGCAGCAGGCTGTTAGCCAGCCTGCCAGCATAGTGGAGTCTGCCACCAGCACAGTCAGCGTAGTCAGCTCAGCTATCCCCATTGAGACCATGTCTGTGCCTCGACCTAGGTTGGGCAAAACTAAACATGGCGGTGTTCGCCTTAGCAATCTCACTAGGATAAAGACCTCCTCCAGTCGGCTCCTGGCTGACTGGCCGCTCAGGACAGACGGGGGACTCTGGCCGCTCAGGACAGACGGGGGACTCTGGCCGCTCAGGACAGACGGGGGACTCTGGCCGCTCAGGACAGACGGGGGACTCTGGCCGCTCAGGACAGACGGGGGACTCTGGCCGCTCAGGACAGACGGGGGACTCTGGCCGCTCAGGACAGACGGGGGACTCTGGCCGCTCAGGACAGACGGGGGACTCTGGCCGCTCAGGACAGACGGGGGACTCTGGCCGCTCAGGACAGACGGGGACTCTGGCCGCTCAGGACAGACGGGGACTCTGGCCGCTCAGGACAGACGGGGGACTCTGGCCGCTCAGGACAGACGGGGGACTCTGGCCGCTCAGGACAGACGGGGACTCTGGCCGCTCAGGACAGACGGGGGACTCTGGCGGCTCAGGACAGACGGGGACTCTGGCGGCTCAGGACAGACGGGGACTCTGGCGGCTCAGGACAGACGGGGGACTCTGGCGGCTCAGGACAGACGGGGGACTCTGGCGGCTCAGGACAGACGGGGGACTCTGGCGGCTCAGGACAGACAGGGGACTCTGGCGGCTCAGGACAGACGGGGGACTCTGGCGGCTCAGGACAGATGGGGGACTCTGGCGGCGCTGGGCAGGAGGAAGGCTCTGGCGGCGCTGGACAGGCGGGAGCATCTGTAGGGATGAGACGGAGCGACAGCCTGGTGCGGGGGGCTACCACCTGAGGGCCGGTGCGTGGAGGTGGCACTGGATAGACCAGACCGTGGAGGTGGCACTGGATAGACCGGACCGTGCAGGCGCACTGGAGCTCTTGAGCACCGAGCCTGCCCAACCTTACCTGGTTGAATGCTCCCGGTAGCCACTGGAGACCAGATGCGTAAAGCCGGCTTCATGACACCTGGCTCGATGCCCACTCTAGCCCAGCCGATACGAGGAGCTGGAATGTACCGCACCGGGCTATGCACACGCATTGGGGAGACTGTGCGCTCCACCGCATAACACGGTGCCGGCCCGGTCCCTCTCTCTCTCCGGTAAGCACGGGAACCACACT
Organism: Oncorhynchus nerka; assembly: GCF_034236695.1. Lineage (NCBI taxonomy): Eukaryota > Metazoa > Chordata > Actinopteri > Salmoniformes > Salmonidae > Oncorhynchus > Oncorhynchus nerka. The sequence continues at coordinate 59,619,137 of NC_088402.1, forward strand.
CCCTGTATGCCCCCCCCCCCACCCCCAAGACATTTTTGGGGCTGCCTCTCGGGCTTCCAGCCACGCTGCCGTGCTGCCTCCTCATTCCGGCGCCTCTCTGCTTTTGCTGCCTCCAGCTCTGCTTTAGGGCGGCGATATTCCCCTGGGCACAGGGTTCTTTGCCGTCCAGAATCTCCTCCCAAGTCCATGAGTCCTGCGTTCTTTGCCGCTGCTGCTGGCCGTTACCACACTGCTTGGTCCATTGTTGGTGGGTTATTCTGTCACGACCGTCGTCGTGATGAGACCAAAGACGAAAAAACACGAAGTACACTAAACAAACAAAATAACAAGACGACCGTGACTGCTATCAAAACTGAGTACAAACATACATCACATAGACAATAATCCACAAACCACAATACAAAACAGGCTACCTAAATATGGTTCCCAATCAGAGACGAAACGACAAACACCTGCCACTGATTGAGAACCATATCAGGCCAAAACACATAGAAACAGACTAATTAGACATGCAACATAGAATGCCCACTCATATCACACCCAAACAAAACATAGAAACAAACAACTCAAATAATGGTCAGTGTGACACGCAAATTAAATTATGGGGAGTTTTAGGCCCCAGAGTGAACTGGGGCTGTGGTTCAAACTCATAAAAGACACACCCTTGTCCACTTACCCTCACCTTCTGCCCTTGGGGGAAATCTCCATCGTCATCTTGGAGGGCGGTCTAAATGATTAGCCAAGCAAGGGAATTTTGCATCAGCCCTCGTTTTTAGTCAAGTTTGCGAGTGTACAATTATGTTCACTCCGGGGCCTGAAACTCCCCCATAATTCAATTTACGATGATTGTACATCCGCAAAGAAAAGTCTGCGACAACTTAAAAACAACATCAATGGAGAAGTCAACATAGAAGTGTAAGTAAAAACGAATGCAATTAAATTAGAAAATGCGCTACTAATGCACATGACAGCACAAACATAAATCATAAAAAGTAAATATGTTTTTGTTTGGTTAGCTTTTGGAAATTGTAGAAATAAAACATGAACCTTCTTCAGAAGTTCCAACTAGGCAGACTAATGTTAGTTAGCTAATTAATTTACTAGCTATTATACAGTAGGCATGTATTATTAATGATATATTTCATATGAGTAGACACTCATAATTGACTATAGCGCATATAAAGCACTCACAAGCGTGACTGAAAACACAATCATCGCGGAATGAGCTAGTGACGAATTTCTGGCCAAGGTCCATTTAAAAATAATTCCTTCCTCCCTCACCCCTTGCCCTGCAAGTGTATACTCGTCAGACGTCACGATACGTTAATTTGAGGGCTGAGGGTATAGGGTGTGTCTTTTAAGTGTTTGACTGCCGCCATAATTGTACACTCACAAACTCGACTAAAAATGAGGGCTGAGGAGCTTACGTTGCAAACTTCCCTTGCTTGGCTAATCATTTGGACCGCCCACCAAGATGGCGACGGGGATTCCCCCAAGGGCATAAGGCGAGGGTAAGTGGACGAGGGTGTGTCTTTTAAGTGTTTGGCCTGTAACCAATGAGCCAGATATTTCACCGGATGTGAATCATTCGTTTGGCTTTTCCACTAACCAGGGATGCCATGTCTGTTTTTTTCTGGACAAATTGGGCAACATTAAAAACGATGTCGCGGGTGAAAATGTATTAGTCGCATGTTGCTGTTTTTTGGGCAACTTCTAAATTTCACCGTGGCCGCCATGACATTTCTCAACAACAAAATATATATTTCACTGTGACCTGCTGCTGACTATCAGGCGGTTAACAGATTGTTACTGAGTGAGTGAGAGTGGTGGGGTAGGCAGCTGAGTCATGGAGACAGAGCAGCATGCGAGCACATCTTGACAACTTTTTACCAGTTGTAGGCTATTTAGAAAGGCTAGGTGTCTCCATAATGGCCTATTTCCAACCCATTTTCCATAAAACACATGAGAACTGATATAACGGCAACAAAGCAGAGGAAACGGACTTCAGGCACACAAGAGGCTTTAGATAAATTCGCTCAGAGGTGGTTTAAAGTAAACTGCATTCTAATGTCAACCTTTTTCTCCCCAATTTTGGTATCCAATTGTTTTTAGTAGCTACTATCTTGTCTCATCGCTACAACTCCCGTACGGGCTCGGGAGAGACGAAGGTTGAAAGTCATGCGTCCTCCGATACACAACCCAACCACACTGCTTCAGAGCAGCGCCATCCAACCCGGAAGCCAGCAGCACCAATGTGTCGGAGGAAACACTGTCACCTGGCAACCTTGGTTAGCTCGCACTGCGCCCGGCCCGCCACAGGAGTCGCTGGTGCGCATTGAGACAAGGATATCCCTACCGGCCAAGCCCTCCCTAACGATGCTAGGCCAATTGTGCGTCGCCCCACGGACCTCCCGGTCGCGGCCGGTTATGACAGAGCCTGGGCGCGAACCCAGAGTCTCTGGTGGCACAGCTGGCGCTGCAGTACAGCGCCCTTAACCACTGCACCACCCGGGAGGCTAATGTCAACTTTTCTTATGGAAAACCGTATCAAGGGAAGGTTTTTAAGCATGCTCAGTTCTTGGGTCTCCAGCACTGCTGCTGTGCGAGTGGACATTTGAAATGGACGTTAAGGAACTCCCTCATGTGCTTCTCTTATGGGAGAAAGTCTACAATGAAACTGACATTAAATGTGGAGAATGATACATTTGCATCTGTTGGCCATCAAGTAGGCTATTACATTCTATGCCATTGTAGGCTACCATGTGATACAATACATATGTAAAAATTATACCACTGGAGTCATTGCAAATCAATTTGTGCCACTTGTGTAGCCTACCTGGAGCTGGCAAACGGATTTAATAAATAGCCTAGAACTTCAGTTTGTTGTAGTTTGCCATTATTAAGTTATCAATTGTGATCAAGATCACCGCTGTATCGGAAATGTAACATTCTCCACATTTAATGTCAGTTTCATTGTGTACTTTTCCCTGAAATTAGATGTTGGCCTATCAGGGTCTATAGGCTACCTGCATCTATACTAGAGGTCGACGATTATGATTTTTCAACGCCGATACCGATACCGATTATTGGAGGACCAAAAAAGCCGATTCGATTAATCGGCCGATTTTTATTTATTTATTCATGTAACGGCGTTCTTCTATCTAACAAGGATCGGACCAAAATGCAGCGTGATGATTCATGATATAATTTTAATGAAGGAAAAAACAATACAAGCGGAAACTACAAAATAATGAAAAGTGAAAACCGAAACAGCCCATTCTGGTGCAAACACAAAGACAGGAACAATCACCCACAAAATACACAGTGAAACCCAGGCTACCTAAATATGGTTCCCAATCAGAGACAACGAAAATCACCTGACTCTGATCGAGAACCGCCTCAGGCAGCCACGCCTATGCTAGACACACCCCTAATCAGCCACAATCCCAATGCCTACAAAAACCCCAATACGACAACACAATAAACCCATGTCACACCCTGGCCTGAACAAATAATTAAAGAAAACACAAAATACTAAGACCAAGGCGTGACAATTCATTTGTAATAATGACAATTACAACAATACTGTATGAACACTTATTTTAACTTAATATAATACATCAATAAAATAAATTTAGCCTCAAGTAAATAATGAAACATATTCAATTTGGTTTAAATAATGCAAAAACAAAGTGTTGTAGAAGAAAGTAAAAGTGCAATATGTGCAAAGTCATGCATTGAAAGGCATGTGGCACTTAACATCCTTCCTCTTGGCAGATCTCTATAGGTGACCAGCAGTGGTGGTCGGTGTCATTTAAGATGAGGGAGGGCAATTATTGTTATTATGAGCACAAACTTATTTCTATTATAGCATATTGGATGGCTGTCATTCATATTCCATTCACCTGGTTCAATGTAACATCGATAGGTTTAGGCTACTACATGATATTCAAATTTTCCCTATACCCATCATGAGGTTGCTACAACCTAGCCTATGAATGAAAGGCTACTGTAGACCTTCATTGCAAAACAGTGTGTTTTAATCAATTATTTGGTGACGTGAATATATATGTATTTAACTTTTTAAATGTTCCACAATTTTTATGAAAATCACTGAGGATGGGACCCACTTCCTCCTCTGAGGAGCTAGTTGATAGGCGAAAAAACTTGACAGGTGAAAAGCAACATGGTGAAAACCTACCCAGGCCCTGTCACTAATGTGATCAACCAGGCCAGGAGAAGGGCTGGGTGTATTCAGTCGGAAGCAAACGGAAGCCAACGAAACGGGAAAGGTCCTACGAGAAATGATTGTTTCCGTTGTAAAAAGTTACAGGTTTTGCTATGGTGTGCTAGAGAGGAAGGGAGCTGGGAGACATTAAAGTGAGAAGACAACACTAACAAGATGCACAAAGCTAGTTGGACACAAAGCAAGACAAGGAACACACACAGGTAGTGAAAAAGAAGACACAATGTCATCAGTTGAAGATGTATTTACTAAAATGAAAAGGAAACATCCTATTTTCCTGGAATAATGCTGGTGACACACACAGCTAACATGAAAAGCTAACATCAATGCTAAGCCTGCAAGACAAAAGTGTCGTCATAGAGCAGGGTTCCCCAACTGGAGGCGCGTGTGTGATTTTATTTGGGCACCCCAAGTTTTCTGAGCAAAAAAAAAACACACACCCATTTATTTTATTTTATTATTGGACATAAAAGACTGTTAAAACACCAAGAAATCAGCTCCAAGTGATTTTCATTCAGGAAATCTGTTCCCAAGTATTCCCACTCATAATAGACACATCTGACCATATACAAATGTAAGCAAGGTTTGAAATGATTATGTTTTAGTCAAATATTTTATCTGTTTGGGCTTCTTGTGGTTATTTTGCAGTCTACAAATTATTTGCAATTCTGTTCTGGCCCCCCGACCATCCGCTCAAGAAAATATCTGCATGCGGTTTAGTCTAGTTGATGATCCCTGTCAGAGAATAGTGGACATGTGTGTAGACATACCACAGTGTGTATGTGTCGTCATTTGCACTCCTTCAGGAAAAGTATGGTGTAGGACTAGTTAAACAAAACATCTGATTGTCCCCTCTCTCTCTCTTTCTCTCTCACACACACACACACACACACACACACACACACACACACACACAGAAATAGAAAAGATATTACTGAGGTGAGATGTTCCAATTCTATCCTGCAACATTCCATTTTTCAGGCCCTTTTTTTCCCAGTTAACCCCCACACACACTATTTGTTTAGTGGTTGCTGTATATTATCTTTATGTTTTATCAAATCAAATGTATTTATAAAGCCCTCCTTACATCAGCTGATATCAGAAACCCAGTCTTCTTCTGGCTGTGCCGGGAGGAGATTATAACAGAACATGGCCAAGATGTTCAAATGTTCATAGATGACCAGCAGGGTCAAATAATAATCACAGTGTATGTTGAGGGTGCAACAGGTCAGCACCTCAGGAGTAAATGTCAGTTGGCTTTTCATAGCCGATCATTCAGAGTATCTATAAAGCTCCTGCTGTCTCTAGAGAGTTGAAAACAGCAGATATGGGATAGGTAGCACGTCCAGTGAACAGGTCAGGGTTCCATAGCCGCAGGCCCTGACCCTAGCCCCCCGACACATAAACTACTGCAGCATAAATACTGGAGGCTGAGACAGGAGGGGTCGGGAGACCTCCTGTGTTTAGGTCTGATTGCTTTAGTAAACTGCTAAACATTTTAGCAAGCACACTCATTATGAAAAATGTAGGCTGATCTATGCCTATGACAAATAAACCGTGCCTCAAACTCAGCCAGGACATACTTTCAATGGTGCTATCCCAATTCTGATACTGTTGTAATTCATTCAGGTGCAATGCCGACCGGGACTCAAACCCTGGTCCCTGTGTCTGCCATTCCAAAACCTTAGCTATTATACCAGGAGTTAAGCCAACCTTATTAAGAGACTAAAATCTCATTGGGGGGGGTCAATTTTTTCCCCTGCTCGCTTGCCTCAATTTTCAGTTAGTAAATCAACTTTGTATTGCTTTAGTGTATATAACAAGTTGGTTACGGTGGTAACATTTACTGTATATAACATGTTTTTGACATGGTGGTAACATGTACATAACACCTTGGTCACAGTTGAGACGCGTAGACCAGTGGCCGTCAGTGCCATTTAAGATGAGGAAGGACGATTTATGACCAGTCAAAAAAAACATAGTTGTCACCGTATTAGCTAAAGTAACGTCATAATAAGAATAGCTAATAGAATTAATGTGTTAGTAAACCCACTACAATCATGGAGTAAAGTTACAGTGTAGTCAGTAAGCAGTTACATGGGTGGGCCCTGGTGGCAACAAATTATTAAAACCAAAAGCTTACATTAACTTGGAAGAGTTCCAGTGTTGTGTTGGAAAGTCATAGTCAGCTAGCTAATATAACATCCCTCTGTTTGAGCAGGGTGTTTCAGTAGGCTAAACTAACTAGCTGCATTTGCTAGCTAAGTAAGTGAAACTGAAAGGGAGAAAACAATGACAATCTCTCTCTTCTTCTCTCTTGCTTCTCCTTCATTTTGGAAGAAATTAGTTTGTTAAACTGTTCAACTACTGTCTTTCTCTCTCTTTGAGTCAACTATTCACCACATTTTATGCACTGCAGTGCTAGCTAGCTGTAGCTTATTCGTTCAGTGCTACATACATTTTCTGATCCTTAGATTGAGTGGACAAAATGTCAGTTTAGGCTGCAAGAGCTCTGATAGGTTGGAGGACTTCCTCCGGAAGTTGTCATAATTTCTGTGTAACTCTATGGAAGGGGATGAGAACCATGAGCCTTCCAGGTTTTGTATTGAAGTCAATGTGCCCAGAGGACGGAAGCTAGCTGTCCTCCAGCTACACCATGGTGCTACCCTACCGAGTGCTGTAGATGCTACTGTAGACCTTCTTTGCAAAATAGTATGTTTTAATCAATTATTTGGTGACGTGATTATATTTAGTATACTTTTATATAAAAAGGGCAAGTTTTTAAAAATGTTTTACAATTTCAATTTTTATGAAATTCATTGAGGAGGATGGTCCTCCCCTATCTCCTCTGAGGAGCCTCCGCTGAGTGAGAGAGACTACATAACTTCCAGATTATCTCCTTGCTGAGGGTGGCGATAATGCACTGCGTCTCGTGGGGTGTCGAAAACATCGGGAAAAGGGGACATAAAGAAAAAATGTCAATGCAGCTACAAATTCAATGTTTTACACTGTATTGTATCATATTTGATGAGTTACTAACCTGTCAGTCCACAGACTGTAGTCTCCACAACTGGATGCTCATATCACACTGGTACAGGATGTCCATGCACCTGATGGCCTGAGGGATGCCCTCCTGCGAGACATTTGGTCAGTGGTAGGTATTTTTCAATGCTGTATCACCATCTTTATCTGGACAGAAAACACCTTGGACAATGTGACAAGTGGTCCCTCAACACCCAATCCTCATGCCTCATTGTGTGTTCTTGTTTCCCAATCAACAATCTCTTTCCCACCGGAAAATGGCAGCTGCAGAGCCGAGTGTCGTCACTGGGTTTCAGGTCTGCCCATCTGAAAGACAAAAAAAAAGATTTGGGGCACTGGCCAGCAGACCAGGATTTCTACTAGCCCGGGTAACATTCAGGTCCTAAATCAGCGGCATACAATGTTTGTAAAGGCAAAATGTCACTGCTGTGTCAGGCTAGTTTGGCACATTTTCTTCTAGGCATTTCCCAGCTGTGTCAGGCTAGTTCGGGCTAGCTTAATGTCCATCCCTGGGGACATCGACAGTATGTATAGGTGTACGGTCACAAGGTGTCAGTATGTATGATAAACAGAGTAGCAGCACCGTAAATTAAGATTGTGTGTGTGTGAGTGTATATAGACTCAGTATAAATGTGTGTTCATGTTATGTGTGTGTTGGAGTGTCAGTGAGTGTGTAGAGTCCTGTGTGTGTGCATAAAAAAAAGGGTCAGCTCAGTCCATGTAGCCGTTTTGTTAGCTATTTAGCAGTCTTATGGCTTCAGGATAGAAACGATTCAGGAGGCTGCTGATGACAGATTTTATGCACCGGTACAGCTTGCCGTGCAGAGGCAGAGGGAGCGGTCTATGGCGTAGATGGCTGGAGTCTTTAATGATTTACCAGGGTTACAACACTGCCTGATATAAAGATACTGGATGTCAGGGCGCTCGGCACCTAGTAATGTACTGAAATGTCCGCACCACCCTCTGTAGCGCCATGCGATAGAGGGCAGTGCTGTTGCCATACCAAGCAGTGATGCAGCCCGTCAAGATGCTCTCAATAGCGCAGCTGTAGAACCTTTGAGGATTTGAGGGCGCATGCCAAACTTTTTCAACTATTTTAAGTCCATAGTGATATTGACCCCGAGGAAGCTTTCGACCCCCTCCACTGCAGCCCCGTCGATGTGGACGTGCCTGCGCCCTGGAATACCGTCCGGCCCCGTGGCCTTGCGAGTGTTGATCTGATTAAATCCCTTACTTACGTTGGCCTTGGAGAGGGAGATTGATCACCCAGTCCTCTAGTTCAGTGGGGGCCCTCACGCATGGTATGATGTTGTTATTGTCGAAACGTGCATAAAATGCATTGAGTTCGTCTGACAGAGGCATCATTAGGCAGATCACGGCTGTGTCTTCCTTTGTAATCCGTAATAGACTGTAGCCCCTGCCACATGCAACGGGCATTGGAGCCTGTTTAATAGGATTCCACTTTATTTCTATTGTCCGTTTGTTTGATGACTCTGCTGAGGCCGTAGGGCGACTTCTTGTACTTGTTCCTGTCCTCAGCCGTAGCCTCAGGGTTGTCTACCCTATAATAACATGTTCAGGTACTGTAGACATTGGATCGAACCCAGGTTGTGCCTTTAGCTTTCGAGAAAATGAAAGCTGCAATATGTAAATTTTTCGGCGCTCAACCAAATTCACATAGAAATGTGAGTTATAGATCTGTCATTCGCCTTGAAAGAAACTCCAAGAAGCGGTAGATATGTTCTATGTCTGTTTTTTCAATTCTTCCCATTCTTAAGTTTAATTTGTGTGTTTTTTTACTTTCGGTACACCAGCTTCAGCTGAAAATACAATATTTTTTGTTATGGAAGAGATATATCACAAAGTGTTAGATGGTACAATGATTATTTAAGCTATACTTGCTTGTTTTGTCACATAAGTTAAAATTAGTCGAACTACTAGAATTGCATCTTTAAGGAAGAATTTTTCACCTCTCTCCTTGGGTGCGTTCAAACAGATCACTTTTGTCAAGGTGGTCATCATTGGCCACTTAAAACTGCAATATTTAAAGTTTTGGGCGACCCAACAAAATTTACATAGATAGGCTACTCAATGCATCAAGGAGCTTAGTTCCTATAGGCTATATTTCAATGACTTCTAACTAATACAAACGTGTATCTTTATTTATTTAGCTTACAAGGTATGTCTATTGTCTACAGTATCAAATGCCTACACACTGTATACTGTAAGTGCAATGATTTAGAAACATCATCTGCATAACTACAGGGCCTTTCAAAAGCATTAAAAATACCGTTAGGTACTGTAGAATAAGTGAACACAGTAAATTATTAATGGGAATAAAGAAACACAAAATATACCATTATTTAGAGTTAGATGAAACATTTTAGGAACATAAGTTACTTCATTAATTGACATGCATGATATAGCACCGGCCGTGCTTTACAACAATATGTTAAAAATTATTATTTAATTTGTCAAGTTTTTCAAACCCAATATTTTCATTTGTCTGACATAGGAAAAAGTAACAACCCAAGTTTTTCCCCTATCTGACTGAAAGAGACTGATAGAGACGCATGCCTAAACTCACAATACTGACATTGGCTAATTTGAGCTCCACAGCAAAAAGGCAAGAAAATGGTACTGTATACATGATCAAACTCAAAGGACAACATCTACAAGTGTCTTTTTTATACTGCATTTTTCTCCATTCTAAAGTACAGTTTTATATTCGCAATTGACTGAATACTGTCTTGAGTCCTAACATCCCAACCATAGATCCACACCCTTTCGACTGATCCATTGAACAGCAATATTGTTTTTTTTATTCCCCCACAACTAGTTCAAATGAGAACATTTGTCGATGTTTCTCCTTGGCTTAAAATATTTCCATGTTCAAGGTATCCTTATGCCTTCAAATCGAACCAGTGATATTGTTTGAGTTTCTGACTCTGCACACAAACGCAGTATTGTCAATGTGCGGGACAGTGTAAGGAAGCCATTTTGGAGAAGTTGGGAGAGAGTCAATGCTGATTTATGTCCTTTCCCAGGCAACATACAGTACAACAGTCTACTCCGTGTCAGTCAGTCTTTTCCAAGCCCATCCACGCAACTAACTCAAGAGTTTGTGGCCTTGTGGAAAGCCTGGATCTTTTTCAGGTTCTGTCGGACTCGGACAAACTCCAACAGCTGGGCCTCCTCCTGTACTTTCTCCCCTTCGTGCTTCTCCCTCTGTCAGACAGGAGAAATGGAAACAACACCGCTATAGCATATCAATTCAAACTTTAAAGTTGTCCATAGCATTTTACTGAACGATAGAGACAATATGCATTTTGTGTCGGTTTTGTTGAATGAAATATGTTAGACATGAGTTGGGAGCTGTGTCAGGGTCGTGTTCATCAGGGCACACAACGGAAAACATTTTACAAACCAATAACCAACAACTAGCCTACTGATTTAGCTGCACTAGTTATGTCTAGGGGTCTTAGGCATGGTCTGCATGGTCTGTAACCTGATTTGATGTGTGCATAAAGGTGAGAAGTAAGCATATGCTACCAGGTGTAGTGCAGTGGAGGCTGCTGAGGGAAGGACGGCTCATAAGAATGCCTGGAACGCAAATGGAATGGCATTAAACAACATGGAAACGTATTTAGCTCCAGACATTACCATGTGCCTGTCCTCCCCAATTAAGGTGCCACCAATCTCCTGTGGCTGAATGCATGTACCCGGTTGACAACAACCTTACCTTAGGTCCAGGGCCAGCTCAGTCATGACTCCCATGGTCGGCCAGTCCAAGAGGAGTATTATGTGTTACCCTGTGCTCTGACCTCTTTCTCCCCTCTCTCTCCAGATGAAATCTCGCGTCTTGTGACGGCCGGCCGCCCTACAACCTGCCCGCTTGACCCTATCCCCTCCTCTCTTCTCCAGACCATTTCCGGAGACCTCCTCCCTTACCTCACCTCGCTCATCAACTCATCCCTGACCGCTGGCTACGTCCCTTCCGTCTTCAAGAGAGCGAGAGTTGCACCCCTTCTGAAAAAACCTACACTCGATCCCTCCGATGTCAACAACTACAGACCAGTATCCCTTCTTTCTTTTCTCTCCAAAACTCTTGAACGTGCCGTCCTTGGCCAGCTCTCCCGCTATCTCTCTCAGAATGACCTTCTTGATCCAAATCAGTCAGGTTTCAAGACTAGTCATTCAACTGAGACTGCTCTTCTCTGTATCACGGAGGCGCTCCGCACTGCTAAAGCTAACTCTCTCTCCTCTGCTCTCATCCTTCTAGACCTATCGGCTGCCTTCGATACTGTGAACCATCAGATCCTCCTCTCCACCCTCTCCGAGTTGGGCATCTCCCGGCGCGGCCCACGCTTGGATTGCGTCCTACCTGACAGGTCGCTCCTACCAGGTGGTGTGGCGAGAATCCGTCTCCACACCACGTGCTCTCACCACTGGTGTCCCCCAGGGCTCTGTTCTAGGCCCTCTCCTATTCTCGCTATACACCAAGTCACTTGGCTCTGTCATAACCTCACATGGTCTCTCCTATCATTGCTATGCAGACGACACACAATTAATCTTCTCCTTTCCCCCTTCTGATGACCAGGTGGCGAATCGCATCTCTGCATGTCTGGCAGACATATCCGTGTGGATGACGGATCACCACCTCAAGCTGAACCTCGGCAAGACGGAGCTGCTCTTCCTCCCGGGAAGGACTGCCCGTTCCATGATCTCGCCATCACGGTTGACAACTCCATTGTGTCCTCCTCCCAGAGCGCTAAGAACCTTGGCGTGATCCTGGACAACACCCTGTCGTTCTCAACTAACATCAAGGCGGTGGCCCGTTCCTGTAGGTTCATGCTCTACAACATCCGCAGAGTACGACCCTGCCTCACACAGGAAGCGGCGCAGGTCCTAATCCAGGCACTTGTCATCTCCCGTCTGGATTACTGCAACTCGCTGTTGGCTGGGCTCCCTGCCTGTGCCATTAAACCCCTACAACTCATCCAGAACGCCGCAGCCCGTCTGGTGTTCAACCTTCCCAAGTTCTCTCACGTCACCCCGCTCCTCCGCTCCCTCCACTGGCTTCCAGTTGAAGCTCGCATCCGCTACAAGACCATGGTGCTTGCCTACGGAGCTGTGAGGGGAACGGCACCTCAGTACCTCCAGGCTCTGATCAGGCCCTACACCCAAACAAGGGCACTGCGTTCATCCACCTCTGGCCTGCTCGCCTCCCTACCACTGAGGAAGTACAGTTCCCGCTCAGCCCAGTCAAAACTGTTCGCTGCTCTGGCCCCCCAATGGTGGAACAAACTCCCTCACGACGCCAGGACAGCGGAGTCAATCACCACCTTCCGGAGACACCTGAAACCCCACCTCTTTAAGGAATACCTAGGATAGGATAAAGTAATCCCTCTCACCCCCCCTCCCCCTGAAAAGATTTAGATGCACTACTGTTCCACTGGAGGTCATAAGGTGAATGCACCAATTTGTAAGTCGCTCTGGATAAGAGCGTCTGCTAAATGACTTAAATGTAAATGTAAATGTATAAAAAGTAAAAAATACTAGAGGCATGCCGAAAATGAAAGGTAATGGAAAACAAATAGAGAAAGGCTGAGAGGCATCCTGCCACCTCTCTTACACTGAATCACAATCACCTTGATTGGCCCAACCTGTTGTGTTTATGAAGGCTTCCTGGCAGAGCACAGCCCTTGACCTGGTTGGTGCTCGGATGGAGTGTGGCAGTGTATACTGGTAGTGCATTGCCTGCCTGTGTGCTAACACTAAACTACCCCCCGCCCATACCATAACAAATGGAACATTTGTGTTTCTTATTGGACAAGTACACATATAAGTACACATAGTCCCTCCCTGTTTCAGTCTGCTTTCTTCCGTCTGTTGCTCAATGAACATTACCCAGGTGTGGGCTGTGTGAGATGAGATAGGCTACCGTAGTGTTCCCCACTCACCTCAGTGTTTTTCTGCTGCCGTTTCAGAAGCACCTCCTCCAGGGGAGTCCTGGCCTGGTCTCCCTCCTCTTTCTGAGTCTGCTCCTTCTTACGCCTCTCAAGCACCTGCTGCAGCTCAGGCTTACTGCACAGGGCCTTACCCCTGGGCCCATAGACGGAGAGAGGGGGAGGGAGAGAGGAGGAGGGGGAGAGGGAGTGAAGGAGGTGGGGAGAGGGAAAAGGAGAGCATGAAGGACATGCTGTAGCTACAGTAGGACATAGAGTACCACAGGAAGAGTCATAATACCCATAAAACCTAGCGATCAAACAAGGAAATGGTGCCAATCGTTTTTCCACCATTATTTTTTCCCCATAGGGGATATTAGAAACACTTAAAATAAGGGTTGTGTTTTCTGTAGGCTTACCCTGAGTGACTTTTTAATAACCGTGTAAATCGCTCTAGGACAAGGTGACTTTTAGCAAAATATTTGCCTGTATTTACCCCCCAAAACTGAAATGCTAATTAGATGCTAATGTGGCTATCATACTGTAAATAACTGAAAATGCCATGATGATCTGGATGAGATTTCTGAATCGAGGCAAAGTTATTAAAAAAAACAACTCTGGATTAACTATCTAATTTAGCTAAATTTACAAATTAATAAATTGAAAAGATTTATTTAAATGGGCAATTCTGTGAACTGTCTTGTGCAAGTTTTGAAATGACACAATACCTCTTAGCAAAGGTGTCAGCTAGAGTTGATGTGCAGGAGCTTGCAGGGATTTGTAGTCTTGCATGATATCTACTTCGATGCTAATTAGCATTTTCGAATCTGAGAGTATATAGAGTCAAACATATTGATAAAGTCACCTTGTCCAAACGAGATTTAGATGGTTATCAAAACACCATGCCAGGGTAAGCTTACATGAAACAAAGCCCTTATTTTAAGTGTTTCTAAAACTCCCTATGGAAAAAATGAATCACAACTCCTACCAAAGGTGGCTCCCCTTCCCGTTCGGGTGGCGCTCGGCGGTAGTCGTCACCGGCCTACTAGCTGCCACTGATATTTTCCTCCCCTCCTTGTCTGTTTATTAGTTACACCTGTTATTAATTAGGTTTATTAGTTGGGCTTTATTAGCCAGCCGGCCCGCTTCTTGGGTGTGCGGGATTGTTTTATGTGTAGTCTTTGTACACGCATGTATGTCACGGTTGTTCGTGTAAGTGAGCTGTTTTTTGGGACTGTTTAATTCCCCTGTGTTTTGGGGCATTTGTTTTGAGTGGCGTCTGTTTTCACCTGGTCAGTGTATGAAGAAGTAGCCTACTCTGAACTCTCTGTCTCCTGCGTCTGACTCCTTCCTCCACTACATCCCGGGCATTACATCATCAAGTGCTTGACTTGAGGATTCGCTAGGTCTGTTGGCAATGGTGGAAAAAGTATCCAATGGTCATACAGTGCGGTGAACATGTATTTGTCCCCGTTCTGATTTTCTCTATTTTTGCATATTTATTACACTGAATGTTATCAGATCTTCAACTTAATATAAGATCAAGGGAACCAGGGTGAACACATATCAAAACATTTGCATACTTACATGTATTCCATTTATTGAATAAAGTTATGCAACACCGAATGCCCTTTGGGGTTTAAAAAGTAATTGCCCCCTTACACTCAATAACTGATTGTGTCACCTTTAGCTGCAATGACTGCAAACAAACGCTTCCTGTAGTTGTTGATCAGGCAGGACATGGGTCCCGTTATGTCTGGCGAAAACCAAACACTGTTTTCCGCAGTAAAAATCTAATACCAATGGTCAAGCATGGTGGTGATAGTGTGATGGTTTAGGGATGCTTTGCTGCCTCGGGACCTGGATGACTTGCAATCATTGAAGAAACTATGAATTCTGCTCTGTATCAGGAGAATGTCAGGCCATCCATGTGTGAGCTGAAGCTGAAGTGCAGCTGGGTCATGCAGCAAGAACATCATCCAAAGAAAACACACAAGCAAGTCTATATCAGAATGGCTGAAAAGCAACCCATTTTAAGTTTTGGAATGGCCTAGTCAAAGTTCAGACCTAAACCCGATTGAGATCTTGTGGCAGGACCTGAAATGAGCAGTTCATGCTCGAAAACCCTCAAATGTCGCTGGATTAAAGCAGTTCTGCATGGAATAATAATTCCTCCACAGCGATGTGAGAGACTGATCAACAACTACAGGAAGCATTTGGTTGCAGTCATGGCAGCTAAAGGTGGCACAACCAGTTGAGTTGTGCCAAGGGGCAATTACTTTTTTTTTTACACAGGAGCATTGGGTTTTGCGTAACTTTGTTGATAGAATAAATTAAAAAAATTATCAAAATGTTGTGTTAGTTGTTCACTCAGGTTCCCTTTATCAAATATTAGGTATTGGTTGAAGATTTAAAAACATTCAGTGTAAAACATATGCAAAAATAGAGACAATCAGAAAGGGGGCAAATACTTTTTACATCACTGCACGAGTAAAAGTAAAGATACCTTAATAGAACATGTAAAAGTGAAAGTCACCCAGTAAAATACTACTTGAGTAAAAGTCTAAAAGTTTTTTGTTTTAAATATACTTAAAGATGCACTATGCAGAAATCGCTCCGCCATTTCCAGGTTGCTAAAATTCGAATAGTTCCCCTAATTTCATTTTATGTGACAAAACAAGCAAATATAGTGGGTGAAAATATATTTTCCATAACCAAAAATATTGTATTTCCAGCTGTTTGAAGCTAGTGTACAAAACTGAAAGTAAAAGACACAAAAATGAAATTTAAGAACGGAAATCATAGAAATAGTGCACATAGAACATATATACAGTACCTCTTCTTAGACTTGCTTTCAATGAGAATGACAGATCTATAACATACATATATATATGTGAATTTGTTTGAGTCACCCAAAAACACATTGCAGCTTTAAGTATCAAAACTTAAAGTTCTAAAATTCCTTATATTAAGCGAACCAGACGGCACGATTTTGTAGTTTTCTTTTTTAATTTACGGATAGCCAGAGGCACACTCCAACACTCGAACATAATTTACAAAGGAAGCATTTGTGTTTAGTGGGTCCACAAGATCGGAAGCAGTAGGAATAAGTGTATGAATTGGACCATTTTCCTGTTCTGCTGAGCATTTGAAATGTAACGAGTACTTTTGGGTGTCAGGAAAAATGTATGGGAGTAAAAAGCACATCATTTCTTTAGGAATGTAGTGGATTAAAAGTCATTGTTGTAAAAAATATAAATAAAGTACTGATATCCCCAAAAACATAGTGGTACTTCAAAGTATTTTTACGAAGTTACTTTACACTACTGCCTATTGATGATGGAAAGACAGTGAAGAGGTTTGAGGTACACTCAGAAATAGGAACAAGAGTTTTCATGACCAAATAACCCAAACTTTTGATGCTTCAAATGTATGTAGCAAACAATTGTTTCTCATGGCGATTTAAGGTTTCACTTTCACAAATAATTTGCACCAATGGCACAGTGACTGATTCAAGCTTTACAGTATTTGATATCAAGATGCTCGCGGTGGGTGGGGTCAGGTCAGCCATTGTTTGAGACAATATCACTTTACTCTGGTTTGGGCTCCCCGTGGCCTAGAAAGAAACAGAGCACCATAGATAAAGGGTATACTATTGCAGTCTGTGAGATTCCGTCATTCATATTTGATGAATCAACCATGGGAGAAGGGATACTCAGGTGAAAGGTAGTTTAGATCTGCTTTCCAGAGGTTACCAAATAAGGCACCAAATGGAAGAAAATAGAGTGAAACAGGGAGGGACTATTACCTGAACTTGTCCAATAAGAAACACTTGTTTTCATTTTCTGTTCCAAAGCTTTTTGCTGTGTTTTGCTACAGTGTGCCCTAATGAGAGTTTGTATGTATAAGGAAGGAGCTTATGCACACCCCTCATCTCTATGGTGGTCCCTACTTTTTGTGGGCTAGCAGCAGTTCCTTATGCAGCTCATGATGGGTCCTGGAGGCTTTGATAGGGTTGGCCTGTGGCCCCGAGGGGCCCTCGGCCGAGCAGCTGCGGTTGAACTCTGCTTTGACGCCATTATCTGGAAAATACAGTACAGACAGTGTCAACATCCATTTCTGACTAAACAATGACCATCATGTGCCTGCTGAAGAGGCTGGTGGAATGGAATTAATGGATTGGAATCAAACACTTGGTTTCCATATTTTTGATACCGTTCCATTGATTCCATTCCAGCCATTACAATGAGCCTGTCTTCCTATAGCTCCTCCTACCAGCCTCCACTGGTGCCCTGTTATAGTATACCTGATGAGTATACATGTATTGTGTGAAGCAGAAACATTTCACTGATGTGTGATGTACAACCTGAGTATACCCGATACAGCTATGAGTTTGTAGAATCCAAATGGGACAGTGAAAAGTCCATGGAGAATAAGAGCACCTCCTCCCAGCTGTCCACTGCACTGAGGCTAGGAAACACTGTCACCACCAATAAATCTACGATAATCGATCATTTCAATAAGCATTTTTCTACGGCTGGCCATGCTTTCCACCTGGCTAACCTTACCCCGGCCAACAGCCCTGCACCCCCTGCAGCAACTTGCCCAAGTCCCCCCCCCACGCTTCTCCTTCACCCAAATCCAGACAGCTGATGTTCTGAAAGAGATGCAAAATCTGGATCCCTACAAATGAGCTGGACTAGACAATCTGGACCCTCTCTTTCTAAAATTATCTGCCAAAATTGTTGCAACCCCTATTACTAGCCTTTTCAAACTCTTTCGTATTGTCTGAGATCCCCAAAGATTGGAAAGCTGTCGCGGTCACCCCCCTCTTCAAAGGGGGAGACACTCTAGACCCAAACTGTTATAGACCTATATACAGTTGTGGCCAAAAGTTTTGAGAATGACACAAATATTAATTTTCACAAAGTCTGCAGCCTCAGTTTGTATGATGGCAATTTGCATATACTCCAGAATGTTATGAAGAGTGATCAGATGCATTGCAAAGTCCCTCTTTGCCATGCAAATGAACTGAATCCCCCAAAATAATTTCCACTGCATTTCAGCCCTGCCACAAAAGGACCAGCTGACATCATGTCGGTGATTCTCTCGTTAATACAGGTGTGAGTGTTGATGAGGACAAGGCTGGAGATCACTCTGTCATGCTGATTGAGTTTGAATAACAGACTGGAAGCTTCAAAAGGAGGGTGGTGCTTGGAATCATTGTTCTTCCTCTGTTTACCATGGTTACCTACAATGGAACAAGTGCCGTCATCATTGCTTTGCACAAAAAGGGCTTCACAGGCAAGGATATTGCTACCAGTAAGATTGCACCTAAATCAACCATTTATCGGCTCATCAAGAACTTCAAGGAGAGCCCCATATACTACCCACCACTGCGACCTGTATGTTCTCATTGGCTGGCCCTCGCTACATATTCGTCGCCAAACCTACTGGTTCCAGGTCATCTATAAGTCTTTGCTTGGTAAAGCCCCACCTTGTGTCAGCTCACTGGTCACCACAGCAACACCCACCCGTAGCATACGCTCCAGCAGGTATATTTCACTGGCCATCCCCAAAGCCAACACTTCCTTTGGCCACCTTTCCTTACATTTCTCTGCTGCCAATGACTGGAACAAATTGCAAAAATCACTGAAGCTGGAGAGCGGTTGTGAAGAAGGCTTCAGGGTACCCAAGAAAGTCCAGCAAGTGCCAGGACCGTCTCCTAAAGTTGATTCAGCTGCGGGATTGGGGCACCACCAGTACAGAGCTTGCTCAGGAATGGCAGCACGCAGTGAGGCGAAGACTTTTGGAGGATGGCCTGGTGTGAAGAAGGGCAGCAAAGAAGCCACTTCTCTCCAGGAAAAACATCAGGGACAGACTGATATTCGACAAAAGGTACAGGGATTGGACTGCTGAGGACTGGGGTAAAGTCATTTTCTCTGATTAATCCCCTTTCCGATTGTTTGGGGCATCCGGAGAAGACAAGGTGAGCGCTACCATCAGTCCTGTGTCATGCCAACAGTAAAGCATCCTGAGACCATTCATGTGTGGGGTTTCTTCTCAGCCAAGGGAGTGGGCTCACTGACAATTTTGCCTAAGAACACAGCAATGAATAAAGAATGGTACCAACACATCCTCCGAGAGCAACTTCTCCCAACCATCCAGGAACTGTTTGGTGACGAACAATGCCTTTTCCAGCATGATGGAGCACCTTGCCATAAGGCAAAAGTGATAACTAAGTGGCTCGGGGAACAAAACATTGATATTTTGGGTCCATGGCCAGGAAACACCCCAGACCTTAATCCCATTGAGAACTTTTGGTCGATCCTCAAAAGGCTGGTGGACAAACAAAACCCCACAAATTCTGACAAACTCCAAGCATTGATTATGCAAGAATGGGCTGCCATCAGTCAGGATGTGGCCCAAAAGTTAATTGACAGCATGCCAGGGCAGATTGCAGAGGTCTTGAAAAAGAAGGGTCAACACTGCAAATATTGACTCTTTGTATCAACTTCATGCAATTGTCGATAAAAGCCTTTGACACTTATGAAATGCTTGTAATTATACTTCAGTATCCCATAGTAACATCTGACCAAAAAAATCTAAAGACACTGAAGCAGCAAACTTTGTGGAAATTAATATTTGTGTCATTCTCAACTTTTGGCCACGACTGTACATCCTGCCCTGCCCTTCTAAAATCTGTGAAAGCCAAGTTAACAAACAGATCACCGACCATTTCGAATCCCACCGTACCTTCTCCACTATGCAATCTGGTTTCCGAGCTGGTCATGGGTGCACCTCAGCTACGCTCAAGGTCGTAAACGATATCATAACAGCCATCGATAAAAGACAGTACTGTGCAGCTGTCTTCATCGCCCTGGCCAAGGCTTTGGACTCTGTCAATCACCGCATTCTTTTCGGCAGACTCAATAGCCTTGGTTTCTCAAATAACTGCCTCGCCTGGTTCACCAACTACTTCTCAGATAGAGTTCAGTGTGTCAAATCGGAGGGCAGGTTGTCCGGACCTCTGGCAGTCTCTATGGGGGTGCCACAGGGTTAAATTCTCGGGCTGACTCTTTTCTCTGTATATATCAATGATGTCGCTCTTGCTGCTGGTGATTCTCTGATCTGATTTAAATGTAAATGTAATGTAAATGATCCACCTCTATGCAGACGACACCATTCTGTATACATCTGGCCCTTCTTTGGACACTGTGTTAACAAACCTCCAAACGAGCCATACAACACTCCTTCCGTGGCCTCCAACTGCTTTTAAATGCTAATAAAACTAAATGAATGCTCTTCAACCGATTGCTGCCCGCACCCGCCAGCCCGACTAGCATCACTACTCTGGACGGTTCTGACTTAGAATATCTGGACAACTACAAATACCTAGATGTCTGGTTACACTGTAAGCTCTCCTTCCAGACTCACATTAAAGATCTTCAATCCAAAAGTAAATCTAGAATCGGCTTCCTATTTCGCAACAAAGCCTACTTCATTCATGCTGCCAAATATATCCTTGTAAAACTGACTATCCTGCCGATCCTTGACTTCGGCTATATCATTTACAAAATATCCTCCAACACTCTACTCAGCAAATTGGATGTAGTCTATCACAGTGCCATTCGTTTTGTCACCAAAGCCCCATAAACTACCCACCACTGCGACCTGTATGTTCTCATTGGCTGGCCCTCGCTACATATTTGTCGCCAAACTTACTGGTTCCAGGTCATCTATAAGTCTTAGCTTGGTAAAGCCCCGCCTTGTGTCAGCTCACTGGTCACCACAGCAACACCCACCCGTAGCACATGCTCCAGCAGGTATATTTCACTGGCCATCCCCAAAGCCAACACTTCCTTTGGCCGCCTTTCCTTACATTTCTCTGCTGCCAATGACTGGAACGAATTGCAAAAATCACTGAAGCTGGAGACTTATATCTCCCCCTCTAACTTTAAGTATCAGCTGTCAGAGCAGCTTACTGATCACTGTACCTGTATACAGCCAATCTGTAAATAGCACACCCAACTAACTCATCCCCATATTGTTATTTATCTTCTTGCTCTTTTGCACCCCAGTATCTCTACTTGCACATCATCATCTGCACATCTATCACTCCAGTGTTAATGCTAAATTGTAATTATTTTGCCTATTTATTGCCTTACCTCCCTACTCTTCTACATTTGCACACACTGTACATATATTTTTTCAATTGTGTTATTGACTATGTTTGTTTACGTGTAACTCTGTGTTGTTGTTTTTGTTGCACTGCTTTACTTTATCTTTGCCAGGTCGCAGTTGTAAAGGAGAAATTGTTCTCAACTGGCCTACCTGGTTAAATAAAGGTGAAATAAAATATAACAAATGTATTAAAAAAAAGATGTAGAAATAGTATCGGGAAAAACTGACCTCTGTTGTTGTGGTAGTGGGTGTGTGAATGGACGTTGTGGTTAAGCGTTCTGGTCCTGAGGCCAAGGTTGGGCGTTCTCGGGAGGGCCGGGGGGTGGGGGGGCACGTTGGGGCTATTGCGGGGAGACGGGGCGCTGTTGGACATCTTGGCCAGGGGGCTGTGGGTCAGGTCAGCGGCTCTGGTGTAGCAGTGGGGGTCGGCGCTTGCAGGGTGGGGTGGGTCTGTGGACACTGCTCTCAGGGCGCACACAGGCTTGAGGGAGGACAGCACCTGAGATTTTGCTCGCAGCCACAGCTCCTGCTGCATGCTGGGACCCTGCGGGAGGTCCGTTTGGGGAGGGATGATGATAGGTGGTTGCAGAGAGGAGAGACAGATTGAAATGATAGAGGGGGAGAGGAGATAGGGTAACCCTAAAGCGGAAATCAATAATTCATTCAATCTAGTGGGCAAATGCATTACCCATTCAAATGGATGGTTAGGAAAGAAGGACAACATTGACACTGAAATGACTGTGATGAATGAGATATGACAATATTGGCATCAACTTGTTGAATCAACGTTGTTTCCACGTCATAAAAAATACAATAATAATCTGTGATGACGTTGAATCAACGTGGAAAACTGATTGGTTTTGCAAAAAGTCATAAAATAATGGATTTTTTTTTTTTTCACACAACTTTGCCTCTCTGAAGACATTTATATTGGGTCTGCTAATACAGGACTAGTAAAGGCCCAGTGCACTACTTTTGTGTTTTTTTTGTTACTAAATGTATTTGAGTGTTTACCAGAATTTGTAACCTCCGTCTGATAATTATCTGTACAAAACAGGTAATCTGATAATACTTTATGGATTATAAAAATACTTGAAATATGTTTTAGTTTATTTTAATATTTTGAAAATGGAACTTATTTCTATGTGAAAACTGAAATCCATTCCTTTTCCATTTTAGTAAATACTCTTATCCAGAGCAACTAACAGTAGTGAGTGCATACATTTTCATACTTTTACATACTGGTCCCACATGGGAATCAAATTCACAACCCTAACATTGCAAGTGCCATGCTCTACCAACTAAGCCATATCATCACATCATCACAAACCAGTGTACTCAATTACTGTATTGTGCATTTTTTTTCTTCGTTGTGATGGAAAGTCTACAGGTACAAACCTAGATGACCAGTATGTCCAGTACAGTAATGTACATTTACATTGGTTTGTAAGGAGGGTAAATTAATATCGCACATAAAGTGGTTGTTTTCCACATTATTTGATCAAGAAAAATATTTATTTTGATGTGGATTTTTTGTGTCTTTGCCCATAACTGCACCTTTTAATGTATATGTTTGAGCAGGGGCACAACTTTGGTTTTAGAAGTGGGGGGGACATAATATATTTTTTTATCCAGTCAGATAAACACTCCAAACAGCCTACACGATCGCTCGGAGGTGTCCGCATGGTCCTAAAGCATACCGTTGTCTCGTTTTGTATCACATTCCAATTATACAATTGGGGGGGATAAAAATGCAATTTCAGAATGTGGTCCCCAGTGAAAATTGCAGTCCTGTGTTTGAGGGCAGGGTGTTGTTCTTTCTGGATTCCATTAATGACAACAGAGAAAGGGGCAGGGCAACAGCTCGTACAATTCCAAATACTGAATCCTGCAAGATACTATTCTTAATTATACAACTACCTTTTTTGCCAAAGCAGATGCAGAATATTTTTTTGTTGTTGCCCGCCCTACAGATGTCTATATAAGCCACTAACAATAGTAAAGGCCCAGTGCACTACTTTGATTTTTTTAGGGGGTGCCTTACTTCCAGCAGATATGCATTTTCTGTTAATTTCACTTTTGTGAATCTAAACTTGACGTTGAAATGACATCTGTGCCCAGTGGGAGAAATCAAATCTATTGAGTCAGTGAGTGAGGATTTAGATCCATTTACACAACTATCAATTGTAAAAATACATAATATATATATACATATTCATATTCTAAGCCTGATCACAACTGGCTGCCAACATCAACATCTCAATTCAAACACAAGGACAGTTGACTATAGTACAATGTCAAACCTGCAAGAATTTTGTTGTATAGATTTAACAATTATAGGTATTTTGGTAAACATTCTGAACATAGCGACAGAGTAATCACTCAGTAAGTAAATGTATTTTGTATACAAAAAGGTAAAGGGGTTATGAAATAAACACTATACACAAACATGACTTTCAACCCATTGCAGGACTGCTTTTCCAACACTTTCTAGTTTTAACAATTTGTTGTATCCTTGGCCATTTTTAGCATTTGCTTGAATTTACAACAAACCTGGATTACACACCAATGACTTAACAAAGACGGACCATAACTTGTGCACAAGTTCCTATAACGAACTATTCTAGAAAGAGGCTGAATTGTTAATTCTCACCTACCTGAACTGTGCAACTGCTTCATGAAGAAGCTCTCGTCTGAAAACAGTAACCATCACCTCTACCTGATTGACAACGATACTGTTGTGTGCAGTCACCGGAGAGCAGTGAACATGCTACTCTCATTTCCCAAGCTGTCCTCAAAACTGCACATCCTCATTATCGACACACGAGGGCACAGTTTCACTCAAGCTATGGTTAGAATAAAACAATGACAGACAATTAAACATTTGGAAGGGTAAAGGCTGTGACATGACCAGTGTTAAGCATTTTTACAGTGGAAATGAAACATTTGTCCACTCTAAAATCCACTGTAACAGTGAAGATGGCAGATCACATGATGTCAAATTCAAAGGTGAGTTCAAGCTCACTGGACTAGAGAAGCAAGTCATACACTGATGAGAAACAAAGTGAAAGTAACACAAGTAACCAAGTTTCAAATTGTGTTTTTTTTGTGTTTTTTTTTTTATTGCCACAAGAATAATCATACATTTTAGTAAGAAAATGTAAAATAAAAAGGTGTATTATAGAACAGCCACATTTTATCAGCCTACAAGACAATTCAATAACTTTCATCACAACGTAAAACAGACAAATTTTGATGATGCCTGCAGGTAAAATGACAAAGGATCTGGAAAAATGGAACCTTGAAAAAAAGTAGAACAGATCAAAGCGACAGACAAAAACCTGGTGAAAAATATTCAAATAGCCAAACAACTCCAACTTTTGTCCACTTATTTCCTTATAATGATACCTTTTCAAACCGAGGCTGGGTCTTAACAGGAAGCCTTTAGAATGGACAATTAACATCAGAGACACAGAAGCAAGTAGATGTTTCCCAGTCCTATGGTTACATCACGCCTGCTGCATTGTCAGTACAGCCCAAAAAGAGAGGAGCTAACGTATGGTACATTGTAGCATTACTTTACTATAGTGTACCCTGAGCATCGCCAGTTCATCATGCTAAATCTCATTTCACATGGTCAATAGAATGATTTCTCAAGTGTTATAAAGACAACAGTGGAATGGTAGGTTGACAAAAAAACTACATTTGGCACAATTTCCCCTGGTAATGATGAAGACAGAAGAAATAAAGAGGAAAGAAAAAGAAGAGGAGGAATGACAAGAGAAAATGACAGAAACAAGTGTGGACTTCACGGTGTTTGTTCGCACTCGACACCCAATCTCTGCTCGCTGCCACTGCACCCTGGCCTGGTCCCAGAACTGTTTAAAGTGTATTAGCCAACTCTTTTTGTGAAGGTTAACCAATTTATGTCTGGGACCAGGCTTATTGCACCCCACTCTCACATCGTCAGAACAGGGTGAAGGTACATCCGAAGAGGAGTAGTGACGTAGTGTGAGAATGCATCATGGGATCACATCTGTAGTCTAGTTTTCACAGGACAAAATAGGACAGGGAGCATGGACAGACCTGCATGTCCAAATGGACTGTGGAAGAAACCTACAGGTTCTCACTATTGACATTTGACACAGAATCACTGTTCACAAACTAGGCTCCACATCAGAAAATAAACCTCTTCTTAAAATCACTCACAGAATTACAACTGGCCAATCGCCCATCACCAGGAAGTGTAGTAACCAGTGAACACACTTTTTTTTCCTTTTTTACCAGGAGACCCGCTTGTGTACAACACCCATAATGCAGAACATTTCACAGAACCCCTTCACCATACAAAACTAAAATCTTTTTTTTTTTTTTTAAATGTATATTGTCATGAAAAAATATTGTATTCTTTACATACAACCTCTGTTGTACTGTGATGTGCTGCCAGATATCACCCGTTGATACCCTTTAATAACACTACGTTGGAAGCTCGCAAACTTATGCTGAAAACTTACAACCATTTCCCTCATTTTATGTTAAACTCCCATTTGGGTCCTTTTTAAAAGTAGATGGTTGAGTTAAATGCATTACATTTCCTGGAAAGAATGATATGACCAAAGACTACTTTCTACCCCTGTCCAATAAATTGATGAATAAATTATTAGAATTTAGTCTGTTTAATAAAGCTACAGCTGCGTTTGCATTAAACAAGTTTTAATTTAAGCATATCAAAGCTCTGTAAGTCAACCCTTTGAAAAGGCCAAATTGATTGCATATCTCAAACTATGTTCCAAAACGATGATAGCCATTTACTATACTACAGAGCATTAGAATGCCACACTTTATATTGCAACCTCAGTCTATAGGTCAAAGGTGAAGGTATACATCACTAGACAGCATATTTTCACCTCAGAGTATTGCCATGTGCTCAAAGGGTTGGTGTCTAGTTGACAGCTTGTTGCTTTGAGCAAACATTTATTTGAAGTCAAGTGCATAAATTGACTTAGTTTCAAGCCATAAGCAAAGCTTTGACAATATGGGATTGTTGGATACTGACGAGTCACAAGCAAGGCTCATGCAGTAAAACCAAGCAGGGGCGAGTGGTCGACCATTGTTACAGAACACCAAGTCCTCTAGTAGCCCTGTATGTGTTGGTTATGCAAGAAATCTAGCTGTCAATTGTCCTCAAAAACCAGGCTAAACAGAAGAATCAACAAACATACACAGGGGTACCCCAGGACCAGGTAAATGGAAGAAAGGTTCTCCGCCACCATTTGCACCCCCCCCCCCCCCCCGATCTACTCTTCTAGAATGTGATTGAAGGTCTGGAAATAAGTGTGCACAGATTGCCTCACACCATAGGTCAGACACTTGTGCCTTTGAGAAGACTTCCTACAGGAAATGACATGTGTAGCTCAAAATCGTCACTGGTACCAAGTAACACAATGGATTGGATAAGACCTCTTCAGAACACAAGCTCACAATTCCGATTCACTGGAATCAATGGTAAGTAAATAACGTTTGGTTAAAATGCAATCCTAATTTTTCACAACATCACTAAAAATGCATTCCTAATTTTTAATTCACATTCCCTCAGTCACTACAGAAACCACAGAGCTAAAATCCAGACCTACGCTAGTAGCACATAATCGTATAATGTACAGGAGAGACATTGCATCACAGATCTATTCTCATCATGTATCCAATCCATTGCATCTTCATTTCTGGCATGGCTATGGCCTAAAATCAGTGCCGGACTTAGAGAGGAGCAACGGAATATTTGTCTACCCAACATGACAAGAAGAGTAAAACGGTCTCTGCACAAACCTGAATGTGTAGTTCTTTAGTTACTTGTCAGGTCAAATCAAATGGGGAATCAGCAGAATAGAACTGCTCCTCTCTCAGGGACAGGAACTAACCCTGGACAGACTACCAGCGCCTTGCATATGATGACCAGATTTCAAAATGGAGGCAGAAAAATCACCGGGACACTGAAAGGACAGACAGACAGACAGTGGAGGTGGGACAGTAGGGGCTGAGGAAGAGGTGGTCATTTGAAGGCCGACTGGAGGTTCTTGAAGGCGGCTTGCCTCTGCTTCTTCTCCTCCGCCTGCTTCTTCTTCTCCTCTTGCTCCTGCCGGATCTCCGCCTCAAATTGGCTGCCCGCGTTGACAGCCGCCACCTGTCGAAGGGAGAAGATGTCTTACCACTGCTCCATTGTTCTCCTACCCTTCATGTCATCTCATAGGCCTACAAACATCACTAATCAACAGACGTCTCAAGTCAGTTCAATAAAGTGGCTGTGATTTTCTTGATTATTTATTGAAAAGAATCAAAGTGAATAAAACGGCAGATAGAGGGAGAAACCGTGTAGAAGAGCCATGAGAATGGGATTTTCTCTCATGCTTGTGCTGAGGGCGGTGCACAACCAACCTCGGACACGGAGGATCAGAACTTGAACTCACTTTGGCTTCAAAGAAGGTCTTGGCTCCCTTCACTCCCTCAGTGGACACGTCAATCTCTGATAGCCGAGCCAGAACACTGAGACCGCTGTCCTCCGCTAGTTCCCCTGCTGCAGACTTCCTGAAGATCAGGAGGAACTGGAGAGAAGGAGAGGAAGAAAGGTCACTGGAGTCAGAATAGAATCCATACTCTTCTCTTTTTGTGATCACTGATCAATATTATATTTGATTGTATGTATGCATGTAAAAAAATAAAAAACATGCATACAGCAAATTGATTCCAGCAAAATGACCACATAAAAAAAACAATCACTAGACTTCATACAACCTGACAGCTTGCACCACTCACTCATCTTCCACACAAATACAAGTGTTACAAGTTATAAGATATAGTAGGAAGAGCGAGTGCTTGGTGCCATGCCGTTTCATTCTAGTCTCACCTCTCTGAAGCTCAGCTTGTTGTCCAGGTCCTCGTCCACCTCCTTAATCATGTTCTTCAGGCCCAGGTGGGTCTGTGGTGCCCCCAGCTTCTCCATCATTAGCTTCAGCTCCATCAGGTCTATGAAGCCGTCCTTCCCCGCGTCGTACCTGAACACATGCAGAGAGAAAGATGGGTTAGCCTTAGAGCAGTTAGCCCGGCGTAGATTAAATGTGTTCAAGGATTTGTATGATTTCAGCTAGTAGTTTAAGATAAAACGGGTCCCCGAAAATTGTGCACATCATTAATTTAATGTTACAGCCTTTTTTCCTTTTTGCAATTCATATTATATGTTACGGATTTCTAAGTACTTCACTTAATTGAAGCACATTAACACATTGAGTATTATGCACTGGAATAAGAGTGGTTGATTCCAAATTGCTGTCAATAGATTCAAATAGATATTCATGGTTTGCGCGTCATGCTACAGATGACCACTTGAGGGGGGTAGAGCGTAATAAAAAAAATAGAGCGCCTTTCATGTCAATCTGACTGCTTCCTTCCCCGGAGCAGTGCTAGCCTCTTCACTGTTTCTCTGAAGTTTCCTATTTGCCAAACAGTGTTAGCCAAGCGACATGATAATCATCCTTGGGTGAGTTGCATCTGTTGCGAGGCAGACAGTCTTAAAAGGGTCCTCTGCAGTTCAAACAAAGCAGTCGGTCCCGGTCGGCTAAACAGCTTAGGGATGGGCCTGGAGAAATGTAACCCGTTTCAAATTCAGACGTGGCTATGGATGCAAGGACTGACCATCCATGATATCAACATGATAGTTTGAACCATGTTTTGAAGCTATACAGTGTGTACAAACACTAGAGCTAGAGAGTTGAAAAACTCATGAGGTATTTAGAAAATTCTTCATTAATTAATTGAATTTTGAAGTCCAAAATTTGATGTAGCAAATGCAGAATGCTCCTTTAAAGAATGCATTTGACTTGGAAATCTTTTTTTTTGGGGGGGGGGGCTAACTGAATATCCTTAATCTATACTTAAATGTAATGTAAATGTATAACAAGAAAAAAAATGATCTACTGGCTCATATATGCAGATCTTGGCCACATTGTTAAAATCTTATTTCAACTTTGTGTTAACGGCCAGTGGTCAGCTGTGTCAGAGGAGTAGCCAACAGATCAGACCTGCTTGCTTCCAGCTGCACTAGGGTCGGACAACATTCCTTTGTGTAGTACGACACCGCGGAGCTGGGGCAAGATATGGCTCGGATAACATACCTCAATCCAGGGATAAGAAATGCGTTGTACACCGAATTGTCCCATTATCCTAACTGCTACACCGAGAAGATTTAATGACTGCCATTTCTGGCAGTCGTTCAATCTTCTCCAAAAAATAAAAAGGACATTGCATATCCTTTGGACCATGGTGCAGTTCTTAATTACACTTTGGATGGTGTATCAATACACCCAATCACTACAAATATTCAGGCACCCTTCCAAACTTATTTACAGGAGAGGAACGAAACCACTCAGGGATTTCATCATGAGGCCAATAGTGATTTTAAAACAGTTAGAGTTTAATGGTTGTGATATGACAAAACTGAGGATGGATCAACATTGTGGGTACTCCGCTATACTAACCTAAATGGCAGAGTGAAAGGAAGGAAGACTGTACGGAATTAAAATATTCTAAAACATGTATCCTGTTTACAATAAGGCACTAAAGTAAGATGGAAAAAATTTGGCAGAGAAATGAACTTTTTGTTCTGAATACAAAGCGTAGTTTGGGGCAAATCCAACAACACGTCACTGAGTACCACTTAATTTTCAAGCATGGTGGTGGCTGCATCATGTTATAGGTATGCTTGTCATCGGCAAGAACTAGGGAGTTTTGGGGGGGACAAAAAGAAACACAAATGGAGCTAAGCACATGCAACATTTTTGAGAAAAATTGTCTCAGTCTGCTTTCGAAACAGACACTTTCAGCAGGTCAATTACCTAAAACACAAGGCCAAATATACACTGGAGTTGCTTAACCAAGCCATTGAACGTTCCTGAGTGGCCTAGTTACAGTTGACTTAAATCTGCTTTAAAATATATAGCAACACCTGAAAATAGTTGTCTAGTAATGATCAACAACCAATTTGACAGAGCTTGAATAATTATTTTAAAGAAAGGGCAAATATTGTACAATCCGGGTGTGCAAAGCTCTTAGGAGACTTACCCAAAGAGAGAGACAGTTGTAAATTGCTGCCAAAGGTGACTAACAGGTGTTAAATACTTATCTAAATCAAGATAACACTATTTTCCATTAATATATACACTGCTCAAAAAAATAAAGGGAACACTTAAAACAACACAATGTAACTCCAAGTCAATCACACTACTGTGAAATCATACTGTCCACTTAGGAAGCAACACTGATTGACAATACATTTCACATGCTGTTGTGCAAATGGAATGGACAACAGGTGGAAATTATAGGCAATTAGCAAGACACCCCCAATAAAGGAGTGGTTCTGCAGGTGGTGACCACAGACCACTTCTCAGTTCCTATGCTTCCTGGCTGATGTTTTGGTCACTTTTGAAAGCTGGCGGTGCTTTCACTCTAGTGGTAGCATGAGACGGAGTCTACAACCCACACAAGTGGCTCAGGTAGTGCAGCTCATCCAGGATGGAACATCAATTCGAGCTGTGGCAAGAAGGTTTGCTGTGTCTGTCAGCGTAGTGTCCAGAGCAGGGAGGCGCTACCAGGAGACAGGCCAGTACATCAGGAGACGTGGAGGAGGCCGTAGGAGGGCAACAGCCCAGCAGCAGGACCACTACCTCCGCCTTTGTGCAAGGAGGAGCACTGCAAAATGACCTCCAGCAGGCCACAAATGTGCATGTGTCTGCTCAAATGGTCAGAAACAGACTCCATGAGGGTGGTATGAGGGCCTGACGTCCACAGGTGGGGGTTGTGCTTACAGCCCAACACTGTGCAGGTCGTTTGGCATTTGCCAGAGAACACCAAGGTTGGCAAATTCACCACTGGCACCCTGTGCTCTTCACAGATGAAAGCAGGTTCACACTGAGCACATGTGACAGTCTGGAGACGCTGTGGAGAATGTTCTGCTGCCTGCAACATCCTCCAGCATGACCGGTTTGGCGGTGGGTCAGTCATGGTGTGGGGTGGCATTTCTTTGGGGGGCCGAAACAGCACTCCATTTGCTCACCAGAGGTAGCCTGACTGCCATTAGGTACCGAGATGAGATCTTCAGACCCCTTGTGAGACCATATGCTGGTGCGGTTGGCCCTGGGTTCCTCCTAATGCAAGACAATGCTAGACCTCATGTGGCTGGAGTGTGTCAGCAGTTCCTGCAAGAGGAAGGCATTGATGCTATGGACTGGCCCGCCCGTTCCCCAGACCTGAATCCAATTGAGCACATCTGGGACATCATGTCTCACTCTATCCACCAACGCCACGTTGCACCACAGACTGTCCAGGAGTTGGCGGATGCTTTAGTCCAGGTCTGGGAGGAGATCCCTCAGGAGACCATCCGCCACCTCATCAGGAGCATGCCCAGGCGTTGTAGGGAGGTCATACAGGCACGTGGAGGCCACACACACTACTGAGCCTCATTTTTTAAGGATATTAAGGACATTACATCAAAGTTGGATCAGCCTGTAGTGTGGTTTTCCACTTTCATTTTGAGTGGGACTCCAAATCCAGACCTCCATGGGTTGATAAATTTGATTTCAATTGATAATTTGTGTGATTTTGTTGTCAGCACATTCATAAAGAAAAAAGTATTTAATAAACATATTTCATTCATTCAGATCTATGATTTGTTATTTTGGTGTTCCCTTTATTTTTTTCGAGCAGTGTATATTTTTAAAAGTTAAATATATATATATATATATAAAAAAAAGACTGACCTTGTATTTTGCATAGATCATTGTCAAAATGACAAATCAATTTGAATCTCACTTTGTAACAACAAAATGTGGAAAAAGTGTATGTATGTGCATGTATGCTTTCTGAAGGCACTGTACATGTAGTTCACTACTCCCAACACTGGTGTTAATATACACAGGAATGCGTTCTGACCCTAGTAAAGCTGTAAGCAAGCGAGTCAGATCTGCTGGCTACCTGAGGAGAGGCCTTTAAAGGACAGGGGGAGAGATAACGAATGGGAGAAATGGATAAAGAGAGAAATCAGAGCCCCAGCCATCTTGTCCACTCAGTCTAAGTCACTTACGTTTCCCAATAAGAAACCAAAAAACATCGCTCAACAGAAAAAGGGAACTAACAAATGGGTGGCTACTTGGAAGAATGTCAAATATAAAATGTAATTTTGATTTGTTTAACACTTTTTTGGTTACTACATGATTCCATGCGTGCTATTTCATAGTTTAAATGTCTTCACTATTATTCTACAATGTAGAAAATACTAATAAGAAAAGAAAAACCCTTGAATGAGTAGGTGTCCAAACTTTTGACTGGTACTGTACATTAACTGTTTCGACTGGGAAACATACGGTAAGCTTTACAGTCACCATACACACACTTTCAGTCTGATGTCCAGTGAGTTAAACCATGTTGAGTCACACTTTTACAGGAAGCGGTTTGACTAAGGAGGGGTGGGGGTGGTAATCTTACTCATACATATTTAAGTCATACCAAAGTTTCCCCACAAATAAGCCAGCCTAGACAGCAAAATCAACCTCTGTGCATCAGAAAGAGCACCTGCTACATTTCACGACTCCCCTGACCTTTTACCTTGTCTTATGTAGGCTATGCAATCTTTTCTTATCATACCCTGCTGGCCTCTGCTGTGAGTTGTTCAAGGCAAGTGCAATTGCACAATGAGGAAATGAACATTTGAGACATGCTGCCAACTAAGTGCATTCTAACTATATTTCAACTGTTAGATGATACACACACAGAAAGAGACAAAAGAGCTCAGACTAAACAAAAAAGGGGAGTTGGACAGAAGCTAGCTGTGTGTTTATCAGTACATAGAGGCTGGCACTGGCAGCCCCTCTGAGCCACCGGCCCGAGAGGGAGGGGGGAGGGGGGGGGGGCAGTGTAAACTGCTGGGGAAACTCTGGGTCCAAGCCAAGACAGGGTGGGGATTGGCTCTGTGTGTGTGTGTGTGTGTGTCACATTGCCCTGCGTAGGGCGCCTTCTTTCAGATGAGACATGAAAATGGGTGTCCTGAATCTGTTTTTTAAACATCCCATGGCACTAATTGTAAGAGTAGGGGTGGTAACCCCGGTGTCCTGTAGTGTTGTGCAGTTCACGAATGATTTGTTTTTTGAACGACTCTTTTTACGGATTCGGGAGTCATGATTTGTTTTTCCTGAGTTACTCGTTCGTTGCACCTGCTAGTGCTGGCTGTAATGAGTCCTACAGTATTAATGTCGCGGTCAAAACAACTGGGAAATCTCCTACTTCCGACTTTAGTACGTTCGAGAAAACTATCTCCGAGTAGAATTGAAAAAAAAATGTTTTTAAAAAAATCTATGAACGGTCATCCAACTCGAACCTCTTCGTAGAGCTTCGAATTTCCGAACTAAATATTACTGACGTCATGATTTGACCTCGTTCCCCCACCCCCAGAGTAACCAGTTGTCTTGAAAGCACCATAATACACGCACCTCTGGCTCAGTGGCTCCAGAGACGTGCGACGACCACCAACAGTGTCATATAAGCGCAAGAAAGCAGAGTGAAGGAGGAAGCACTTTGGCTAACGGATTGGCCTCCCGTTTCCCCTCAGTCATTATGTCTGAACCCACCTTCTCTACTCTCTCGCTCTGAGACGGGGTCGCCATGGCAACAGGCACCTTTTACTGAAGACCGCAGTAGTCTGGGGTGAGGCACCTCCAAGCAAGTCACGCTTTCTTTTCTCCTTCCTCCTCTTCGCGCTTTCTGGAGCGTTAGCGCCAACCCGCTAACTGCACATGACAGTCATTGACAGAATAGCATTTTATGTCTCTGGCTAACGGAGTCCTTCTTTTCCATCATTCTAGGGCTGTAGTGTAGATTACAATGAGAGTCGTGTCAGCAAATATTGATAGCCAATTAGATTCCCTCCAGAGGCATACATCCGGTGAAGTGGAGGAACGAGTGGCCTTACAGCAAAGATCCCCCCCCCCATATCTCTGCTAGTGTTCACAGCCAGGAATGAAGTCCTGGGCCCGTATTCACAATATGTCTGAGGAGTGCTGAGCTAGGATCAATTTAGCCTTATAATTTATAATGAATAAGGTGGGCTGGGGCTAGGGCTGTCACGAAATTGTGTCAGCTGGTGATTGTCACGCAAATAACTGTCGGTTTCACGGTAATTGACCGATAATTAACAAACACATTTAGTGTCTCCTGGCTTCCACACAGCCTACAAGCCACCGATGCAGACCTTTCGACCAACTACATTTGAAAAAGTCTAATAAATCCATGTAATATAGCCTAGATCTTCACAATAAATCCATTATTTATTTTAGATGGACTATTTGCTTCTTAACATGTTTCTTTAGACCTATTTCAGAAGAACATACTCTGAGTTGCCCTTACTTTAGGTCCTGATCTGGCTATGCCATTTGTCTGTGGCCTACACTAGTTAATTTAGCAGACAAGATTAGCTTAGAATTCCATGGCATTTTATATTAGGGTATGAAGAATACAATTGGACAAAGCTGAATAAAATAGAAAGGATAGTTTATCCAAACGACGAGGGAGTGCGCACGAGGCTATTCTGTGTTGAGCAGTTAAAGAAATAGGTACTCCTACATGCTTCATTTAGAGTTATAATTGCAACCGTAGTTCTTCAAAACGTTGGGCTATATCCAGGCTGTATCACATCCAGCCGTGATTGGGAGTCCCATAGGGAGGAGCACGATTGGCCCAGCGTCGTCAGTGTTTGGATTCATTGTAAATGAGAATTTGTTCTTAACTGACTTGCCTAGTTAAATAAATTTAAAAAGTTATTTAAAATGCACCCTAAAAAGAAGACCATACCTTTTGCAGCCCTTCTCCCTAAATGCTGCCCGCTCCGAAGCCCCTCTCGTCGAACTCACACGGCTCTCCATCACGTGATCGGGTCTTTCTCCGTGGCTACAAGTGAAGACCGACACGTTGGGGACGCAACATCGCTCGTCCTTATTCAATTTCGAGGTGCATATTGAAGATCTTGGAAGAAATGTCTACATTTACTTCTCGTCAGCCAACAAGATTAGTAGGCCTAACGAACTGCAAATGCACTAGCCTATGTCAATCTACTATCCCCTATAGTACAAACGTTGACCTATTCTAAGCGAGAAAATAAATATCCCCAACAGTCTGGGACAGTTGTGGGATGCATAGATCCCAAAGTAATACAACCACTAGGGTCAACAATTTTTTTTTACACAAATGAGGCTGATGCATCAGATCAGAACAATTATCTTAAAATCTTGATCATCCAATAGTTTACTTCTTCACAATTTAATGCCCAGCAATGCACACACGGCAATAGGCTTGATCAGGAAAACACCCTTCTCAAAAGTGACCACAAATGGAATAATTTTATTATAAAGTATATTTTTATGGTGAAAATGATCTTCCCCAAACTTGACTCACGCACTGCCAGTTAGGCACCCATCTACACCCATTGTAAAGCGGATTAATGTGCTTCATTTTAAGAAGTTATTTGGCCACATTAGTTAAAGAGCCAAACCTTAACCTCTTGGGGGCACTATTTTTATGTTTGGAAAAATAACATTCCCAAAGTAAACAGCCTATTTCTCATGACCAGATGCTAGAATGTGCATATAATTGACAGATTAGGATAGAAAACACAAAGGTTTCCAAAACTGTAAAAATATTGTCTGAGTATAACAGAACTGATATTGCAGGAAGTGCCTCTTATTTTGAAACCTCTGTGTTCCTATGCATGCCTATCCTCCAATTAAAGGGATATCAACCAGATTCCTTTTTCTGTGGCTTCCCTAAGGTGTCAGTCTTTAGACATAGTTTCAGGCTTTTATTTTGAAAAAATGAGCGTGAAGGATCACATTGCGTAAGTGGAGAGGTGGGGGCTCTCAGAGTGAGTTTTGCGCAATTGAGTAAACCGGCCATTGTTCCTCCCGCTGTTATGGAAAAACCTACACACTCGGTTGATATATTATCAAATATATATTTTAAAAAACTACCTGAGGAATGATTATAAAAAACGTTTGACATGTTTCTGTGGACATTATGAAGACTATTTGGAATTTCAGTCTGCGTTGTCGTGACCGCTCTTTCCTGTGGATTTCTGAACAAAACGCGACAAACAAACGTCGGTATTTTGGGTATAAAAATAATCTTTAAGGAACAAAAGGAACATTTGCTGTGTGAGTGAAAACATCCGAAGATCAAAGGTAAATGGTTCATTTGATTGCTTTTCTGATTTTTGTGACCAAGCTTCCTGATGCTAAGTGTACATAATGCTATGCTATCGATAAACTTACAAACGCTTGGATTGCTTTCGCTGTAAAGCATAATTTCAAAATCTGAGACAGGGTGATTAACAAAAAGGCTAAACTGTGTTTCGCAATATTGCACTTGTGATTTCATGAATATGAATATTTTCTAGTAATATTATTTGACTGTTGCGCTATGCTATTCAGCGATTGCTGGCGAAAATGATACCGCTACAGGGATGTGTGCGTCAAGAAGTTAACAAAACATATAGGCCTATGGGCTAGGCTACATGAGGTGTGCCACTGATTCAAAAAAGTAAAAAAATAAAGGCATTGTTTCTTGCCTTAAGCTGGGCATCATTCACAAGTGACAAAATATAATTCACAAGTGATAGGCTAATATTGTCACCCATCAGACTATTCCTAATTGAATCTTGTTTTCAGATATACTAAATAATAAATGTGTGAAATTCGTTTTGATTTAGAATGGACCATTATCAAGCACCTGTCTCAAAACAGGAACAGGGGAAGAAAAAGAAAAAACAATCTCTGCACTTAAATAGCAAAAGGAGGACGGTTTTCCTATGGTTCATTTTCATGTCAGCCAGGAAGGCTATACTCCTGTTGTAAAGACAAGCAATGTGTTTAATATTAGGAAAGTTGAGAAATAAATATTGTATAAATATTAGGCCGAGCCTACAGAAAGCCGATGGGATCCTCCTCTTTCTAATAGAGGACATCACACTGCAATTGCATAGCCTATAGAAATATTGCACAACATGAGCTCATGAAGTGTTTGATTAGATTTGCGATTACATTTGCATTGATGTCAGAGTGATTAGAGGGACAATAGAGTGCTGAGTACCAGGCAGTTAGCAAGTTCGGTAGGCTACTAATGACCATTAGCAGCATCAGAGCTTGGAGAAGCCTAATTACTGTGACTAAACGGTCAAGTGGAATTTGACTGCCTTTAGTGACTTATGACCGCCGGTGTGGTGGTAATACGGTCACCACAACAGCCCTAGCTGGGGCCTGATCTTTGATCAGCACTCCTACTCTTAGACACTTTTTGACTGGGCCCTGGCGTTAAGGTCCAACCAACGTTTTAACCCCGCATTCCATTGCAGCTCTGAACATTCGTGGCAAACGTCTTGAACATTACGGAAGTGATTTCAGCGACCAACGTCAGTGGCAGGACGTGCACAGCATGCAAACTCTTACCCCGGCCTAGATTCCATTCCTATTCTCATTAACAGGGTGTGTACCATGACAAGTTCCATTAAATAGCTGTGAGGCTGGCTAATGGGGTGTTTACTGCCATAGTTTACATTGATGAGGAAGTTGAAATGTGTCATTCTGTCGTAATAGTTTAGCTCCGGGCGACAGATGGAGGGAGAAGAGGAACCAGTCTGTTGTGACTGCAGGCAGAGATGAGAAGTTGGGGACTATGCAGATCGATACAAAGATAAAATAGATGATATCGGCCTCTTATTTCCTGTGACACCCCGCCCCTAACAGCTCGACTTTGATATTTTTCTCTCAGAGAATAAGACCATAATATTTTTACATGTATGCCTTTCCTTCTGAGAAAAGCACTTACACCATCTCTCTCTCTCGTAGGCAGGATTGTATTATGAACTGAAAATGATCTATTACTAGGTCAGGATGTGTGTAGCAGCATTGCACAGTACTGTAATTAGCATCCAGCTCAAAACGACTAGGTTGTGGGAGTTATACAATAGGCCTTGCACCAGTCAAGGAGGATAGCAATGAATGAAGGGAGTATTTGAACAGCAGTATACAGTAGATTCTCCTTGTCCAGATGTCCTATTATGGGGGGGAATTGGGGTTAATTCAAAGGCCACTCAGCTAACCGATCGCTGCAGCTGTACATAGTCTATTGGTAAATAGCCCACCCATTTTCACCTACCTCATTCCCATACTGTTTTTATACTGTTTTTTATTTATTTATTTACTTTTCTGCTCTTTTGCACACCAATATCTCTACCTGTACATGACCATCTGATCATTTATCACTCCAGTGTTAATCTGCAAAATTGTATTATTCGCCTAACTCCTCATGCCTTTTGCACACATTGTATATAGACTGCCCTTTTTTTTTTCTACTGTGTTATTGACTTGTTAATTGTTTACTCCATGTGTAACTCTGTGTTGTCTGTTCACACTGCTATGCTTTATCTTGGCCAGGTCGCAGTTGCAAATGAGAACTTGTTCTCAACTAGCCTACCTGGTTAAATAAAGGTGAAAAAAAAAAAAAAAAAAAAAAAAAAACTGTGGAATAACTACCTTATTGCCATGTGCTTTATTGAGGAGTAGGCAGCCACAGTCTGAGCTGCGGGCTGACTTCTAGAGCCCTGGGAAGCATAGTCTGTCAAATTTAATTTGAGCCGATGTGAAGACCAAGGGCATCGTCATTGCTCTGTCCGTACAGTGCGATGTAATAACTTTTATACACAAGGGAAGGTCCATTTGGATTAGAAGTTTTAGCTAATGGCAAGGACTTTAAAGTCGCTAGTACTGTTTTTGGGCCTGATTGTAGGGCTTTGAAAGTTGCTTAGGACTACATTGAGCTCACCGGACACTAGCCTTGGTTGTGCCATGTAGTTAGGAGTGTAAACAAAGATGTCCGCAGTTCACCTATAAATAATACTGCTATGAGCGAACATACATGTCACTGGTCATTTTAGGACATAATTGGATCACAAACAGCAGGGTAGGCTAGGTAATTGGGGAAACCTAAAAGATACCTGTTTATTCACTTGTTGCATCCTTCAAAAAAGGTACTGTTGTCTCGTTCGCCTATCCCTTATCGTTGCCCTTTAAGCCCGGTTACATAATACTCCCTCTTTATTTCCCCCTTTCATCCACGCAAGGCAAAATTGAGCCCATCTTTATGGCACAGGAAACTTTCAGCATATTCTGTTACTCCCCTAAGGGGTGGCCCTAGTGAAAGCTAAACACTTGCTTATTACGCTCATCTCTAGAGACCCATTGCCTGTACTCACGAGAAATTACTGTATAGGCCAACATTACAGGTTTTTAACGGAACTTCCTGGCCTACTGCTTTCCGTCAACTGAACAGACTTGTTCAGATTCTTAGCGTTCCATACATGTCCATGCTTGTCCTGCCTGTGTAAAACCTGCATCTAGCTAATTCTATGAAAGTATAGTAGACAGATATGGGTTTAGATTACGCCTAGTAAAAAGTAAAGCCATTTTTAAAACTGGGAGTAGGTTTGCTCTAAGAGTTTCTTTGCTGAACGAGGAGAGAGTAAAAGGTTGCTCGAGGTGTAAAAAATTCCCAGTGAAACTAGAGGACTTTCCCCAACTCCCCACGGGAAATGGACTTCCTTCCGTCAGCAGGAGTTATCCTCTGAACTGTAGCCCAAGTTATTTATCTTCCATGACAAGTGAATCAGTCAAAATCCATTGAATGAGAACTTATTGCTCCAACTAGAACTTTTGCCAATGCAAGCTGAGGAAACACCATGAAAAAAAGGTATGAGGTGTTTGAAGTATCATATGCTGATGATTTAAGCAATGAGCATCAACATTCAGTTGACCCACCGACAATGGCCTTTAAGACGTGTGAGCATTCTGGAAGGAATGAGCTACTTTGGACATGACTTGTCCTCCGCAAAAGAGGAAGTGCAAATAGACCCAACTTCCTTAAATCGCAGTGGTGTTTCTGTCAAATGTGGAACCAGGAGGTAAGAATATCCATATTTGGGCACGACCGACTTCCTCGTCTGCACTTACACATTTCAAAGGTTTAGTCAACGCCAGGGATTCAAAATGTCCACATCCACCATTACCTTTCAGAGCTAAAATGATGACTAACAGTTTACTACAGTAGGTAACTATACTGTAGATGCCTCCAGTCTAAATCTCAGCCTACACTCTTCTTATAGTTAGCTTTTAAAACACACAGTTTACAATACAGAAACCTGAATTGCAGTGCAGCTAACATGAGATAAAAACATGAACGTCGGTCTCCAACTTAACCAAAGAAAGTTGCACGCCAATGACTTGGAGCTGAACGTTTGCGCCAAAAAAATGTGAGGCTGAGACCACTGATGAGCTCATATGATTAAGGTATGTGAGAAGAATGAGAAGTAAATAAGGATGAACTGAACTGTCATTTACCATACGTGTGTTACACATTGACCCGTGAGAGGCCTGTACGTGTCGGTGAAAGTGAAACGCTTTGGCGTGAGCTTGACATACTTAACACCTCTACTCCAATGAGTTGTGACAAACAGGGAAGCAGTAATCTCTTTGGTAAATCCAGGAAAATCCACAGACTCTGGTGAATGTTAACAATGTGTTGTTTCAACTCTTAATGCACGTGTTGGTTTAGATAGAGCAAAAACAGGCAAATTACAATCATGTTTCTTGCACCAGACAATAGCGCATGGATGCCATAGGACAACCTATTCCTGGAATAGGATAATTCCTGGATAAAGCCATGTACAGCTACAATAAGTAAGGCGGCCAAGTATCATGTTTCGAGACTACACTCCAGCTACTGCCACCGATGACATTCCCTTCTGATAGAGATTACAAAAGCCTCCGTCCATCCATGAAATATGCCTGTTCCTGAAAGTAGAGAAGTAGTTGCCAAATGAGTCACAGTGAGGGTGAGTATGAATTAGGGCAAGTTGCACAACAATGCATTCAACCGAAATTTGTCTTCCGCATTCGAGCTGTGTAGGACAGAGAGCCCACAGTAAATCAACACAGCACACTCTCTTAGGAGAAGTGGGCTCAGGCCCTTAAGACAGAACAGAGCCAAAGAGTCAATCACAATTAACAACAAAAAAACGATGTTTGAAGGAGCAGAGGCTAAAAAAAAGATTTTAAAAGAGAAGACTGAGCAGATATGAAATTGTAATCTTGTAGTCTCCCATCTTGAGAGCACTCAAGACCATATAAAAATGGGTGAACGTCTGGATCTGGGCCTTGTTCGAATTCTTTTTAGTTTTTTTGAATTTTACCCCTTTTTCGTGGTATCCAATTTCGTAGTAGCTACTATCTTGTCTCATCGCTACAACTCCCGTACGGGCTCGGGAGAGACGAAGGTTGAAAGTCATGCGTCCTCCGATACACAACCCAACCAAGCCGCACTGCTTCTTAACACAGTGCGCATCCAACCCGGAAGCCAGCCGCACCAATGCGCCGGAGGAAACACCGTGCACCTAGCCACCTTGGCTAGCGCACACTGCGCCCAGCCCGCCACAGGAGTCGCTGGTGCGCGATGAGACAAGGACACCCCTACCGACCAAGCACTCCCTAACCCGGGCGACGCTAGGCCAATTGTGCGTCGCCCCACGGACCTCCCGGTCGCGGCCGGTTACGACAGAGCCTGGGCGCGAACACAGGGACTCTGATGGCACAGCTGGCGCTGCAGTACAGCGCCCTTAACCACTGCGCCACCCGGGAGGCCCCATCCTTGTTCGAATTCTAAATAAAAAAGTTGGACATTCTGGAGTAGAAATACTACTGGTTCTACAATCTACTTTTAAAAGTACAGTAGCACTTATGCTTGCAACTTGGCACAAAACCTGGAGAATGTTACAGACAAAAAAAAACTAAATAGAGGGATTAGTTGCTTGTAAGGTTGTGAGATAAGGGGCTTTCTAATTAAAACCGTCATAACACAGCAAATCAACTGGTCAGACAAAGACGAATGGCAATGAAGAAAACAATCTTCTCCATTCTTCTGCAAAACCACGGCCAAAATAATTACAAGCCGCTTACAACAACTACCGGGAGACATAACAATTCAGTTACAAGTTACCTTCAAAAACTTTAGTCCACCTTCCTATAAATTCAGTCTGATTAGGTGAAGATATGGATGTAGTGTCACACATTAGGAATGTGACAAAAATAGCTATTTCAACCACCTGAGGAACATTGCCAAGGTGTGTCCGTCTCTCTCGCAGGCTGATACAGAGAGACTCATCCATTTATTTAATACAAGCAGGCTTGACTACTGTAATGCTCTCCTGTCTGGCCTGCTACCCAAGAAAGCCATTGGTCAACTGCAAAACATACAGAATGCTACAGCGCGGGTACTGACCAAGACCAGATGGAGAGCACACATTACACCGGTTTTAAGGTCTCTGCACTGGTTGCCTGTTTCAGAATTATTTTTATTATTCTATTAATTTTTAAATCAATCCACAGTTGTGCACCCCAATACATGTCAGATACGCTTTTAGGTCCTTCGAGTGCTTTGCTTTTCCTTAGAGTGCTTTTTAGTCGTCCAGTTTGTCATTCTTTCATTGTTTTAATCTTACGTTTGTTGTGTAGTGAATATTTCAGCTTTTATTTTCATTGTTTATTTGCTTTTTTCCCTGTGAAGCACATTGCGTTGCACTCCATGTCAAATGTGCTGTAGAAATACAGCTTGAAGCGAGTCGTCTATGTACTTGCCTGCTAATAAATCATAACGAAGCCAAAGCAGTCTTGCATTTTCCATCTGAAACGGGCGTACGCTAACAATACTGCAGTCACAGTAAACCCATGTTTCCTGTGGCTAACCTACCTCAGTGTTATTCTGGAAATAACCAGTTAACCCACATACTCCAAATATAGTCTCAATTAGTCTCAACCACATGTAGCAAAACAGAATGCCATAAAAGGAATGAATTACGCTTCCAATGATATGAACTTCAATATAGTGTCTATATATATCCCATTTCTCTGGTTATATACCTATGGTTGCAAACCAACTATAAGCTCATGCAAAACCTTGGAATGCGCGAAACACCTAAACCAAAATACATTGCAGGCCTAGTTTAAAGGGTTGATTACACTTTCAAGTGATGAGCTTAGCTAGACCGTAAAGGACTACAACATTGAGTTGCTAGAACACAAACTCATTCAACTGAAACATACTGTGCAATTGAAACATAACCGTTACATAACTGCTTCACTACCCCTAAACCAGCAGTTACGGAGATCTACTTCATTCCAGGCCACTCCCTCCCTCTGTCTTCTCTCTGCCAATCTTCTTGAGTCCTTGGGGCTTAGTCCCAGTTATGTTGCTAGACAACAGCTAACCGGAGCAGGCTTGGGGAAAAGCCTCTCTCACGCCACACTACAATCCCAGTTATGACGGCACACAAACACACGGCATGTCTGATTGACTAAGCGTGTATGCGTGTTCGAGCCCTGTACGGGAATACATTTTTAAGTCCAAGCTCTACCCCCATGCCCAC
The DNA here is from genome assembly GCF_034236695.1 of Oncorhynchus nerka. Taxonomy (NCBI): domain Eukaryota; kingdom Metazoa; phylum Chordata; class Actinopteri; order Salmoniformes; family Salmonidae; genus Oncorhynchus; species Oncorhynchus nerka. The sequence goes on from NC_088402.1 coordinate 59,663,115, forward strand.
GACGTTCAGGCCCAATTGCTTCTACCAGATTTAAAGATGAACAGATTTTTTTTTAAAGGTGATTTTGATAACAAAATCTGACTAGTGTGCCGCCATCTTGATAACATGTCAATGACATCACTTGACTGGTTCTTCTGACAGGCAGCCCAGATTACAATGCACGCTAGTAGTTCTCATTGAGTATTTAATTCATGAAAACAAAACACAGGGTTTATTTGCGTCATTGTGCGGTGCCCGCGGATGCCAAGAAAGTCTCATACAGTATCCAGAGCCCTCAGGCTGAGGCAACTGGGCCAGGAGATCAAAATGACAACAGTGAGGCCTTGAGTGCTCCACATGACATCAGATCCTCCACAATGACATTATGAAGCGCATTAAGACGTGGTATGATCCACAAAACATTTACTGTAGCTGCGGCACAAGACGAGCTAAGACAAGTGGGGTTTTCGCCATATTGCTTTCACTTGGCCAGCTCTTTAAGAAGATCCACAAAGAGGGGAACTCAACAAGGGAATAGGGAAGTGATCAAGTTCTGGGATTTAATGTCAATGTTTGCTATATCGCAGAGACCCGCTTTCGAGTGTCAAGTGGGACTTCCGGCCAGATGCAAGCTGGGACGGTCATAGTATGCTTGGTCAGGGTCACGGGAAACTGGAGAGCCCGGTTTAGCTTTGGCCTCCACTCTTCGGCAGCATCTGCATCGAGTTAAACGAGAGAGTGCTTAGTCAGCCTCTAGTGTGACATGACGGATGAAATTGAGTTGGATAACAAACTGGGAAGTAGCGCAAGTGGCTTTTTTTGGTTGGAGTGGAGAGAGGACTTGTAGTACTCCAGATAACCTCACGTATTGTTTAGATGGGGTTCTCTATGGACCACATTAGTGCAGTCATAATGAAAACACTACTGTAGTAGCAAATCATTCTAAGATTAAAAAAAAAAAAAAAACTTCAACATCCATGAAATGGCTAATTGTAGATTTATGACAGTTCAACCCAAGAGGAAGAGTCACGCTCAAGATGAACTTTTACTCTTATGTTTCTCTGGCGATACAATATTTATTTAGCTACATTCGTCTTTGACTAGGCCTTTTCATCCATTTCCTGTCAATGCATAATAGGTTTGAGATCCAAATCGATCCAGAGTGTGCACACAGAACGAAAGCTCTCCAAATAGGATCATTTCTCAAAAGACCAGGGTCAGTTCTCTCAGGTAATAGATGGTTTAGGCCTTGGACACGGTTACCTAAAGGCTCTGTGAGATGGACGTACTTCACGCCTTGATTTAGTAGCCAAGCTAAAAACAAATGTGGAGGGAGGTTGATCATTAGCCAACTGAAAATATTAAGGCATTCCTACACCGATAATAGGGCTGCCTTCATAACACTGACTCAAGAGCATCACTACGGTGCGTTTAATCCAGTGTGCGCAGTGTAAGCACTGCACTGGTCCCAGGTGAGTTTGGCATCCACTTCATAAAAGGCTAATGATGGGATTAGAGTTGGGAACCTGACACGTCACCTGTTCTTATAGTCAACCTCTGCCTAGAGTTTCATACAGAATCGCCACCATGAATGTCAAAAGGCAGTACGAGAAAGAGGTTTCTGGCTCTGGTTCCCTTGGTGACAGATGTTCCATGTCACAGCTGGAAATCGGATACGGGACAATCCATTTAGGGCAAGGGAGAATGTGTTTGGGTAATACGCTGGGAATGGCACACTCCTCTCTGGTAACGCCACTACCGGCTCTCCCCTCTCCCCCGGATGTCAGGGGATTAATGACCAGGTGACTAATTGTGATGCTGTTAAGCACACCGATTGGATCAGCCCAACGTGGTTACAGATTGACATTATCTGAGTGGTTATTTTTAGCATGGTGCTGGGCTATGAAAGCGTAAATAACGTTGGCCTGTGGGATGGTATTGTGATGTTCAGGGCAGGACAGTTAGGAGCTGTGGGCATTGCACTTAGTTGCATCCTCTCTCGCAGGGCACTCGGAGGGGGGTATAGGAATGGCTAACCACCAAACCCTCTCCATTGCGTTTACATTGCCGTTGACAGGTTACACCATTAGTCTATGTGATGGTGAATAAGTGGGTCAGCTTTTAAAAAGAAAATATGCAATGCTGCCATGAACTAACTACCATGTTAAAAAGTAAAGGAAGAGTCAGGGATAAAAATAAACAGTGGTCATGGAGAAGTACTGAAAATAAATAGGCCTATATCCCTAGACTGAAAAATAAGACTTTTTGCTCCTCCGGATTGAAAAAGGGTATATAGTTCAACTCCCATTAGCCAGACAAAACGCTGTGCTCCTTAACATCAATGGAAGTCTGGCTGTGGCACTTCAGGGCAGCCTAACCCTAAATCCAATAACCTGCCAGCAAACCCCCTAACTGGGTTGTGTTCATTATGGCATGGAACCGACAAAGTCCTGGTAGTCCCTCCCCGTTTCAGTCTTATTTCAGTTTGATGCCCAATGAACACAACGCTCTATACTACGTACGTGGTTTGAGGAGTTAGCAAGGTAACTTTGGTCAACTCAGAGTTCAACTCGGGATAACCAGTACCATGAAAGTGGCTCACTTTTTAGCCAGGTAAACTTATATGGCAATGAATATTTTAGCCTGCCGCCGGAGCAGGTTAGTTCTAACTCAGGGCTAACATTTATCCTCCATTTATCCTGAATGAAATGTTTAAACTGCGAGTTGAGGACCAATGAAATCAGATTCCCTCCCTATCGCAGAGACCGCATCATCAGCCCCTTAACTTGAGGAAGACAGATTCAATATTTTATTAAATGAAATGTTTGTCAGTCATGTTACAAAAACCTATTCCATTACACATTTAGTCATTTGAAACTTCACGCAACGTAAAACTTAATACAACTATTTAAAATGTATTTTTCATTTTTTTAAAGATAGGACTGGGGGAAAAAGGTGCTTGTGCATTGCACACCAAAGATGGCACTTCAACAAGCCTATTTCACACCATAGCCTGCTGAATTTGTAAGATTACGTTTATCATTTTGATTTAGGCACAAATAGAAATGTGGCACTGACTTTCAGAATTGTCTCAGCGTTCAGCATTCGACTAGACACGTGCGACATGTACGAGCAGTTACAGGCCTGCTAGAGTTAGCGGTATAGTACGGACAAGCAATAGTCACCATCGTAGAAACGGATGAAGCCTGAGCAGGAATGTGAAGAGAACTGAAGCGGGCTAACCTTAGAAAACCCTGAGTAGATCTAGATCTGATCATAGCATACCCCTCAGGTAGGCTGTGAGTGAAGATGAGCTACATGGAGTAGGGAGGGAATTTGGTGAAGGGGTAATATAATGAAACAGTATTGAGTTAATCTCTGTGTGTGTGTGGGGGGGGGGGGGGGGGGGCACTTCATTACGGGGGAATAGAACCAGCAGGCTCTCCCCCGAAAAGACAATAAGCTCCCCTTGTCTCATATGTGGCCACAGCAGGTGGTACAGGACGAAACCCTATTAGACGAGCAAGAAGGTAACGCCAGCTTGACGCTTATGATGGAGTCCTGAGGCACAAAATGAAATGGCGATCACATGCCAATGCAATGGATCATTAAGCAAGCAGCTTTCGTCCTCAGGCATTCGTTTTGATTTGACAGCAGCCTGTCATGTGTCAATTGATTTTCTTTTTAAAAAGTAGACAGGCTTGGGAGGTTGCCTGTGGGTTCTATTGCTCCCCACTGGAAAAGGCCTGTAGGTGAATAAGTAGAAAGCTCTTCGGTTTGGCCAAATCCTGTAGGGTCTAGCAGTGAGCCAGTTGAGATCAAGCTACAGAGGTTTGATAGCTAACTACACCCTCATCTTATGGTTTGCACAATACATTGAGCTACAGCCTACAGAAACTTCTGTTACTCATTGCCGAGGACACAAAGGCATGACTCATCGTGCAGTGCCCTTTTCAGCAGTGCCTTCTATGCGTGTATATTGCTACAGCATTCTGACAGATCTACCCATACCACCCACTGTTTCAGTACATTTGCTGCTCTACTGGTATAAACAGACAGTCTGCCAGCCAGTATTTTTCCTGTCTGTCCATCGTTATCTGCTTACTCTCTGCTAGACAGGGAAGGGGGTTTAATACAATCTATCAATCTAGCGACCAGCCCAGCGTCACCTCCATAATCCCTACCAGATATGTGGACAGAACAGCAGCTCAGGGGTGTATTAAGGGACGTGTAATACTCTGAATGTCTCATATAAACATACCTTCAGAGCTGAAACGATTCACTATTCTGACAATTTATGTTCTACACAGTACATTGCCACCTGAACATTCTGTATGCTAACGTTATGTCTATCTGAACAGACCCCGGGTCTCTGAGGCTGGTCCGGTGCTGTTTGGCTATACTTTGTCCACTGGTAGCCGATTACCTGGATTGGTTGCTGGGCTGTAGCAAAGTAATTATCACTGCGAAATAAGATTGAATTGGTGCAACATAAGCTAGCCCAACAGTAGTAGGCTAAAAGGAAATGTAAGCCTATAGCAACATTGTGGTCGATGCAATGTGTGCCTGTACAATGAACTGGTATTGTAGGCCAGTTAAAAACGGCCTACTTGACAACACAATTAAGGTAAAAGCCTGGAGGCTCATTGATAAAACATTAAATGTAATTAAAAAAAATGTAAAAAGTCACTGGTGATCAAAAATTCATCAAGTGAGAGTCAATAATGAATATGATTCAAAACGAAGGATATTAATTGTGTTTCAGGATGATACCAATTATGTTGTCACACTTAAAAGCACGGGAAATATAATTGCAGGTGTCAACTCCACCAACTCCACCATGGATTTGCCAAGACATTTTACGTGACAGACATGAAAGGAGAACTGCTATAAAAATCACCTGCCACACAACGCTGTAGGCCATATAGAAAAACAGGAACTCAATTGAAGCCGTGAGTTGCATATAAAGTACCAGTCAAAAGTTGACACACCTACTCATTCAAAGGTTTCTTTAATTGTACTATTTTCTACATGGTATAATAGTGACGACATCAAAACTATGAAATAACACATGGAATCATGTAGTAACCAAAAAGTGTTATTTTATACTTGAGATTCTTCAAAGTAGCTAACCTTTGCCTTAATGACAGCTTTGCATGCACTTCACATTCTCTCAACCAGCTTCACCTGGAATGCTTTTCCAACAGTCTTGAAGGAGTTCCCACATATGCTGAGCACTTGTTGGCTGGTTTTCCTTCACTCTGCAGTCCAACTCCTCCCAAACCATCTCAATTGGGTTGAAGTCTGGTGATTGTGGAGGCCAGGTCATCTGATGCAGCACTCAATCACTCTCCTTGGTCAAATAGCCCTTACACAGCCTGGAGGTGTGTTGGGTCATTGTCTTGTTGAAAAACAAATGATAGTGGGACTAAGCCCAAACCAGATGGGACGGTGTATAGCTGCAGAATGCTGTGGTAGACATGCTGGTTAAGTGTACCTTGAATTCTAAATAAATCACCAGCAGTGTCACCAGCAAAGCACCCCCACACCTTCTCCATGCTTCACGGTGGGAACCACACATGTGGAGATCGGTTCACCTACTCTGCATCTCACAAAGACACACCGGTTGGAAACAAAAATCTCAATTTGGACTCAAGACCAAAGGACAGATTTCCACCAGTCTAATATCCATGGCTCGTGTTTCTTAGCCCAAGCAAGTCTCTTATTATTAGTGTCCTTTAGTAGTGGTTTCTTTGCAGCAATTCGACCATGAAGGCCTGATTCACGCAGTCTCCTCTGAACAGTTGATGTATCTGTTACTTGGAACACTGTGAAACATTTATTTGGGCTGGTAACTAATTAACTGATCCTCTACAGCAGAGGTAACTCTGGGTCTTTCTTTCCTGTGGCGGTCCTTATGAGAGCCAGTTTCGTCATATCTCTTGATGTTTTTTGCGACTGCACATGAAGAAACTTTCAAATGTTTCTGTATTGGCTGATCTTCATGTCTTAAAGTAATGTACTGTCATTTCTCTATGCCTATTTGAGCTGTTCTTACCATAATATGGACTTGGTCTTTTACCAAATAGGGCTATCTTCTGTATACCACCCCTACCTTGTCACAACACACCTGTTAATTGAAATGCATTCCAGGTGACTAACTCATGAAGCTGGTTGAGAGAATGCAAGAGTGTCAAGGCAAAGGCGAGACTGTCAAGGGAAAGGATGGCTACTTTGAAGAATCTAAAATATATTTTGATTTGTTTATTACATGTGCTATTTCATAGTTGATATCGTCACCATTATTCTACAATGTAGAAAATAGTACAAATAAAAGAAAAACCCTGGAATGAGTAGGTTTTCAAACTTTTGACTGGTACTGTACATGTTCCTATTCCTAACACTATCCTTATCCCATCAAAGGTGTATTGTCAATCAGATCATAATAAGTAGTGAAAAACAGACGGTTTATTTATTATCTGAAATGTCAGCTGTTTGGCTACCACAAGAGAAGGCTTGGAAATGGTGACTGATGACAAATCAACAAAATGGTTCTCAATAGGGTCTTGCAATATAGTTAGGCCTATGTGATATTGTAACTACCAAGCAACAAAGACATTCATGTCGTTCTGGTTCAGGCATCACCATGTATCACCATGCTTGAGGCAACAATGTAAATTCCTGCACTATCAAAATAGTAACCATGTGTAATGAAGTCAGAGTTGATGTGTTAAAAGCTTTATATTTCAAAAAGGTCCTATTAAGTTATAATCAAAAAGGTACAAGTGTTTTATCAGACTTTTAAAGTCAAGCTCAATGAAGTGGAATGCAGCCAAATAGGGTTGCCAAAGCTTAAAACGTAGTCGAGGGTGAATATAACCTACAGGACTGTATACAGCAACTAATGACAGTGACCGCATATAGAGCACATAAGAAGAATCAGGTAGACATTGCATTGATTGGACTGAAAATATGGAGTACGTAATGAGTAGCCTACACTGAGTATCAAAGTCGTAAGTGTGACCTCTTTTAATAAAAAAATGAAATAAAATGTAAAAAAAGTGCTCAGGGCAGGATGCCAGGACTGAGTGGGAGTGTGCACCCAATGCTATCCTATGGATTCCCATACCGTGTCCCCTGTAATACAATTTCCTTCTGCTGTCTAAAATACAGACAAGCCATAAGGTACAGTAGCAATGCTATGGGCTCAATTATTTGCAAATAGCTTTAAGTATCCAGAGTCTTAGACTTTAGTTTTGATTTACAGACCAATTTGTCTGAAATGTAAACAAATAGGTGCTGGCCCAGAGCCATTGTAACTTAAGTCCTGACAGATCTGGTCAAGCACTGCTTAACCACCCCCACACACAGTTATTTTAATGTTTTGAATAAGAACTTAATGCCACTGACAGACCTGTGAATTTGTTTAGCTGATTCAGCAGTAAGCACCATGGCAACTATGCATGAGGGAATTTCCATATTAAAGAACCAATGAGCACCAATGTGAAGTTTATAGTATCAAATGAACGCTAACACTACTTTATGTTTTATTAAGGCATATAAACATGTTTCAACCATTTCTTATCCTAAATATTTGGAATAAGGAAAACTTTGATTTCTGGTAAAACATGGAAAAGGGGTCTTGATAACACCTACAAGAAAACGTCTTAAGGAATTAGAATTTAAACCCTGACAACTAGTAAACATTTAATTTGGGGGAAATTATTTGCCTTCTGTAAGTTTAAGAAATATTGCCTGGTGTCTCGTCATTCTGTTACCATAAATCAACAATTTCTCTCCCTCATGAGGGAGGGTTATAAAAGTTTACAGAATTAACAAGTAAAAGGAAGACCTAGCATTTAGTTTGTGTTTTCACGGATCATATTGTTTAGGAATCCATAGTAGTCACAAACCACAGTAGATTACTGTATAGTAAAAAAAAAGTCGAGTATAGTTCAGATGAGTACAGTATAAAGTAATATACTCCACGATACGTTTCATTACTGCGCTCTACTGGGCTGTACTGTGACACCCACACTTGTGAAACAGAGGTCTATGATTGGTACAGATTTGGTCCATTCCGGACCAACCAAATTTGGTCTTGTTTTGGGGGCAGAGCTCATTAGAATAACAGTAGAATAATACCCAAACATGCAAAGGAGGATATTACATGTTTCTACCTTTGTGTACCTATTCAGGATACATCACCATGAAGAGAATGCATTTCTGTAGAGTACAGATCAAGGACTCATGTTATTATGTTGCAGTCATTAAGTCAAGGTGTCATAATAGCTGACACCCCATTCTGTCTGCAGACATATTTTTAAATCTTAATTCCGAGTAGATATTTAAGAGTTTTGGAAGAAGAAAAAAAAGTGGCCACAAACTGAGGGACATTTTACTGTCATTCTGTTACCAAACTCTGATTCTGCACTGTTCCTCAAGTAAATTAGTTTTAGTAAAATTTCAGTGGTATTTGTTCAAAGTAGACTTCTGCATATCAGTGTATGGTTTGTTCAAAACTTTGAACAAACCATGTTTGGCATAAATTGAAATGTGAAACAAAGTCTTAGTGTAATTCCGTTCCTGTGGAATTGCCCATGGTCCGGTCCACTGTATTTTCCACAATAGGCCTAATAAAGATTCCTGGGATAATCCATTTGTAATCATGTCAAAAGGCAGGAGTGGCAGCATTCAGTGAGGAGACCGATATTTCAGGTCCGATCTGACACTCACATATCTCTTGACCAAGTTCCATTCTTGGAATGAGTTCTTCATTCATCGCTGCTCATTTAACAAAGGGGCTGTTGTTTGTGTGGCCATGGGGAAGCAGAACTAAGTAGTGTGGGACAGTTCCTCTCCCAAAGTTCCCCCTGACCAGTGCACCACCAATCCCTCTCCCAGACTCCCTAGTCTTTGTAAAGGACAATCTGTCATCGGGTTGGCACTGGGAAGTGGGAACCTTCGCCTGAACAAGGGACTTTGGGCACCAACCCCAGAATGGCTTTAACCAAAATCCCCCTAGCCCGCCCTCCCCAATTTCAGCTTTCAACTCCCGGTAGGACATTTGTGTGGTTTTCTATTGGAATTAGTCAGACATAATTGGCTCGGCCACAACAGTACCCAGTGAAACAGTGCCGAGGGGAAGGACTGCATGTTTGTCAGCTCCATAGTGCTTTGTGGCAATCCCTTACTTACCCTTGTGACATAAGAGGTATAGTATAAGTGCATCAGTAACCTTGTATCATAAAAGGCATGTATATGATAATGTACAAAGTTATGGTGTACATTGGTCTGATAAAAAGGTTTCAGATGGCATATTTATACAGGTTTTTCACACTAAAGTACATGCATGAACCAAAGTACGCCGATAGTGGAGATTAAATTAGTTAGCATGAAAAATACTGATACCATCACAATGCCATCCTATACTATGGGTTTAGGCTGTCATGCTACAACACTCACAAATTGGAGTGGAGAGAGAGCGAGAGAATGGGTGGGGCAGTACTGACACAGCTCTATGAATTCATGAAAAACTTGATCACATACACTTGTTCAGAGAGTCATAGCTTGAGCTGTTCTAGAGTTTGTTAAATATAGAGGTTATCTTGTGAACCAATCAAATTTGATTACATTAAATAAAGACATTCAAGGGGAATTATCAATTGAACAGTGCATTGCTCAACAAGTATCAATCAACACCTCATACCTGATTGAGAAAATAACCGAGTTTGAGACACTGCACTTCTGACATTCTACTAAACCAAAGCCAACTAGTTAGTCAAGGGATGGGCAACTTCAGTCCTCGGGAGCCTGAGTGTGACACCACTCTGCCCCCCAAGGACTGGAGAAGCCCATCCCCGAGCTAGTCGTTTGAAATTCTAGGGCAGGTTGTAAAATGAAGAAAGTAATGCTGATATTTTGACAACATGAACTCACTGTTTGAACATTTTCTCCATATCTTTGATTTGTTTCCTGGAGAATTCCTTGAACTCAGTGTAGGGGTTGAAGACCTTCATGCTCGGCTGATGGTGTTCACCCACTCCGTCGTTCAACTCCCCCCGCCGCATGAGTTTAGCGCCCAACTCAGAGTCTGCGTTCGCTGTGGCTGCCTTCTCCTCACCCGCACCGTTTTCATGTCCCTGACCACCCTCATCAACGGCCACCGGTTCCTCGGCACCGTCTTCTATCTGCAGCCGACGGCTGAGCTTTGACGACAGCTCGTCTGTGGCCATTTTAATGTGTTTCAAACGCTGCTGTATCTAACGTTAACTACAAAACAGATGAGACACCGAGAGCGCATACACCACGGCAATATCTGCGGTCCATAGGCATGCGCCGGTCTCCTGCGTGTTTACTCCTGTGTAGACAGTCGGAATGATTCTGGAATGCTAATTACCCTGGAAAATATCAGAATCCTCTTCCAGCAAGCAAGGACAGTGTGCGATTGTACAGCGTCAGCGAGGCGCACGAATATCGCAATCGAGTGACTATATCCACTGAAGTACGCTGACAGCTAACTACGTAGGTTGGCTTTCAATCCCGTCACCACGCCTTTTAAAGGGACGCATGACAAGAATTTCCAACGTCACCAAACGTAGATTATAGCACATTTATTGCATATTCCTGACATATGTGTCAAAAGCGCTTCACCTTTTTCCCACAGTGTGCTATGATGACCGCGCACCTACAAATAAAATTCCATGACCCCAAAAAATATAAATATAGTCCACGCATTGGATTAAGACCATATCCCCATCCTTTACAATAATAATATTTTGTGTCAGGAAGATACAGAATGGTTCACTTCAGACCGCCTACTTTACTCACAAAGTGTGTCCTAAATGAAGTTATACCTGCCCCAAACAGGTGTTTAATATGGGAACTTTGTCTGACGCTTTACATGCAGGTTATATAGGTTATACATTTGAATTGTGTCATGGAATCACATCACCAGATTACTCTACTCTGCCTACTCTATTCATAAATGGCCAGCCAAAATGATCACTTAGTTTGAATACACTCACTTTTAGTAGTATACAAAACTCTCTGACCATAAACGTTCAACGCTACACTCTTGAAATACTAAACAAAAATCTAAATGTAACATGCAATATATTCAACAGAGTTACAGTTCATATAAGGAAATCAGTCTATTGAAATCAATTAAATAGGTCCTAATCTATGGAATTCACCTGACTGGGCTGGGGCGCAGCCATAGATGGGCCTGGGAGAGCATAGGCTCACCCACTGAGGAGCCAGTGTAACTTTAGACCGTCCCCTCGCCCATACCCGGGCGCGAACCAGGGACCCTCTGCACACATCAACAGTCACCCACGAAGCATCGTTACCCATCGCTCCACAAAAGCCACGGCCCTTGCAGAGCAAAGGGAACTACTACTTCAAGGTCTCAGAGCAAGTGACGTCACCGATTGAAACACTATTTAGCGCGCACCACCGCTAACTAAGCTAGCCGTTTCACATCCGTTACACCAGGCACAGCCAATCAGAATGATTGTGGTTACACGTGGTCTACGGTTGTGAGGCCAGTTGGATGTACTGCCAAATTCTCTAAAACAACATTGGAGGCAGTTTACGGTAGAGAAATTAACATTCAATTCTCTGGCAAAAGATCTCATGGACATTCCTGCAGTCAACATGCTAATTGCACCTCAAAACTTGAGACATCTGTGGCATTGTGTTGTGTGACAGAACTGCACATTTTAGAAATGCCTTTTATTGTCCAGGTGCTCCTGTTTAATTGTCATGCTGTTTAATCAGCTTCTTGATATGCCACACCAGTCAGGTGGATGGATTTTCTCGGCAAAGGAGAAATGCTCACTAACAGGGATGTAAACAAATTTGTGCACAACATTTGTAGATTTTAAATGGATCTAAACTGGCATACTTGTCCTGTGTATTAAACTGTATTATAATATTGCAGCGACCTTAACACAACATCTAGCGACCTCATTAAGCAGTTCCTACCTGATGGCGTAATGGTTAAGGTGTTGACTTGACAATTGATGGACCCAGGTTTGAGTCCCAGTCAGAGCTACCCCTGAATTCACCACAATATAGTAACAGATTAAAGAGTTAGCTGCACTGACAACATGTGGGAGGTATTGTAAATCTGTCTTTGAGGTTTATAGTCCAATCTCTGTCTGCCAAGCATATTTAAATGACTCAATTACTTCCTCTTGATCCTTTCAAATAATAGCCTAGATCTGCCATTCAGTTGCTCTGTACACAGAAAATCTGGTCTACATTTGTGCTCACAAGTGGAATTACACATTTTAATAGATCAGCAGATGTGGTGTTTTGTGCAGGTAACTAATTGAAACCCATAAGCAAACTGAGGTCGTGTTCCCCTGCTCAGACGTTGCATCCCTCAACCAATGGCTGCATGCCACTTCATCAACTGTGTCGTCAACTGACAGATTGCTATAACATTTGATGTGGTTAGCTGATACAATGTCTGGATAGGTATTTTAAGATCTGTCAGGCGTCAGCCATGACTGAGCAGAGGAACGCACCCTGAGTCATGTGCTATGACTCACGCATGGGAGGCTTGGCTTCTCTGAATCTATGAAGGAGGGGCTGCCTCAGCCAGCAACACCCACTCTACCTGAGTCACACCATATATGGAGCGAGACGGGAGAAAATAGAGCTGTATCGCATTAGTGGAAACCAAGACTGTTCTCAGGGCAGGTCTGCCGGTTTTGACTTTTTGTAGCAGGTTAGGAGAACTTACACAGCAGGTTAGGAGAATTAACGTGGCAGGTTAGGAGAATTAGGTTAAGAAAAAGATTAAGGCTAGATAAAATGCTAAAATTTTCCCTGACTCGACTCAAACAGACAGCATCTAGCTACAACCAGGCCTGCCCTGAGAACAGTCTTTGTTTCAACTAATGCAATGCAGCAAGAAATAGAGAGGATTTCCGACAGAGGAAAGGGAGATGGGAGGAAAGATCAAAGCTCTCAATACCATGGTATCAAAATCACTGTCGGATGAAAAAGGAATTTAGCCATTATGACAAAAAAGCAAGGAAGTCTTGAAATGTAACAGCTTAGTAACAGCTTATATAACATATTTAATCAAATAACAGTGATTGTCATTTAAATCATCTCTAAGTGCACCACAAATAGATGAACAAACAAGTATAAGTACTGATTAAGCAAACAGGGATGAATACTATCAATACATTGCAATAATAATAGTGATACTAAATGGAAAAACGATAATCATAAATCAACTGAATTAAAAAATGGATCCAAGTACCACAAGCAAATCTAGTATGCATACTGTATTCTCCATGACCCAGTGCAATAACAAACATTATTTTATTTCAAACAGTAAAGTAAAAACTAGACACAGTGATTAATGAACACAACAGGCTGTGCATGTTCCTATATCTTTCGTCTTTTCCATTCCTTATGTCCAACAACACTGCACTGGCACTCCCCAAAATCAATAATATCAAGGCACAGAGGAGCAACATGTTGAAACAAATGAATGTAGGAGATTCTTTTCTGCAGAGTACATTACACTCTTAGAAGTAAAGAAGCCTGGAAGAACATTTTGGGGTTCTAAAAATTGCCACACAGAGGCAACCTTTCCGATTCAAAAAGGTTATTTGAGGAATACCTGTGTAAATGTTCAAACCGGAACCTTTTTGTGATGGGAGGGGTTAAATGTTGTACCTTTTTACACTGAACAAATATATAAATGCAACATTAAATCATTTCAAAGGTCTTACTGAGTTACAGTTCATATAAGGAAATCAGTCAATTGAAATAAATAAATTAGGCTCTAATTTATGGATTTCACATGACGGAATACAAATATGCATCTGTTGGTCATAGATACTTTTTTTTTTAAAGATAGGGGCGTGGATCAGAAAACCAGTCAGTATCTGGGGTGATCACCATTTGCCTCAAGCAGCAGATGTCCCCTTAGCATAGAGTTGATCTGGCTGTTGATTTTGGCCTTTGGAATGTTTCCCCACTTGTCTTCAATGCTGTGCGAAGTTGCTGGATATTGGCGTTAACTGGAACATGCCTTCATACACGCGCAATGGTTGACATGTCTGGTGAGTATGCAAGTCATGGAAGAACTGGGACATTTTCAGCTTCCAGGAATTCTGATACCGATTCTTGCGACATGGGGCCATGCATTATCATGCTAAAACATGTGGTGATGGCATCGGACGAATGGCACGACAATAGGCCTCAGGATCTCGTCACGGTATCTCTGTGCATTCATATCGCCATCGCTAAAATGCAATTGTGTTCGTTGCCCGTAGTTTATGCCTGCCCATACCATAACCCCACCGCCACCATGGGGCTCTCTGTTCACATCGTTGACATCAGCAAATCGCTCGCCCACACGACACGCTGTCTGCCATCTGCCCAGTACAGTTGAAACTGCGATTCATCCGTGAAGAGCACACTTTTCTAGCGTGCCAGTGGCCATCGAAGGTGAGCATTTTCCCACTGAAGTCAGTTACGACGCCAAACTGCTGTCCCTGGTGAGGACAATGAGCACACAGGTGAGCTTCCCTGAGACAGTTTCTGACAGTTTGTGCAGAAATTCTTTGGTTGTGCAAATCCAGTTTCATTAGCTGTCCGGGTGGCTGGTCTCAGACAATCCCAAAGGTGAAGAAGCCAGATGTGGAGGTCCTGGGCTAGAGTGGTCACACGTGGTCCGTGGTTGCGAGGCTGGCGGGACGTACTGCCAAATTCTCTAAAATGATGTTGGATGCGGCTTATGGTAGAGAAATTAACATTCAATTCTCTGGCAACAGCTCTGATGGACATTCCTGCAGTCAACATGACAATTGCACGCTCCCTCAAAACTTGCGGAATCTGTGGCAGCTTCTTGATATGCCATACCTGTCAGGTGGATGGATTATCTTGGCAAAGGGGAAATTGTCACTAACAGGGATGTAAACAAATACATTTTATTTCAGCTCATGAAACATGGGACCAACACTTTACATGTTGCATGTATATTTTTGTTCGGTGTAATAATATATTGTTGAAGTGGCTGCTTATCAGAAAATACTGTCATATGTATACTTTATACTTATTTATACTGTCAGATGTAGGTCAACTGAACCTCAATGCTTTTACAAACTCTGTGTGAATGAATCTCAACACAGATAGCCTACATTATAATAAAACAAAACAGAATAGTCTTTAAGTAAATGACCAGTGAGGAGAGGTCAAGCTTGACTCAGCATTGCTAATGGAAGATGAGCTGAGCTAGCTGTTTGCGAAGGCAATGGTGCAAACCAGGGGCACTCTGCTGATTATAAAAAGATGAAAGCCAAAATCTGGTGTTAAGTTTCAGCCCAAACAGTAGCATTGTGACTGAGCTGAGGGATGGGAGCTGGAGAAATGCAACCACTGCCAACTTCATCGGCGCAGTTACGAATGTAAGGACTAAACAGGCCATAAAATGTTTAAGTTATATTCCTCAAGAACAAGATCATGAATTGATTTTACCATTGAACAACAGGAAATATCCCAGATTGTGCCTTTAAGGAACACGCTGGAATATGCACAGTGCCAATTAGCTGGTTGTGTCCACTCAGAAGGGGCTGACTGAGGAGGAGCAGTAATTGCTGAGGTCAACACATATAATTAGCAACAACTCAACACAGCGCTGTGTGCCAGCTGAAATCAAAGGCATACCAATGCCAGTGAGTGACATGCTCATGTTAAAAACAGACATAATTGATCCTGATTAATGAAAGCAGACAAACTATAATGGCGTCTGGAGATGAATCAGTGGTTTGTCTGTGATGGTCCAGACAATAAAAACAAAAGTGCATAGAGTGACAAACATGTCTGAAAGACACCGAAACAAGTAGTAATGCATTGGGGTGAAGTTATACTGATGCACATGGCCATAGAGGTAGGTAGACCATAGCAAACATCAGAGAGGAGCAATGATGACAGACTGATGCAGCCTTTTGCCTGGAGGCAACAAAGAAACATTGTACCATCAAAAAAAATTGTACCATCTGCTTGTATGCACTAAAATACCAAATCTGGGTCAGTGAGCGAGGAAGACAAGAAGCTTTTTTAGGAGTAGCCCTCATTATCTCTTACGACAGGGATCATCAACTAGATTCAGCTGCGGGACAATATTTTCTCGAGCAGACGGTCAGAGGCCCGGAACATAATAATTTGAAATAATAATAGAAATAATTTGTAGACTGCAAATTGATCGCAAAAACCCCCAAACAGATATCATATTTCACAAAAGCATATAATCATTTCAAACCTATATTTGTATACGATCACATATATTTCTCCATTATGCGTGAGATTACTTTGGAACAGATTTCCAAAATTAAAATGACTTTGAGCTGATTTGCTGGTGTTTTTACAGTCTTAATAGAGAGAGAAACCAAACCATGTACTGGCTCTATTATCTGTGGCATCTGCTTTATGTAGAACAATGGAGGATTAATATCCTGAATAATAGATTTTGCACATGCACACATACACAATCACATGCACAAACCGAGAGAGACTCACACATAGGCCTACTCACTCACACACGTCATGAACACTGCCACACGTCACAAACACGCACTCAAAACAACACACTGATGCGCATGCTCGCTCACGCTTGACCCTTTCACACCTTCCCACATACACATACGCACCTATACACACAAACCACTCTCTCTCATCCTATGCTCACGTGACTGTGACGGTGTGTGCTGCTGTGAGCAAGAAAAGGCTCTGATGATGAATAAATGAATCAGCTTTTCTCTCTGCCCACTGCGATAACGGACGACAACATCCTCGAGGCATGGCGAGGAGGGCGGGTGTGGGGGAGGAGGTCTACTGCAGATAGGAGGAATAACAGACTCCTTTTTTCTTTGTATCTGCGGTTCAGGGGCATATTCCTGTCATTAGCACTCACACTCCCGAAATAGCCGCTCAAATGGACGCCTTGGCCATTTTTTTTTATTGCTGAGATATCGCAATGACGTGTCAACCAAAATATTATACTGTATCGGCAGAAATGTCTGCAGAAGAACGCATTTGTATTGTCGTGCATAAAGACGGCCTCATTTTCCGTGGTGAATGGATGAACAAGAGCGGTGAAGTGTTCCGGCTAAAATAATATAGCTGTGGCAGATAGCCCGACAGACTTTTTACATTCAAAGCTCAGAGGGAAGCTGAGAAAAGCTGCCTTTGAAACACACATCATTAGCACCCACATGCTCATGCATTGACTATTCCATCATCTCTATAGGGGCATTCACTCATTACGATGTGGTGCAAAGCTATACAGTATATAGAACGAATGGCTCTGATGTGTGGGAGTATACAGCCACCAGCAGAAACGTCCTCATGGCCAGAAGCAGCGGTACAGTACGCGTGAAGCAATGAAATAGACTGACGCTGACTTGAATGGGACGGTGAGTTCTAGTAGACCTGCTGTGCTATATTTCTAATTCTATGGTGTGACGCACACTAGCAGTGTTCACTAGTCTCGTAGTAATGAGTGTCCTCCGCTGTTCAAGTCAAAAGGACCCTTGAGCCGGTCTCCTTGCCCCTGGTGTCCAGTCACTCCAGTGTAGGGCAGGATTACAGTACATTAGGAGGGCTCTGTCAGTGGTGGGGCCTGTTGAGGCTGCTGCTGTACAATGGCCAGCTCCAGCTTGGAGGCCATCTTGCCAAACTCCTTCTTCCCCAGCTGCCTCTTCAGGGTCTCCATCTCGTACTCTCTCTTCTTCAGCCTCTCCAGCAGGCTGGATGTCTTCGCTGTCGCCTGTTCAGAAGAAGAGTACTTAATTATCAATTTTCTATACAGTCCATGGAAATGTGTTTTTGGCAGAGGAAGACAGGGGCCCTATTGGAATATCTTCAAAATGTAGCCTCAGTTCCCCTCTTCCTTGAGGTAACCATTCATCTGACTGGATAAGTGAAGATATGGTTTCCACCCTACTGATTTCTCCAATCCAACCATATCAGATACTCTGAACTAGCCTCCCTCCTTATTAGTATTAGCAGCTATAATTAACACTTCTGGGGGCTGCAATGGTAGTGTGTTTGTGTGTGTGTGTTATGTGTGTGCGGGCGTGCAGTAACACGCAAGCAGAGAGAAAAATGTGCAGTTTTATAGCTAATCTCCTGCTATTCTATAGATTCTGCCATGAGGCTGAGAGAAAATGCAGCAGTTTTAAATATAATTTATTGGTATTCTATACATTTTGCCCTCAGGCTGAGAGAAAATGTTGCAGTTTTAAAGCTGATAACGGGGGCTGCGGGGGTGTGTGTTACACCTCTGTGTGCATGTGAATTATTAATAGGTGACAGTGACATTTCTATTGATCTTTAGATTATGCTAGTGTGGTAGACGGACTCACACAGCCAGTGGTTGAGGTAATGAGGATCATGAAAAGAGATAGCCTACTGGAGGTACAGTTAGATGGGTATGTTTACTTCAAACAACAAACTGTGATTTTTGTGTGGAGTAGCGGCAAGTCAGAACCACCAATTTTTTGTTGTTGTTGGTAGGACTGGAGAGGAGAGACAATATAGGATGACTATACTATGTTCAAAAATCATTCATTAAATATCACAAAGTTCATCTGGAAGCCACTTCCTTGGAACAGAACCAAGCAGACAAGCAACTTACGCTAGTATATTGTAAATCTAGGATGTTAACGGTTTGTGGACTAAAACAGTGACATCACTGCGTGTAGAGTGAGGGAAAGTATGCTGGGTGGAACGGTATCTGCCAGGAGAAGGATAGGAGCCCAGGATACAGCTGTTTTATAACACCATTGGGTTTCATCTAATGGGTTTTCACAAAGTTCCACAATGCAAACGTGTCTTTCTGTATTGTGTTCATACTGTCAAATAAAAAATGGAATAAAAAAACAAACAGTTGATACGAGCAGCAGAGGAATCGTGTGTCTGTTTGTCTATCCAGCTGTGGCTCTGGCTCACCTTGTCGCCGGCCTCAGTGAGGACACAGCTGTGAGAGGCTGTCTTCCCACTCCTCCTCTGGACTTTCTCCACACTCACTGCCTGTGGAGGGAAGAGAGAGGGGAAAGGGAGGTATGAGACGGAGGGGAGAGAGATGAGAGGGAGGGAAGAGAGGGGTTTGAGAGGGAGAAAGGAGGGAGGGAGGGAGGTTAAGAAGGAATGAGGGAATAGAGGAGAAGACAGGGGAGGGTGAAAATGGAGGAAAGCAAACAAAGGCTGCGTTTAGACAGGCAGCCCAACTCTGATCTTTTTTCCACTAATTGGTCTTTTGATCAATCAGATCAGATCTTTTCACATCAGATCTTGCCATAAAAATAGTGCTATTAATATGAAGCGTTTTACGCTTAATTAAGGTTATGCTGAATACTTGCTATTTATGCTGAAAACATGCTGCTGATACCAATCCTCACCCTGATTCATAGACACATTAAGCTGAGTCCATCTTAATCATGGATATGAGATATTAAGCTTAAACACATAGTGAGACAGAGGGGCCCGGGGGCCACAGTATACCTTTCAATTACTGATCTGTTAACTTACAGTCAATTTACATGAATGGCACTATGCTACAAACAACCAGAGAATGGCCACTATGATGACTGGAATCAAGGTAGTTTTGTTAACATGACTGTGGAAAATAAAAGTTTGGCCACTCTAAAATTCACTGTAAAAGCATATTGCCTTTTGGTACACACGGTATCTGCTGTTGAATAAAATGGCTGTTTTAAACGTCAGTTCACAATCACACTGGATTAGGCCATGTCCCATAGTACTCATACACAGAGTATAAAGCCTTTTTAAAGTGTCAAGTTATGACACCCTACCCTACCCTAAGACATGGCCCAAACTGTCATTTGACACATAATTGCTGTTGCATAGAATACCATTTTGGACTACTATATATCCCATACAGGATCGGTGCCGATCCTGTAGGGGATATATAGTAGTCCAAAATGGTAAAACAGTAATTTTATTCAACAGCAGATACTGTGTGTGCCAAAAGGCAATAGGCAGTATTAATAAACTAACTAGGCACATTTGGGCAGTCTTGATACAACATTTTGAACAGAAATGCAATGGTTCATTTAATCAGTCTAAAACTTTGCAGTAATAACAACATTTCCCAGGACATAGACATATCTGATATGAACCAAGCATAACTAGGCACATTTGGGCAGTCTTGATACAACATTTTGAACAGAAATGCAATGGTTCATTTAATCAGTCTAAAACTTTGCACATACACTGCTAGTGGCCAAAATCGAAATTGCGCCAAATCTGGAATATTACATTTTGCCTCCCTCTTCCATTTCAAAGATGTAAAAAACACATGTTTCTTATTTGTATTATATTTTTACCAGATATGTGTTATATTCTCCAACATTAATTCACATTTCCACAAACATCAAAGTGTTTCCTTTCAAATGGTATCACGAATATGCATATCCTTGCTTCAGGTCCTGAGCTACAGGCAGTTAGCTTTGGGAATGTAATTTTAGGCGAAAATGGGGAAAAAGGGGTCCAATCCTTAAGAGGATGGCTGTGTTACATATTCTATAAGCGCCTTTGGAAAGCATTTAGACGCCTGGACTTTTTCCACATTTTGTTACGTTACAGCCTTATTCCAAAATGGATTCAAATATTTTTTTTCTTCTCAGCAATCTACACACAATACCCTATAATGAACAAAGCAAAAACTGGTTTTTAGAATTTATTCCTTTGCTATGAGAAAATTGAGCTCAGATGCATCATGTTTCCATTGATCCTACTTGAGATGTTTCAAGGACTTGACTGGAGTACACCTGTAGTAAATTCAATTGATTGGACATGATTTGGAAAGGCACACACCTGTCTATATAAGGTCCCACAGTGCATGTCAGAGTAAACACCAAGCCATGAGGTTGAATGAATTGTCTGTAGAGCTCAGAGACAGGATTGTGTCGAGGCACAATTTTTATGCAGCATTGAAGGTCCCCAAGAACACAGTGGCCTCCATCATTCTTACATGGAAGAAGTTTGGAACCACCAAGTCATTTAGGGGGTATTGTGTCTAGATTGATAATGGGGAAAAATTATTTAATACATTTTAGAATAAGACTGTAATGTAAGAAAATGTGGAAAAAGTCAAGGGGTCTGAATATTTTCCGAATGCACTGTATATACTTGTATGACCACTGGTACTGTAGATGCTATTGACTCATACTGCATGTAATAATGAGCCTTAGGTTATAGGTTCAGCCCTATGGTCAATTGCCATTCTGCATCCCAATGAGACACCATTAGCATTTCCTAAGATTGTTCCAAGTTAGTTATCTATCTACTTGATATTACCGTAGATGGAGGAAATTTACCTTACTTAAGCACTTACTTGATTTTTGATCAATCCATACATGCTTGAACAGCACAACAAAGCCTGAGGAAGGGTCTGTCTGTCTGTCTGTCTGTCTGTCTGTCTGTCTGTCTGTCTGTCTGTCTGTCTGTCGTCTGTCTGTCTGTCTGTCTCTGTCTGTGTCGTGTGTGTGGACTTGCTTAGTGGACAATCGACTAGTCATGTCCATTTTCAATGGACTCAGCATAGCTTGTCTGAGGGTGAGCAAATTACCTGGAACAAAAGTATGAGGTTCTTGTGTCTGTTCTGTTAATAATGGCCCCAGGTAAATTACACAATTCCTACCATACCATGACTGGCATTCAACGGCACCGTCTGTAAGAATTTTACCACAGCTGTTGTTTTCCAAATACTACCTACCCATGCATACCTAGAAGTAGTAACATTGATGAAGCAGAAACAGTCAGGTACCCAGCAAAGTTGAACTAGCTGGACTAGATACATTTTAGGTGTTACAAAGCAAATCACCCCATGGGTTGGACTGTTGAACTCCGTTCTACCAGGCTCCTTTCTATACCTTATGGCTCTTTACGGCCCTGGTGTTAAGGCCGATCTCCTGGTCCAGCCTATTGTACATCAAGGTGAATATGTGTTACAAAACAAATAGGCCTCTGGGTTCGTTGAGTGTTTCACTCCGCTCTACGACTTTCTATACCTTACGGCTCTTTACGGCCCTGGTGTTTAGGTCTATCTCATGTTCCAGACGACTCTGGGTGTGGCGCAAGGCCTCGCGGAGCAGGCAGCTCTCTTGGCTCTCCGTCTCCAGCTCGGTCCTCAGCATATCCAGCCTGGACTGGAGTTGCTGGCCCGCCGCCTGGCTCTCCCTGGGCGGGGGAGGGGAGGGAAGCAGAGGGGGAGGACAGATGTAATAGACATGTATCAATGATCAAATCAACCTAACTACAATCCTGTTTCAAGTCACTTGAGGCAGGTGGGTTTTCTACTCATCAATCAAATGGGTTGACACATTACGTAAACACCAACCAATAAAAGTAGGTAAAATAAATAGTTGACTCTTGTGTTGCTCCTACGGTAGGCAGCTAGCGGGTGATTGGTTGGTAAGAGTGTGGTGCTAGCAATTCCAAGTTATATTTGGTAAATTTCTGCAGGGATTACATACAAATTATAAAAATGTATGCACTCACTGTACTGTATATTGCTTTGGATAAAAGTGTCTGCTAAGTGGCATTGTCACGATCGTTATAATGAATGCCGAACCAAGGCTCAGCGTACATAGAGTTCCACATTAATTCAAATTAAACTTACAAAAAAAAACAATAAACAGCCAAACGAAAGGTGACGTCATAGCGTGCTCACAGGCCAATACACAGAAACAAAATCCCACAAAACACTGGGGGAAATGGCTGCCTAAATATGATCCCCAATCAGAGACAACGATAAACAGCTGCCTCTGATTGGGAACCATACCAGGCCAACATAGACATACAATAACCTAGATAACCCACCCTAGTCACACCCTGACCTAACCAACACAGAGAATAAAAGGCTCTCTATGGTCAGGGCGTGACAGGCATATTTATAGTAATTTCATGAAAATACACTATTGAGGAAAGGGATCTAGTTCATGGCCCTGTATTCCCTTCTTTTACTTCCCTACCTGAGAGTAGTCATTTCTCTATGCTGCTGCTGCAGTAGGGTTTCACTTCGCTGGGCCTGGCTGTGCTGTAGGGCCATGCAGCTCCGGAGCAGCTCCAGGTCTGCGTGACGCAAAGAAGCCAGACTGGCCCTCTCCTCCTGGGGCAGGTGCTGCAGGGACACACACCCCTGCAGCTGGCCCTCGCTCAACTCCAGAGCCTCGCACAGCGCCCGTGCCAGATCCAGGTACTGAGAGAGAGAGAGAGAGAGAGAGAGAGAGAGAGAGAGAGAGAGGGAGAGGGAGAGAGACAAATAGAGAGACAAATAGAGAGACAAATAGAGAGAGAGAGAGAGAGACAAATAGAGAGAGAGAGACAAATAGAGAGATACACAAATAGAGAGAGAGACACAAGTAGAGAGAGAGAGAGACAAATAGAGAGAGAGAGAGACAAATAGAGAGAGAGACAAATAGAGAGAGACAAATAGAGAGAGAGAGAGAGAGAGAGAGAGACACAAATAGAGAGAGAGACAAATAGAGAGAGAGAGAGAAAAATATATATGGAGAGAGAGACAAATAGAGAGAGACAAATAGAGAGAGAAATAGAGAAATAGAGAGAGACAGAGAGACAAATAGAGAAATAGAGAGAGAGACAAATAGAGAGAGAGACAAAGACAGAATGAGAGGAGTAATTAATGATTAGTTGAATCAAGTAGGTGCTGGGCTAGGACAAATATCTGCCCACCCTGTAGCTCTCTTGGGTTAGAATTGAAGAACACTGTCATAGCCACCCACACTCTACCCCTGAGAGCATCCTTCCACTCACTGTCCTCTCGCTGAGGTCCAGGGCGTCTGATAGGTCCAGTCTGGCTGTGCGCTCCAGGGTCTCCTCCCCCAATGCTCCATGGAGTGGCCAGGCACTCTAGATTGAAATGATCATGTAACATATGACATTACACAATACTAAGTTGATAATCATAGTCATAGGCTTTAAGATGAATTTCTCAGCAGAGTGAGTATTGGGACGTGTTCATCGGGTGTATTTAATTAAGAACTTTTAATACATTTCGCAATGGGGAAAAAAAGTAACCATCTGTCTTATGTAACCATACCAAACGTAACATATCATACTAATTTGAGTTCCCGGATTTATGTTTACTATGTTACGGTTAGTCTATGAGACCAGGCTGGGTCAGGTGCTTACCACTGCAGACCTCGGTGTGCTGAGTTTGCTCGTCTCACTCCCTGCTTGTGTCTTAGGTGCCCCCTGCTGGGTGAAGCGCTCTGAGGGAACAAACAGTTACCCAAATATCAGAGAAGAGGAACACTTTGGAGGACACAAAGTTTTATAGTCTCCTAAGTCATTTAAATAAAATATATAGACAATGTACAAGGACATCGACCAAGGCATAGAGATAGGGAGCAGCACAAAAGCAGCATATTTAAGATTTTAAAAAAAAGTATTTTCCCTACTTAAATTTTTATTTATTTATCCGAGATAATCTGATATGGGGTCTTAGGGCCCCTGGTCCCTGCCCTAATTAATCCTGCAATAGCCTTTGCCGTGTTCAATTATATCACATGGGAGCAAAACATGCTGTGTGCAGGCTGTCTTTCTATATTCATAGAGTTTTGACTTTGCTTACTCAGGGGCCATGTTTGCTCCAAGGCTCCGATCCTGGCCCTCATCTCTGACAGAGCCTCCCTCTGATGCTGAATCACCTCCTTGTGCCGATAACCTCTGGACTTTGACCCCTGCTTGGCATACTCCCCAGGAGCAGTGACAGTGGCCATTTCCTGGACACAAAGGGAGAAAAAAACGACGTTTGAATCATATTCTTAAGTCATGATAGGGTCTAGAGTTTTTCCTCTGAGAGGTTCAGCTCAGGATTTCACAACTCAGAAGTAGAGGTGGGGGACAACACTAAGTGGACTATGGTTGTAGCCAAAAAGTCAATTGACATGAAGGAAGAGCTGGATGCATCACCAAATGATTGAGTATGTGTATAATGCTGAAGAGTGGTAAGTACAAAGTAGGAGGACGAGTTGAGCCTCTCACACTTAAAAGAAGACCCCAAAGGTTTAGAATGCAGCTGGATACATATTCAATCTCTCCCTATCCCAGTCTGTTATCCCCACATGCTTCAAGATGGCCATTGTTCCTGTACCCAAGAATGCAAAGGTAACTGAACTAAATGACCATCTGTCATCATTCTGTCATCATGAAGTGCTTTGAGAGACTAGTCAAGGATCATATCACCTCCAGCTTACCTGTCACCCTAGACCCATTTCAATTTGCTTACCGCCCCAATAGGTCCACAGATGATGCAATCGCCATCACACTACACTGCCCTAGCTCATCTGGACAAGAGGAATACCTATGTAAGAATGCTGTTCATTGACTACAGCTCAGCATTCAACACCATAGTTCCCTTCAAGCTCATCATTAAGCTTGAGGCCCTGGGTCTCAACCCCACACTGTGCAATTGCATCCTGGACTTCCTGATGGTCTACCCCAGGTGGTGAAGGTAGGAAACAACATTTCTACTTCGCTGATCCTCAACACTGGGGCCCCACAAGGGTGTGTGCTCAGCCCCCTCCTGTACTCCCTGTTCACCCATGACTGTGTGGCCATGCACACCTCCAACTCAATCATCATCAAGTTTGCAGACAACACAACAGTAGTAGGCTTGATTACCAACAATGACGAGACAGCCTCCAGGGAGGAGGTGAGGGCTCTCGGAGTGTGGTGTCAGGAAAATAACCTCTCACTCAACAAAACAAAGGAGATGATCGTGGACTTCAGGAAACAACAGAGGGAGCACGCCCCTATCCACATCAATGGGACAGCGTGGAGAAGGTGGAAAGTTTTAAGCTCCTTGGCATACACATCACAGACAAACTGAAATGGTCCACCCACACAGACCGTGTGGTGAAGAAGGCAACAGCGCCTCTTCAACCTCAGGAGGCTGAAGACATTTGGCTTTCCACCTAAAACCCTCACAAACTTTTACAGATGCACAATTGAGAGCATCCTGTCGGGCTGTATCACCGCCTGGTACGGCAACTGCACCACCCACAACCGCAGGGCTCTCCAGAGGACAGTGCGGTCTGCACAACGCATCACCGGGGGCAAACTACCTGCCCTCCAGGATACCTATAGCATCAGATGTCACAGGAAGGCCAAAAAGATCATCAAGAACAACAACCACCCAAGCTACAGCCTGTTCACCCTGCTAGCATCCAGAAGGCGAGGTCAGTACAGGTGCATCAAAGCTGGTACAGAGAGACAGACAAACAACTTATATCTCAAGGCCATCAGACTGTTCAACAGCCATCACTAGCACAGAGGGGCTGCTGTCCACATACAGACTTGAAATCACTGGGTATTTTTATAAATGGAACACTAGTCACTTTAATAATGCCACTTTAATATTGTTTGCATATCTTGCATTACTCATGTATATACTGTATTCTATACTATATATTGCATCTTAATCGATGCCGCTCTGTCATTGCTCATCCATATTTTATATTTATATATTCTTATTCCATTCCTATACTTAGATTTGTGCGTATTTGGTATCTGTTGTGGAATTGCTAGATATTACTTGTTAGATATTGCTGCACTGTCGGAACAAAAGTGGCAAGAAAAAGTATGTGAACCCTTAGGAAATATCTGTATTTCTGCATAAATTGGTCATAAAATTAGATCTGATCTTCATCTAAGTCACAACAACAGACAAACTAATAACACAAATTATTGTCTATATTGAATATATAATTTAAACATTCACAGTGTAGGTTGGAAAAAGTATGTGAACCCCTAGGCTAATGACTTCTCCAAAAGCTAATTGGAGTCAGGAGTCAGCTAACCTGGAGTACAATCATTGAGATGAGATTGGAGATGTTGGTTAGAGCTGTTCTGCCCTATAAAAACCACTCACAAAATTTGAGTTTGCTATTCACAAGAACCATTGCCTGATGTGAACCATGCCTCGAACAAAAGAGATCTCATAAGACCCAAGATTAAGAATTGTTGACATGCGTAAAGCTGGAAAGGGTTACAAAAGTATCTCTAAAAGCCTTGCTGCTCACCAGTCCACGGTAAGACAAATATGTCTATGTCTATAAATGGAGAAAGTTTAGCACTGTTGCTACTCTCCCTAGGAGTGCCTGTAAAGATGACTGTAAGAGCACAGCGCAGAATGCTCAATGAGGTTAAGAAGAATCCTAGAGTATCAGCTAAAGACTTTTAGAAATCTCTGGAACATGCTAAAATCTCTGTTGAAGAGTCTATGATACGTAAAACACTAAACAAGAATGGTGTTCATGGGAGGACAACACGGAAGAAGCCACTGCTGTCCAAAAAAAACATTGCTGCATGTCTGAAATTCACAAAAGAGCATCTGGATGTTCGACAGCGCTACTGGCAAAATATGCTGTGGACAGATGAAACTAAAGATGAGTAGTTTGGAAGGAACACACAAAACTATGTGTGTAGAAAAAAAGGCACAGCACAGCACACCAAAACCTCATCCAACTGTAAAGTATGTTGAAGGGAGCATCATGGTTTGGAGCTGCTTTGCCGCCTCAGGGCCTGAACAGCTAGCTATCATCGACAGAAAAATGAATTACCAAGTTTATCAAGACATTTTGCAGGATAATGTAAGGCTATCTGTCCGCCAATTGAAGCTCAACAGAAGTTGGGTGATGCAACAGGACAATACATACAGAATGGATTCAACAGAAGAAAATAGGCCTTCTGGAGTGGCCCAGTCAGAGACCTGACCTCAACCTGATTGAGATGCTGTGGCATGACCTCAAGAGAGCAGTTCACACCAGACACCCCAAGAATATTGCTGAACTGAAACAGTTTTGTAAAGAGGAATGGTCCAAAATTCCTCCTGACCGTCGTGCAGGTCTGATCCGCAACTACAGAAAACGTTTGGATGAGGTTATTGCTGCCAAAGAAGGGTCAACCAGTTATTAAATCCAAGGGTTCACGTACTTTTTCCACCCTGCACTGTGAATGTCTAAACGGTGTGTTCAATAAAGACAGGAAAACGTATAATTGTTTGTGTGTTATTAGTTTAAGCAGACTGTTTGTCTATTGTTGTGAATTAGATGATCAGATCAAATTTTATGACCAATTCATGCAGAAGTCCAGGAAATGCCAAAGGGTTCACATACTTTTTCTTGCCATTGTAGGAGCACAAGCATTTCGCTACACTCGCAATAACATCTGCTAACCATGTGTATGTGACCAATAAAATTTGATTTGAATTGACTACGACAGTAGGGAGGTGTCCTTCTATGACCCCAAAGATATGACACACATCTACACCCTGTTACAATTGATCACTAGCTTTTAGATAAAGCGATTTATACACGGGTTGTGAACACATCTCACTGACAAATTATTAATTTAGAAAAATGTAAATGTATATTATAATCTATTATATTTCATTCTCCATTCTCTGGTATCATGGCTATACATCCACTAATATTCCTTTATACAATTAATGTTTCAGATTTGTGTTTTTGACTCATATCAAACAATGGCGCTTCTGTTAATGCGCAAATCATTTGACTGCTGGCATCTTGCAGGTTGAGATTCTTTTTGGCTGTGCTTTATGAAAAGATCCAAGCTGTTACTAGACTATGATGTGTGATTTCTTTGTGTTGCTATGAGTGAAATCGAAGGAAATTATATTGAAATGCACCTCCATTGAGTTCAATGACTCGGTGGATGTTGACTTGAGCTCCTTTCCAGCCAAGTGTCCTTGACTGCAGATCTGTGGCTGATCGTATGAAACACACTCAGGGGCACAACGCCTGTCATTGTGGTCTGTAGTGTGAGTCAGCAAGTTCGAATGCATCACCTACTGACACAATGCAATGTTCCCGATCCTCACTACACTGTAGTGGGCCTAATGACTATAACACGGGGACTAAAACAAGAGTCTGAATGGCTATTTTGTAGAAGTGAGTGAGTGATTGAGTGACACACACACACACACACACACACACACACACACACACACACACACACACACACACACACACACACACACACACAATACAGTTTGTGTAACAAACACAAGCCTAAATCATGTCTGGGCAGTACGAAGCTTTTGAGGCCCTCTATTTTCCATTCAGAGAGACAAACAGCAGATAAATGAGTTCCCTGGGGAACACAGAGGAGTCGTGTCATGTTGTACTGTATTGTTGTTATGGTTTACGACAAGGTGCTGCGAGTGTGTTGTCAGGATGCGAGGCACATGCCATTAAACATAGTGATGCACAATGTCATATAATGTATCGCCTGCTTCTCCCGTGTCCTGATAGGAGGGGGAATAGGAGATGGTCTCTTCCTCTGAGTGTTGATTGTACTGAGTTAGAGGCGTGGCACCACAGCACAAGATCATTATCAGCAGAACCTGTTCAAACTGGCTTTTCTCTGAGGAAACAGAGGCACCCTCCAGCGTTTACTGAACCAGACAGCTAAATATCAGACCTCTTTTTTTCAGTAACGTATTCATGTGTATGTGTGGTGAACCTATGATGCTGCAGATTTTTTCCATATTGTTGTGTGCCTCGTGCTTCATTTGATTCCTCTCTTACCTTCAGTTGATCAATGCGGCTGGAGAGTGCAATCCTCTTAGCCTGGTCCCAGATATGTTTGTCCTTTATAGCATAGTCAACTCCTATGGTTGTTGTCTGGCATGATAACCACCGTATGAGTCGATGAGACAGCACATACACATCTGGGACCAGGCTACAAACACCTGGTGTCCCTGGTCTAAATCTAAATCAACCAGTTCACCAAAAGCCAGGAGACACAGCGGCCCTCGAGGACCAGAGGTGTACACCACTGGCCCTGTATTCCTAAAGTGTCTCAGAGTAGGGAGTACAAGGATCAGGTTCCCCCTTGGGTTTACTCATTATAATCTAAAAGTCAAAGCTGATCCTAAATCAGCACTCCTACTCTGAGACTCTTTGTGAATATGGGCCTTTATGTTATTCCACTCGCCTTTGTGTGTGGTGGTATGCAGGAGACAACAGAGTAGTGGACAGGCTGGGTCTGCTCAGGGTTTGTCCTCTGTTCCTTCATCTCTCTCTCTGCCCTGAGACTCTTCTCCAGGTCCACCTGACAAATCCTGGTAGGACACAACACATTAGATCAAATCAAATCAAATCATAAAATATAAGATAGGACACAACGCATCAGCCCTTCACTACATGCTGGCTGGCTGCTTGCTATCTTAATGACCCTAATATAGCTACTACATTACTTTGTACTTATGCCATTTCAAGGTAAATATATATTTTTTGCAAAAATGTCATTATATCGTGGAGAGAGTTTAAATGTATTGGTTCTTCACATTTGTACACATATGATATTACATTTGAGGATTCCACATTACAAATCCAAGGTAAACTCACTCCTCAGCTTTAAATGTCTCCCCCCGCACCTACCTCAGACCTACCTCAATTCATCCCTCACTTTCTCAAGCTCCTCCCCTTTCTGCTCCACGAGTTGTGACATCAGCATTAGCTTCTGAGTGAGAGTGCTCAGTTGGACCCTCTGATCGACGACCAGAGCCTTAAGCTGCTCCAACTGTAGTTTCTGCTGCTCACTGAGCTCCCCTGCAGGATATACACAGTTAAGCATTCACACACACACACACACACACACACACACACACACACACACACACACACACACACACACACACACACACACACACACACACACACACACACACACAGCGCACAAAATGTGAGACTGCTATGTTAATGTGATCTGAATGTGATCTGACATGTCCAGGTAACTGCCAAAATAAAGGAAACACCAACATAAAGTGTCTTAATAGAGCGCTGGGCCACCACGAGACAGAACATAATTTGGTCTTTTGTTGACGGTGAAAAATAATGCCTCAGGCGCCGCTCCAGAATCTCCCATAAGTGTTCAATTGGGTTGAGATCTGGTGACTGAGGCAGCCATGGCATTTGGTTTACATTGTTTTTATGCTCATCAAATCATTCTGTGAACACTTGTGCCCAGTGGATGGAGACATTGTCATTCTATGGGGGCATAGCCACGGTAGCCAATATAATGGCCGGCCCAGCATTTTTATACATGACTCTAAGCATGATGGGATCTTCATTGCTTAATTAACTAAGGAACCACACCTGTGTGTGGAAGCACTTGCTTTCAATATTCTTTGTATCATTGTAGCATTATATAATTGACATACTACCATAATATACTGAAGGGATGGATCAACATGTGAGATTGCACCTGTCATGTCTGTTATCCTGGCATTGGCTGCAGCCAAGTCACGACTCAAAGCCACGATGAGGTCACCCTGGCTACATGTTTCCAGCTGAGACTGGGCCAAGTCTGCCCTGGAGAGATGAGAACAAGGAAAACAAGAGGAGGGTATTTTAGTTAACAAACTAGAAATATGGAATGGTTGAACAAAAAGTAAATCTGCACACGTTTCGACCCCAAACTGGGGCTTCGTACAGACTTCTGGTCCCCACAAGTATAGTTAAACACACACACACACACACACACACACACACACACACACACACACACACACACACACACACACACACACACAGACTGAAACAAGGCATACTATCACCATATTTGAAAGAGACTGTGGTAATATGACCACCTAAATTAGCTGTAAAAAATAAGTCTGCATGATCATTAATCTAAGATTTAAAAGACACATTCTGCACTGTAGCTGTACTATACAGTGTGTTCAGAAATGGCCACCAGGGACTCTCATAGGCTTCTCTTTAACTAAAATGCAGTGGAATACATGGGATGGGATAAGAAGACGTCAGATTACATTTAGGAATCAGTGCCTGGGCCTTCAGAAGTAATCCTCCGCTTGGTTTGAGACAAGAGGGTAGTTTCACAGACTGATCCCTATAAGGATCATATATATATCAGAGTCATTATATAAGAAAAGCATGAGTCATGACTCACGCATATATTTCTGGCCTCATGAATTATTCATGAGGAAAGCACAGTGTGAGCATGGGGATGTTTGCTGAGGGATGACGTCACTCCTTTGTGCAAGATAGCAAGAAATACCATGGTGTGAATACACAGAGACGGCATCTAAGGTGAATAGCCTTACATTAAAACATTTGGAGGTTGCATACATTATGATTTACAATCAAAACTGTTGACGTATTGCATCAAATTTACTATAAAATGTGGTAAGGTCCCTCTAGTTAAATGTCAGTAATAGTCTGTGCCTATTGGGGAATGTTTCCACTATTTAGTCTCATCAATAATGAGGCCATCTAATAAGTTGAAAGAAAATCCCCAAAACCCTCTTTACCTGAGTGAAGTGATATTACCCTCCAGGGCTGCTACCTCTGAGGCCTGTTTAGTCTGTGTCTCCAGGGGACTGGTACTCATCACAGGCCTACTACTCTCCAGATTCCCCTCCAACGCTATGGAGAGTTAGAAGACATTATAAAGGCTCATACATGGTTAAAACAAGTTATAAAGCATTATATCTGCACCCTGTAAATATTTAAGTATCAGATTCTCTGGATCCTTCCTAAAAAATAGACACCAGCTGGTCAGATTCAATGTTCACTTCAGCCCTTCCAGAACCACATGTATCTAAGGTCTTCGAAAGCCAAGTCAACAAACAGGTTACTGACCATCTCGAATCCCACCGTACCTTCTCCGCTGTGCAATCTGGTTTCCGAGCCGGTCACGGGTGCACCTCAGCCACGCTCAAGGTACTAAACGATATCATAACCGCCATCGATAAAAGACAGTACTGTGCAGCCGTCTTCATCGACCTCGCCAAGGCTTTCGACTCTGTCAATCATCATATTCTTATCGGCAGACTCAATAGCCTCGGTTTCTCGGATGACTGCCTTGCCTGGTTCACCAATTACTTTGCAGACAGAGTTCAGTGTGTCAAATCGGAGGGCATGCTGTCCGGTCCTCTGGCAGTCTCTATGGGGGTGCCACAGGGTTCGATTCTCGGGCCGACTCTTTTCTCTGTATATATCAATGATGTTGCTCTTGCTGCGGGCGATTCCCTGATCCACCTCTTCGCAGACGACACCATTCTATATACTTTCGGCCCGTCATTGGACACTGTGCTATCTAACCTCCAAACGAGCTTCAATGCCATACAGCACTCCTTCCGTGGCCTCCAACTGCTCTTAAACGCGAGTAAAACCAAATGCATGCTTTTCAACCGATCGCTGCCTGCACCCGCATGCCCGACTAGCATCACCAAATCAAATCAAATCAAAATCAAATCAAATTTGATTTGTCACATACACATGGTTAGCAGATGTTAATGCGAGTGTAGCGAAATGCTTGTGCTTCTAGTTCCGACAATGCAGTGATAACCAACAAGTAATCTAACTAACAATTCCAAAACTACTGTCTTATACACAGTGTAAGGGGATAAGGAATATGTACATAAGGATATATGAATGAGTGATGGTACAGAGCAGCATACAGTAGATGGTATCGAGTACAGTATATACATATGAGATGAGTATGTAGACAAAGTAAACAAAGTGGCATAGTTAAAGTGGCTAGTGACATAAGAATGCAGTCGATGATCTAGAGTACAGTATATACATATGCATATGAGATGAATAATGTAGGGTAAGTAACATTATATAAGGTAGCATTGTTTAAAGTGGCTAGTGATATATTTACATCATTTCCCATCAATTCCCATTATTAAAGTGGCTGGAGTTGGGTCAGTGTCAATGACAGTGTGTTGGCAGCAGCCACTCAATGTTAGTGGTGGCTGTTTAACAGTCTGATGGCCTTGAGATAGAAGGTGTTTTTCAGTCTCTCGGTCCCAGCTTTGATGCACCTGTACTGACCTCGCCTTCTGGATGATAGCGGGGTGAACAGGCAGTGGTTCGGTGGTTGATGTCCTTGATGATCTTTATGGCCTTCCTGTAACATCGGGTGGTGTAGGTGTCCTGGAGGGCAGGTAGTTTGCCCCGGTGATGCGTTGTGCAGACCTCACTACCCTCTGGAGAGCCTTACGGTTGAGGGCGGAGCAGTTGCCGTACCAGGCGGTGATACAGCCCGCCAGGATGCTCTCGATTGTGCATCTGTAGAAGTTTGTGAGTGCTTTTGGTGACAAGCCGAATTTCTTCAGCCTCCTGAGGTTGAAGAGGCGCTGCTGCGCCTTCTTCACGACGCTGTCAGTGTGAGTGGACCAATTCAGTTTGTCTGTGATGTGTATGCCGAGGAACTTAAAACTTGCTACCCTCTCCACTACTGATCCATCGATGTGGATAGGGGGTGTTCCTCTGCTGTTTCCTGAAGTCCACAATCATCTCCTTCGTTTTGTTGACGTTGAGTGTGAGGTTATTTTCCTGACACCACACTCCGAGGGCCCTCACCTCCTCCCTGTAGGCCGTCTCGTCGTTGTTGGTAATCAAGCCTACCACTGTTGTGTCGTCCGCAAACTTGATGATTGAGTTGGAGGCGTACATGGCCACGCAGTCGTGGGTGAACAGGGAGTACAGGAGAGGGCTCAGAACGCACCTTGTGGGGCCCCGTGTTGAGGATCAGCGGGGAGGAGATGTTGTTGCCTACCCTCACCACCTGTGGGCGGCCCGTCAGGAAGTCCAGTACCCAGTTGCACAGGGCGGGTCGAGACCCAGGGTCTCGAGCTTGATGACGAGCTTGGAGGGTACTATGGTATTGAATGCCGAGCTGTAGTCGATGAACAGCATTCTCACATAGGTATTCCTCTTGTCCAGGTGGGTTAGGCAGTGTGCAGTGTGGTTGAGATTGCATCGTCTGTGGACCTATTTGGGCGGTAAGCAAATTGGAGTGGGTCTAGGGTGTCAGGTAGGGTGGAGGTGATATGGTCCTTGACTAGTCTCTCAAAGCACTTCATGATGACGGAAGTGAGTGCTACGGGCGGTAGTCGTTTAGCTCAGTTACCTTAGCTTTCTTGGGAACAGGAACAATGGTGGCCCTCTTGAAGCATGTGGGAACAGCAGACTGGTATAGGGATTGATTGAATATGTCCGTAAACACACCGGCCAGCTGGTCTGCGCATGCTCTGAGGGCGCGGCTGGGGATGCCGTCTGGGCCTGCAGCCTTGCGAGGGTTAACACGTTTAAATGTCTTACTCACCTCGGCTGCAGTGAAGGAGAGACCGCATGTTTTCGTTGCAGGCCGTGTCAGTGGCACTGTATTGTCCTCAAAGCGGGCAAAAAGTTATTTAGTCTGCCTGGGAGCAAGACATCCTGGTCCGTGACTGGGCTGGGTTTCTTCTTGTAGTCCGTGATTGACTGTAGACCCTGCCACATGCCTCTTGTGTCTGAGCCATTGAATTGAGATTCCACTTTGTCTCTGTACTGACGCTTAGCTTGTTTAATAGCCTTGGGAGGGAATAGCTGCATTGTTTATATTCGGACATATTACCAGACACCTTGCCCTGATTAAAAGCAGTGGTTCGCGCTTTCAGTTTCACACGAATGCTGCCATCAATCCACGGTTTCTGGTTTGGGAATGTTTTTATCGTTGCTATGGGAACGACATCTTCGACGCACGTTCTAATGAACTCGCACACCGAATCAGCGTATTCGTCAATATTTCCATCTGACGCAATACGAAACATGTCCCAGTCCACGTGATGGAAGCAGTCTTGGAGTGTGGAGTCAGCTTGGTCTGACCAGCGTTGGACAGACCTCAGCGTGGGAGCCTCTTGTTTTAGTTTCTGCCTGTAGGCAGGGATCAGCAAAATGGAGTCGTGGTCAGCTTTTCCGAAAGGGGGGCGGGGCAGGGCCTTATATGCGTCGCGGAAGTTAGAGTAACAATGATCCAAGGTTTTACCACCCCTGGTTGCGCAATCGATATGCTGGTAAAATTTAAGGAGTCTTGTTTTCAGATTAGCTTTGTTAAAATCCCCAGCTACAATGAATGCAGCCTCCGGATAAATGGTTTCCAGTTTGCAAAGAGTTAAATAAAGTTCGTTCAGAGCCATCGATGTGTCTGCTTGGGGGGGGATATATACGGCTGTGATTATAATCGAGGAGAATTCTCTTGGAAGATAATGCGGTCTACATTTGATTGTGAGGAATTCTAAATCAGGTGAACAGAAGGATTTGAGTTCCTGTATGTTTCCTTCATCACACCATGTCTCGTTAGTCATGAGGCATACGCCCCAGCCACTCTTCTTACCAGAAAGATGTTTGTTTCTGTCGGCGCGATGCGTGGAGAAACCCGTTGGCTGCATCGCATCGGATAGCGTCTTCCCAGTAAGCCATGTTTCTGTGAAGCAGAGAACGTTGCAGTCTCTGATGTCCCTCTGGAATGCTACCCTTGCTCGGATTTCGTCAACCTTGTTGTCAAGAGACTGGACATTGGCAAGAAGAATGCTGGGGAGTGGTGCGCGATGTGCCCTTTTTCGGAGTCTGACCAGAACACCGCCTCGTTTCCCTCTTTTTCGGAGTCGTTTCCTTGGGTCGCTGCATGCGATCCATTCCGTTGTCCTGTTTGTAAGGCAGAACACCGGATCCGCGTTGCGGAAAACATATTCTTGGTCGTACTGATGGTGAGTTGGCGCTGATCTTATATTCAGTAGTTCTTCTCGACTGTATGTAATGAAACCTAAGATGACCTGGGGTACTAATGTAAGAAATAACACGTAAAAAAACAAAAAACTGCATAGTTTCCTAGGAACGCGAAGCGAGGCGGCCATCTCAGTCGGCGCCGGAAGTTAACCACCACCCTGGATGGTTCCGACCTTGAATATGTGGACATCTATAAGTACCTAGGTGTCTGGCTAGACTGCAAACTCTCCTTCCAGACTCACATCAAACATCTCCAATCGAAAATCAAATCAAGAGTCGGCTTTCTATTCCGCAACAAAGCCTCCTTCACTCACGCCGCCAAGCTTACCCTAGTAAAACTGACTATCCTACCGATCCTCGATTTCGGCGATGTCATCTACAAAATGGCTTCCAACACTCTACTCAGCAAACTGGATGCAGTCTATCATAGTGCCATCCGTTTTGTCACCAAAGCACCTTATACCACCCACCACTGCGACTTGTATGCTCTAGTCGGCTGGACCTCGCTACATATTCGTCGCCAGACCCACTGGCTCCAGGTCATCTACAAGTCCATGCTAGGTAAAGCTCCGCCTTATCTCAGTTCACTGGTCACGATGGCAACACCCATCCGTAGCACACGCTCCAGCAGATGTATCTCACTGATCATCCCTAAAGCCAACACCTCATTTGGCCGCCTTTCGTTCCAGTACTCTGCTGCCTGTGACTGGAACGAACTGCAAAAATCGCTGAAGTTGGAGACTTTTATCTCCCTCACCAACTTCAAACATCAGCTATCCGAGCAGCTAACCGATCGCTGCAGCTGTACATAGTCTATTGGTAAATAGCCCACCCATTTTCACCTACCTCATTCCCATACTGTTTTTATACTGTTTTTATTTTATTTATTTATTTACTTTTCTGCTCTTTTGCACACCAATATCTCTACCTGTACATGACCATCTGATCATTTATCACCCCAGTGTTAATCTGCAAAATTGTATTATTCGCCTACCTCCTCATGCCTTTTGCACACATTGTATATAGACTGCCCATTTTTTTTTTCTACTGTGTTATTGACTTGTTAATTGTTTACTCCATGTGTAACTCTGTGTTGTCTGTTCACACTGCTATGCTTTATCTTGGCCAGGTCGCAGTTGCAAATGAGAACTTGTTCTCAACTAGCCTACCTGGTTAAATAAAGGTGAAATAAAAAAAATAAAAATAAAACAGGATCCCCACAAGGCTCTGTCATCTTGCCGGTGCTATTCACCCTGTACACAGACGACTGTAGGACTACCTGACAGGACTACCTGACATGATGACTCCTTGCTGTCCCCAGTCCACCTGGCCATGCTGCTGCTCCAGTTTCAACTGTTCTGCCTTACTATTATTCGACCATGCTGGTCTTTATGAACATTTGAACATCTTGGCCACGTTCTGTTATAATCTCCACCCGGCACAGCCAGAAGAGGACTGGCCACCCCACATATGCTCTCTCTAATTCTCTCTTTCTTTCTCTCTCTCGGAGGACCTGAGCCCTAGGACCGTGCCCCAGGACTACCTGACATGATGACTCCTTGCTGTCCCCAGTCCACCTGACTGTGCTGCTGCTCCAGTTTCAACTGTTCTGCCTTATTATTATTCGACCATGCTGGTCATTTATGAACATTTGAACATCTTGGCCATGTTCTGTTATAATCTCTACCCGGCACAGCCAGAAGAGGACTGGCCACCCCACATAGCCTGGTTCCTCTCTAGGTTTCTTCCTAGGTTTTGGCCTTTCTAGGGAGTTTTTCCTAGCCACCGTGCTTTTACACCTGCATTGCTTGCTGTTTGGGGTTTTAGGCTGGGTTTCTGTACAGCACTTTGAGATATCAGCTGATGTACGAAGGGCTATATAAATAAATTTGATTTGATTTGATTTAGGAGCTCGGACCCAGAGATTACGTTCAGGTATACATATGAATACACACCACACACCACTGTGTGTGACCACTGTGTGTGTCTATGTACCAATTCGTCACCACACATGAAGCTCCCTCCCAGGAAATACAAGTTATTTGCATTGCATTTTGAATAGGTAAAGTGTTACTGAGTTTATTTCGCACCCAGTAACACCAAGTGTAACTATGCATAAATTGAGGAAAATATGTGCTTCTAGCATTGCCCTTTAGTGTTGCATTACACGTGACTGTCATCTAGTGACATAAAATGGCACTACCTTGCATTAAACACACTACTGTGTCCAGTGCGGTTTAATTTAGACTTGTGGGAACTGACCAACAGTGCCTTCGGAAAGTATTCATACCACTTGACTTATTCCACATTATGTTACAGCCTGAATTCAAAATTTGATTGAATGTATTATTTTCTCACCCATCTACACACAATAAACCATGATGACAGAGTGAACAAATGTTTTTAGAAATTGTAACAAATGTATTGAAAATGAAATACAGAAATGTACATAAGTATTCACCTCCCTACAATGCTTTGTAGACGCACGTTTGGTAGTGATTACAGCTGTGAGTCTTTCTGGGTAAGTCTCTAAGAGCTTTGCACACCTGGATTATAAAATATTTGCACCTTATTCTTTGTATATTCAGTGTATATTTGGTCTTGTGTTTAAGGTTATTGTCCTACTGAAAAATTAGCTCTATTACGTTTATTTTTTTCCCCCGAAACTCCCTAATCCTTGCCGATGACAAGCATAATCATAACATGATGCAGTCACCACCATGCTTGAAAATATGAAGAGTGATAGTCAGTGATGTGTTGTATTGGATTTGCCCCAAACATAACACTTTGTATTCAGGACATGAAGTTAATTTCTTTGCCACATTTTTTGCAGTTTTACTTTAGTGCTTTCGTGCAAACAGGATGCATGTTTTGGAACATTTTTAAAATTCTGTACAGGCTTCCTTCTTTTCACTCTGTGATTTAGCTAAGAATTGTGGAGTAACAGTTTTCTCCTATCACAGCCATTACACTCTGTAACTGTTTTAAAGTCACCATTGGCCTCATGGTGAAATCCCTGAGTGGTTTCCTTCCTCTGTGGCAACTTAGTTAGGAAGGACGCCTGCATCTTTGTAGTGACTGGGTGTATTGATACACATTCTAAAGTGTAATTAATAACTTCACCATGCTCAAAGGAACATTCAATATCTGCATCATTTTTGTATAATTAAAAAAAATCTTATTTAACACTATTATTGCACACAGAGTGAGTCCATGTAAATTATAATGTGACTTGTTAAGCACGCTTTTACTCCTGAACTTATTTAGGCTTGCCAAAAAAAGTGGTTGAATACTTATTAGCTTTACATTTTTATTCATTCGTAAACATTTCTAAAAACATAATTCCACTTTGACATTATGGGGTATAGTGTAGGTCAGTGACACAAAATCTCAGCTGTAACACAACAAAATGTGGAAATGTCAAGGGGTGTGAATACTTTCTGAAGGCACTATATATGGATAGGGCTAAATTGAAATGTTTCTTTCAGAAGAAATAAGAAAAGCAAATGCATAACCATGGTAGCAATTGAAAGGGAACCGTTTGGAGATTA